>NC_084814.1:22267299-22634799 GCF_963583255.1 Pyrus communis
AAGTTAAAGTTTCGTTCTCCAATGCCATTCAATCGTAAACATTGGGGTGTGATATCTACACACACTATTTTACTTCTCACACACCTTTTTAAATTTTGGCAGTCAGATCGGATGAATTAAAGAAGATCAACAAACATAAATTATCAAAGAGTGTGTGAGAAGTAAAATTGGATATGTGGATAGCACAGCCCTGAACATTAAAAAATAATAATCAATTCTTTGCAGCCTAATGGGCTGGGCCGAGTCAATCTACTGACATCCGATTCACTGCTCTGCAGGTATACAATGAGGCCCAGTCCCACTTTGTAGAATAGCCAGCCTGGAGCCCATTGCGGACGCTGTCAATTTAGACAAGACAAAATTCACTTTGTCCGGAATCTTTCCGTAATTACAAAAATTTAATTTCTTATTGTGATTATTTTAGGTTTCTTTTAATATATGAATTTTACCAAAAACGCCGTATCAGATTAATTTAAGAAGTATTTTTGTTTTAACAACAAAATAATAAGAAATAACAAAGCTCCTTATAAACACATAAACTAATCACTCGTTATGCGGCACTTAATTTTCACCTTGTTGAATGATGTTCTCAATTCAAACCTCATAAACCACTATTGTTAATTCAAGAACAAAACCGAGACCTCCCATGTATTGTATTTTTGTGTCATCTAATCCACTCGTGAAAGGAAAAGCCGCATACGATCCATCTTACGCAAGAACCCTTCCCATTTAGGACACGGTTCTAATCATGTTTGGTATTTAGCTTTTGGATTAGTACCAATTGGTGGTGTTGGTGGTCCAACTTCAATGAGTTCATGAACATGTAACCACTCTGAATCCAACCTCCCTACGTTTTTTGGATTATGATATTTTTGATCTTCCAAAGAGAAAGCGAAAGCGTCAAACGAACGAGAGATTTTTCAGTTTGCCGTGATATTAGGTGTCATAATACAAGTAATGGATACTTGCAAAAAAAAAAATTCAACCACTTGCATTGTGATACTTGATATATCATACTATGTTATCGGCACATTAAAAAATATCTCTAAACAAACAAGTAAACAACGCATCATTGGAAAAATCAATCTGAATAATAAAGACGAACAAGCAGGTTGGCTCGAATTCGCCAATAGAAACTTTCACCTTTAGTTTTTTTTCTGTTTCTTTTTTGGTGATGACCTGGATTGAATTGAGTAATCAAACCTCAAATGTCAAAAGCGATCATTTTAGAAAGGGAATTGTTATTAGCACTTCAAAAATCTCATTCTACATTTCAAACTTTCTATATTAGGAAAGAAAAATACATTTGTGAGGAGTGTATTTTGAGATTTTTGGAGTGCCAATAACACTTCCCTTTAGAAAATTATACACTTTATGAGTTTTCCAAAAAATAAAACTTTATGTTAATTAATCACATCACAGTTTCATAAGTTCACGAAATTTAAATTATGAAATATTAATATTTTAGTTATTTTTAGCCGCCTTTTGAATTATAGTCCAAACTTTCTAGCATTTTCAAGAAGAAAGAAAAGAAAATCCAATTTAGTCAACGATGATTAGCTCAATTGATAGGGTCTCTTAATTTGTGTGTCGTTCTATTAAAGTTTGAATTCACTGACAGCAATTCTAGTTGGTGCGCGAACTGTAAATTTCTATACAAATCTATACTGATGACAACTGACAGTTAACTGCCACATGTAAACCCTTTTAACATTGTAAGTATGTCCTGATGATGATGTGTGAGTAACAAATCTCCCCCTAACTTTTTATTTATAAAGAAAATCCAATTTGGTTGCCCGGGAAGAAAAGGGAGAATAAAAGGGTTCAAGTGATACTTAATAAAATATTAAGAAGTGCGGTAAGATATTAAAATTACATGCTTTGGTATTTTTTTAAAGATTTATGGGATTATTACAAGTTGGATAAGGTTAAAAACTTCACTCAATAGTTTTGCTTCATGTTCAAATTATATATAAAGATTCAACATCCTTTTTACCTACTCTTTTCTTGTTTACTTATTAGCTAATCTAGTTCTGAAAAAATAACATCTATTATTGTGGATTGCGATGTAACATATGTCATTTTAAGTGGTGACATCAAACAATCTTCTAATAACATTACTAATTCATAACATGACAAAATTGGTCAGATAACTCAAATTTGAAATCCTTACTCAAAAGATTAGAGTAATTTTTTTTAATACAAGCAATATCAAAAAAGGAAACTCAAGCCTAAACTTGAATCACAAACTCTCTGTATGTCACATCCCGCCCTGGGGCGGATCACTTTTCGGGCTCGTTCCACCACCGTAGCACGATATTGTCCGCTTTGGGCTTACCATTCCCTCACGGTTTTGTCTTTGGGAACTCACGAGCAACTTCCCAGTGGGTCACCCATTATGGGATTGCTCTAGCCCCCTTCTCGCTTAACTTCGGAGTTCCTACGAAACCCAAAGCTAGTGAGCTCCCAAAAGGCCTCGTGCTAGGTAGAGATGAGAATATACATATAAGGATCACTCCCCTGGGCGATGTGGGATGTCACAATCCACCCCCCTTAGGGGCCTGACGTCCTCGTCGGCACACCACGGTCAGGGTTAGGCTCTGATACTAATTTGTCACATCCCGGCCCGGGGCGGATCACTTCCTGGGCTCGCTCCACCACCGTAGCACGATATTGTCCACTTTGGGCTTACCATTCCCTCACGGTTTTGTCTTTGGGAACTCACGAGCAACTTCCCAGTGGGTCACCCATCATGGGATTGCTCTAGCCCCCTTCTCGCTTAACTTCGGAGTTCCTACGGAACCCGAAGCCAGTGAGCTCCCAAAAGGCCTCGTGCTAGGTAGAGATGAGAATATACATATAAGGATCACTCCCCTGGACGATGTGAAATGTCACACTGTAAATATAGTAACCAAGAATTTTTTTTTTTTTGAATAAATGATATTATACACATTAAATGAGTGGATGAGTGAGCTATGTCTCACAATGTTATAATGATAATATAATTCAAATTTATTTTTTTTATGAGAATCAAACTTAAGATTGTTGTACTAAAGGGCAAGAATTTTATTAACTTATCAACAAAAATAAAAATAAGGGCAAGAAAAATACACTTGTGAGGAGTGTATGATGAGATTTTTAAAGTGCCAAGTACACTCCTCACAAGTGTATTTTTCTTTCCAAATATAAAAAGTTTAGAGTGTAGAATGAGATTTTTAAAATGCCAATAACAATTCTCAAAAATAAATGTGTAAATAAAAGGATAGGTGTTGGGAGAGAGAGAGAGAGAGAGAGAGAGAGAGAGAGAGAGAGAGAGAGAGAGAGGAAGGAGGGGAGGTTGGGGCCTGGGAAAAATTTTTAGGAGTGCCGGGTACACCAAAAATTTTTGGTGTACCCTCACTCATAAAAATTTGATTTTATTTTTTTATTGAAAAATAAATGAGGTAAGGTCCACCATTATGAGTGAGGGTACACCAAAAATTTTTGGTGTACCCGGCACTCTGAAAAATTCCTCGGGGCCTGGGGGGAGGAGACCAGGGTGGGTCAGTAGACTCAGAAGCACACGTTGATTGTAGGCAACACCATGTGCTCACATGTCACATGCCACTCTTCTTATTCATTCATTTCATTTGTTACCCCTCCCCTCCCCTTTGCTCTCCTCCTCTCTCTCTCTCTCTCTCTCTCTCTCTCATGGTCATAGTCAATACTCATCATTTCCTCCAAGTCAAAACACAAAACAAAACGGAACCGAACTCGTTCAATTTCTGAGCTTCTGAGGGTGAAAAACCCAGAAGCTGAAGCAAGAAAAAAAAATGAAGGAAAGCTCAGATGGGTTTGTGAGGGCAGATCAGATTGATCTGAAGAGCTTGGATGAGCAGCTGGAGAGGCATCTCAACAGGGTCTTGACTTTGGAGAAGAGCAAGATCATGAGAGATCCTGAAACCAATTCCAACAACATCCACCTCACCACCACCTCCAACTCCAATTCAACCGCCGCCACAACCACCACCACCACCACCTCCACTTCCTCCATGACCCTCTCCATCCCCAGGCGCCACCGCCAGGAGTGGGAGATCGACCCCTCCAAGCTCCTCATCAAGTCCGTCATTGCCCGTGGCACCTTCGGCACCGTCCACCGTGGCATCTACGACGGTCAAGATGTCGCCGGTAATCCCCTCCTGTCATTTTAGCTCTTCTTTCATTTGGGGTCCTTTAGAAGTTGTCAAGTTCCTCACTTTTGTGATTTTCTCCCCAAAAATTCAATCTTTTTCTTTCAATTTTCGATACCCCTTTCTTACAATGTTATCTTTTTGTTGTATTTTGTTTCTGCAGTGTATTATGGATGTTTTTAGCAAAACCCATTTGGTTTTTTACTTTACTTTAATTGAATTTTGGGAGATAATTGAAGATCTTAGTTAATTTCCACTTCGGGTTTTCTACTGTAAAATGTAGTTTAAACACAAAAGTAAGGTTGATTATGGTGTTGTCTTGCAATTATTCACTTTGTTTAGTCAGTTTAAATGTTGGATTAGTTGAACTTTGTGGTTGATCTTGCAAGTCACTACAAGTTTCTTACTTTGTAGTTTATATACATTTAGGTATTATATATATATGTGTGTGTGGCAAAATTCCGAATGCACATATTCAATGGACTGCAATGAAGGTTGCCAATTGTCCACTGTAATTGTACTTTTATGGTGTCCGTGACTCTTACACGGGTTTGTGTTGAATTTTCTGTTGAGAGCAACAACTTGGATAATGTTGCTGTATTCCTGACTTTCATGTGAGTTCCCCACCTGTTAGTTGAAACTTATTCAACAACCAAATAGGAAAAATGTTCATCCATACGTATTTATGTTAGCGAAACTCCTTATTTGTCAACACATTGTTGTAGTTGCTGTCGTCATCATCTTCTAATCCAACCAAATTATGACCTTTTCGGTTCTTTGTATTCTTCTCTTCCTTTTTTCGTTTTGTTGGTTCGTGATGATACACAATCGGGTTGCAAATTTTACCCTTATAATGACGGCTCCATTTTTTAATGCCAGTTAAATTGCTTGACTGGGGTGAAGAGGGTCACAGGACAGACTCCGAGATTGCTTCTCTAAGGGCAGCGTTTACTCAAGAAGTTGCTGTCTGGCATAAACTAGATCATCCTAATGTTACTAAGGTAACTTTCCACCTCTCTTTTTTAAGAATTTTCGGAATTGTTATTTGGATTTGATCAATTCTTCTAACTTTTATGAATATCAAAACCCGAATGTCTTTGTTTTAAGAAAGCCTCTAGCATATGCAACATTAAGGACATTCGCTATGTCACTTCACTAGGGTTGGTTTTTCTGCGGTTATCCACAGGGTGTCCACGGACCACGCAAAGGTTTCTAACTTCCTAGTTATACAATTGTTCTCTAGTCAGCGTACCATTATCCTCCTTGATTTATCACAGCCTAAGGTTGCAACCGTACCTGAGACAGTTGCCTTCCTTTTCTTTGGTATCCTTCAGTTGCATCTCTCACCACCTGAGTGAGGTAGAAGCATTAGTTTTTGTATCATGAATTTTCAGAATTTACTTAGCCATATCAGGTAGCAAATAAGTGAAGCGATGATTTTTTAAATATCTGCACAGTAGTGAATACATGCTACATTTTCTTTTGTCCGGATGTCATACATACAACAATTTTCTATGCTATTTAACAGGCTATAAGAAGTTCAAAACCTTAATGCTGCTTCAGAACATTAAATGCGCGCATAAAATGTTTGTGATTATCTTTTGATTTCCAGAAATATGATACACATTGCAATTGCTTTCTAGTAGTTTGTATTATAGATTGAATCTCGCTAAACTTCTGATCTGTTGATGTCCAGTTTATTGGGGCGACAATGGGTTCATCAGATCTACAAATACAGACCGAAAATGGTCAAATTGGCATGCCAACTAATATCTGTTGTGTCGTTGTGGAATATCTTCCTGGGGGTGCTCTAAAATCGTACCTCATAAAGAATAGGAGACGGAAGTTAGCTTTTAAAGTCGTTGTCCAGCTGGCACTAGATCTTGCTAGAGGGTATCCCTTTTCAGTTCTTATGCTACTATTAATTTCCCTTTTTCTTAGAGCATTGGAATTTAGTAGATAAAGAGTGAGCTTCAGACTGCGTTATTGTCAAGCCAAGCACTTAGACTTACTTTTGCTGTACTTTATAGGTTGAGCTACCTACACTCACAGAAGATTGTCCACAGAGATGTAAAGACAGAAAACATGCTTCTGGACAAGACTCGTGCGGTCAAGATTGCTGATTTTGGTGTTGCTCGTGTTGAAGCTTCAAATCCCAATGACATGACTGGGGAGACTGGCACACTAGGTTACATGGCTCCTGAGGTATTTGGTCTACTTTAGTAGCTAAAATTTTTCTGGCTACGACTTCACCACCTTACCAGCTACGTTTCTTGAATCTTAGGGAGTCGGTAATCACGTGTGTATGCACATGTAGTTTTAATACGATTCTCTCATTGCATGAAAAAGAAACTTTGGCATTTCCAAACCCTGTTTCGCTTGACATAACGGGGGCAGTTTTGCTAATATTTATGTGAGATAGGAAGCATACAATAAAAGAATTGTTTACTGGATGCTTAATGACTTGCCAAATGGATGGGTGACAGGTCCTAAATGGCAACCCGTATAACAGGAAATGTGATGTGTACAGTTTCGGCATCTGTTTATGGGAAATATATTGCTGTGATATGCCATATCCCGACCTTAGTTTCTCGGAAGTGACTTCAGCTGTGGTTCGCCAGGTTAACCATTCTCCTCTCTCAACCATACACCCAAGTTGTCATTTTTGTGTCACTTGAAATTAATCCTTTTATTTACGCCTCTCTGCAATTACAGAATTTGAGACCGGAGATACCAAGATGTTGTCCAAGTGCGCTTGCAAACGTAATGAAGCGATGCTGGGATGCGAACCCAGACAAGCGGCCGGAGATGGATGAGGTAGTCACAATGTTGGAGGCGATCGACACATCAAAAGGCGGAGGTATGATCCCTCAAGATCAGTCTCAGGGCTGTCTTTGCTTTCGAAAGAAAAGAGGACCGTGAAGATTTATTCATTGAAAGACCAGTTGGGATATGATTGTTTTTAAGATCAAAAGAGTCCAATTTGTACTTAAGATAGCAAACAGAAGAAAAGATATCTGGAAAATCAAAAGGAGATGAACAGAAAGGTGGTGGTGGGTAATGGCTTCTGGGTATACGTTGACGAGCAATGCTATTTCTCTTATTATCTTGGAGGATGTAAAGCTTTTATTTAATATTGTTCCCATTTTTTTTCCTTTTCCTTAAACGAATGTGTATTAATTTGACTGGCACTACCAGCTCCTTGTAAGATCCATTATATACTAGTTATATTGTCATGAATTTATGATTAAATTAACCATGTTTCTGTATCTATTTAATTTGACTGACATTGTGTACGATAGACATTCTTCAAGACCCTCGCAAAGCCGGGAGTTTTGTTGACTTGAGGTCGCCCTTAGTTTCTGGTGTGTGCTCCTTTGATGAATTATTTTGGTAATTGACTGCAGGAAAGTGTTCGTCCCAAAAAAAACAGAGAAAAAAAAAATCAGCACAGTGAATTGAGAAATAGATCTTTTTGTATAACCAGCATTGCAAATTACCATTTACAATTCAAAATTTGAGAACAAATAATGGAATAAATGAATAAAAAGCTCAAGAATTAGTTGGTCCTACAAAAAGATAAAGAATATTGAACCAAGAAGCTCTCTAATCTCTATCATTTCTTCTAAATATCAGAGTTGAACTTGTTTTATTAGTTTTTCTTCCCCTTCCCAATTGGTGGTCTGGTGGTAGGTTGCATATAGAATGATCTGCACCAGGCCAGACAATGATCCCAAACTCATATTTTTCAAGCCAAGCCCACCGGGATAATTCGGAAGGCAAACTTAGCTTCATTTAAGCAAGTTGACTTTATTTTTGGATTGAGTGGAGCCCCAGACGAAGTTCTTATTCAACCTGTCAAGTTGATAACAAATGGTAGATGGTAATTTCACCATCTGCATAGTATATATTGGGATAGCGAAGGTGACAGACTGAACAAGAATGGCCCGACTAGCAAGAGATACTGAATTCACCTTCCAAGTAGAAAGTTGAGTTTGAGCCTTCTCTACCAGGCCTCTGTAGGTGTTTTTGTGATGCAAAAATGAATGAGCGGAACTCCCAAATACTTCCCCAATTCATCAGTTAGAGGGGAACCACAAACGCGACTAAGAACAAAAGCCATTCCACGATTAATATTAGCAGGACAATAAATTCTAGATTTTTCATAACTTATTTGCTGCCCAGAAGCCAAGCAAAATTTATCAAGGACAATGCTTGATTAGAATTGGAGCGGAGGTAAAAAATATTAAGAGTGGTCTTATTTCAAAGCACATTCTAAATTTTCTTATAAAAATAAAAGAAAAAATGTTATTTTTACTATCTTTTTGTACCATCATTTGTATGAACTCACAAGTGTTGGTGGGTCTACCTCAAGTGCGTTTAGTGGCCAACAATAAAAAATCCTCAAAACATTCGCATAATTTTTTGTGAATATAGTAACTTCTGATAACAACGGTATGGTTGAGACTTGAGATTGTTTCTAAGATGAATGGTGGAGATTAGTTAGTTAATTATCAAGTTTGTTACTCTAACAGCATTGCTTTAGGGTGTAACAGTGTAGTGGCCAACATAAAAAAAATCCTCAAAACATTCACATAATTTTTTGCGAATACAGTAACTTCTGATAATTAACAGCTGTATGGTTGAGATTGTTTCTAAGATGAATGGTGGAGATTAGTTGGTTAATTATCAAGTTAGTTACTTTAACAGCATTGCTTTGGAATTAATCAACTACTCTTTGTACAAAATAGGGTATGAGAGATGAGTGTAATTCTAAGAAGAATATTCAGTTGTGATAATACAGGCTATATATACAGCTCTCTCTCTCTCTCTCTCTCTCTCTCTCTCTCTCTCTCTTCAGTTTTTTCTTTTCTCAGTTCAATACATTCAACATGGTTTATGGAGAAGCATCTCTAGAAAGTATTCCCAAACAAGCCAAAAATAGATGAGGCAGTCTTCATGTTACAGGCCTTTGACGCATCAAAAGGTCGGAGCTATGACATCTCAAGATTACCACAAAAAAAAAAGAACATTTAAATGACTCATTGAAAGACATTATTTGAAACAACTGTTTTGAAACATTTTTAGTTATAACATTGCCAAACGGATCCTAACAATTTCAAGTTTGCGAAGTACAACCGTTATATATAATTATGGAGCTCAAAAGCTTGTGTTTTAGTTTTTCTGAAGAACAAAAATTGGATAAAACTTATTTCAAAAAGGAAGCATCAACTGAGCTAATTTGAGGGTTCAAATTAATAGAACCGCTAATATGCAAATGACATTGATTACCTCAACTGATACAGTTAATTACAGCAGTAATATTCTGATACAGTTAATTACAGCAGTAAATATCTATCTCATGACTAACTTACAACATACAATTCAGGCAAAGACCTACAAAAATTGAGGAAATGGCTCAAGAACTAAACTAGTTGGCCATAAAAAATAAAACAAAATACAAATATTGATGCATGTCAACTAGTTTCTCTCTAAACAACTGACCTATTTAATGGGACAAAACTTTGTTGTTGTTTGTCAATTAATTTCTTTCTAAACATTAAACACTTGGACCTCCGGCCGCGGCCTGTCATTATCGTCGTCTTCCCATTGAGTGGTTCTGTAGAAGGTGGCGTACAAAATGAGCTGGACTGCGCCGGAAATCGTTCCCAAACCGTTTGGAATCTACCAAAGTTATTCAAACAAATATGTTAGAAACTTAAATATAAGTTTTTGATTATTTTTTTATATATTTGTATAGGAGAAGTTCTTTGATTTATTACTTGGCGCTCATATCGTCAATTAATATGCGTTGAAACTTAATTTGGTTTATAAAATTACCAGAATATTGGCATCGAATTTAAGGAGTGAGTAGACCAGCCAAACAACTCCATTGAAGAAGTTAGCAAGTGACAGGTAAAATGGCATATACTTCACGCTCTTTGTCTTGATCACCATACGCTGCCAGTCAGCAGAAGAAAAATACACAAATATATGTAATTTATTTACTCATAGATCAACGAAATAGAGAGAAACTTGGGTAGGGCAACAATAGTCGCGCACTCTCACAAAGTAACGGGTCTCATTGTATTAGGCTATGGTCCGGTCTTATGTAATGCAATTATCAACGAACACCATCACAACCTTTCTGCTCTACTTAAGTTTTTCTGTAATGACGAGATTCAATATTAATTGAGGGTGCTTAGTAATTAATAGAAAAGTATATATACATACCATGACTGTCAAGGGTGATAAATACATAAGGATGTTGAAGATAATGCAGATGATTCCAACTACCAAAGACCGGTGTCTAGTTGTATGGAAAATGTACATGGTAACCAAAACCACAATAACAAAGAAGATAACTTCAACCACAAGTGCTTTAAAGATCTTTAGCTGAAATCCAAGAAAAGGAAAGAAAAAAAATTAGGTTATAAGTTTTACCGCAATAACAAAGAAGATAACTTGAATAACAAAGAAGTATTAATACTCAATTAATTAATTTAACAACATAACGTTTTGGTACACAAAACTAACTCATTGTTAGTATGCTTTTAAATAGAGGTGAATCGTATCATTGTACGTAAAAGCTACCTATATTCGGAAGCATATCAACAAGTGCGTCAATTTTTTATTGTACGTAAAAGCTATACATTGCAATACATACTTACACGTTGTGAGCCTAGAGAAAAGATGAGGAAGAGGAGAATGTAGACTAGTTCGATGACAACTCCAGCGCCATTGATTGATACCACAAGAATGCTGTCAGGATGGACAAAGGGCATGCCGTAGAAGACCCATAAGGCACAATTCAGCAATGTTACTACGTAGGGATCCGGCTTGAAATCTGATACTGTTTTTTGCTTTACTATTCTATAAAATGTTGGTCTGCGATGTTTAATTCATTAATCAACACAGTTATATATTAATTAGTTTTGTTATTTCAAAGAATTGAGAGAGAGAGAGAGAGAGAGAGAGAGAGAGAGAATTACATTGGGGAGAGAAACATGATCAAAGAGATGATATTTCCTAGATACAAGGGATAAATGGAACAAGAAAACCATTAGAGATGTAGGATTTACTTGAAAAAAATGTAAAAGAAAACAAGATAACACATTCAGACAAAAATCAACCTGATTATTATCTTTAGATGGGCACGTAATATAAACAGTGTTATAAAAATGTAGAGAACATTTCCGATGTATTTCTTTCAAATAATACATACAATATATGCATGCATCTTTGATTCTTTGTCAGGTCGTCCCATGCAATGAACTCGATACGTCACGATTGATAACGCAAAAATGAAAAAATGAAAATCGTACAAGTAAGAGGTAAAACACAACGTTGATCATAATTTCACTGACCGATAATGCCAATAACCGTTCTGACTAAACCTGTGTCCACCATTTATATGTTTAAAGAGTGCTACCTTTAATTACTAAACATCTTAATGAATCCAAATCTTGATTATTTAAAGGGTCAACCTGGCTATCCTATATGAATGGATGCATGAAGTTTTGGTCCACTAAAACTGGAGGGTCTCTAAATCTCTTGACTAAATTTTTCGTCGTTAGTTTTCTAATCAACAGCAATTAATATTTTCTTTTGTTAATTAATTAACGGTTCTGGATAATTCACCGTTGAATTAGGAGTGGTATGAGTGGCGATTCATCTTCTCACTGTATATCCGTTTTCCATATAGTGTATAGTGGCCATGGATTAAGGTTCCACAAAAAAGGGAAAACACAAAACCCCAAATAGGTAGAGTATATGTTTAGAATAAATATCACATTGATGAGAGGAGACATTTTGCATGGGCTTGTAAGAGGTTGGGCTAGGGCTTGTAAGAGATTGGGCTACTCCTCATATTGCCAATTGGTTTTATAGTGGAATCTCAACTTTTTTCATGGTATCAGA
Source organism: Pyrus communis (assembly GCF_963583255.1). Classification (NCBI taxonomy): domain Eukaryota; kingdom Viridiplantae; phylum Streptophyta; class Magnoliopsida; order Rosales; family Rosaceae; genus Pyrus; species Pyrus communis. The sequence goes on from NC_084814.1 coordinate 22,279,389, forward strand.
GCATGTTGTCCCACGTGTGAAGTCAAACGGTCACACGCACTCCACTTCACCTCGTTGTGTTGTCCACGTGTTAGGTTTGAAAATTCGCGTTGAGAATGAATCTCACATTGATGAGAGAAGAGACATTGCACATGCTTATAAGAGGTTAGGGTACTCCCCATATTGCCAATTGGTTTTATGGTGGAACATCAACTTTTTTCTTGGTATCAGAGTAGGTTGTCTCACGTGTGAAGTCAAATGGTCACACGCGCTCCAAATCTCTTCTACTTTTCTCCCCTCCTCCCTCACTTTCCTCTATGGCTTTCTCTCTCTACAAAAATGCTCCTCTATTTTTCTCCCCTCCTCTCTCACTTTTCTCTTTGGCTTTCTCTCTCTACAAAAAAGGCTTCATGGTAATAGGAATCTCTTCCTTCCAAATCTCTTCTACTTTTCTCCCATCCTTTTTCACTTTCATTTTTGGCTTTCTCTCTCTACCAAAAGTCAATACAAGATATTGACGTGATTTAATCGTGAACGTTCAAATAAATTGTAAGAGAAGGGAATGAGAATTTGGAGGAGAAATAATACTACTCTAACTTCATGTCGGTTTTTCATTTTCAATATCAACGTGCATAAATTTTTTCTGTTCTCGGAATCCAAATTTGGACCATACTTTTAACATTTAGATAGAACATAGTTACCACGTCTACTTAACATTTAGATAGAACATAGTTACCACGTCTACGCTAAATGTTAATTAGTTGGTATACATGCACAATATGTTACGAGTCTATCTGGCTTCTATTCTTTCCCCTTAATCAAGGATACAGAATGTTAACTAATTAGTTGGTATGTTAATTAATCCTACCTACTTTTTTCAAAAGTAAAAACTATAACAAGCTCTTGTCTGTAAAATTTGAACCTAGAACATTTTTCCATAAAATAGAGGCTAAATGTCGTTAATCAAATGTCCATCGGCCCTAACAGAACCTTATATACTTGGTGCTTGGACTACAATTTGACAATTCACATGAATTCTATAAGACCCATTTGTCATGTTATCAGACAGTTTAAGATTGATTTATGGCCTTAAAGTCTTGTGGATAACTACGGGCATAATAGTCATTGTGTGGTGAAAAATCTTGTTAATGTGAGAGCTTTGCATTGCATTGTAGCCACAATCTGAAGATATTTTGATGAAGACCTAGGGCATCATGGAGCACTATACAAGGAAGAGTATGGGCAAGGGAGAAAGCCCCAACAACTTCAATAAAAATCAAGATTATTCAATCTCTCTCACAAAAGCCTCCTATGAGCAAATCTCTCGAAGTCCCTCAAAGAGAAACCTCTAAAAGAAAGCAAGCTTTCATCAAAGCATTTCAAAGAGAAGAAGTACCACTCCTTCTCCAAGTCTCTGTCGAATCAAGTAGTTTCCGTGAAGACGTACCATATCTTCTCTAAGCTCTCTCTCTCAAAATTCAAGGCAAGCCTTCTTTGGCAAAGCTCTTGATTTAATTTGCTTTCGATCTTGTTATGTAGCTTCTCATTTTCAAGTTCCTCTCTTTATAACTATGTCTTTCAATACAATTTCTCTCTTTGAATCATTTTGTGACTTAGTTTCCTACAATACAAGAAAAATTGAAGTCCTTAGCATTCAAGGCAAAAAGAACTCAAAGTTGAGCCTCCCCACTCAATTACACAATGTTTTGATTAGGAGTCAATTAGATGCAATTTTCTAGTACCTGAAATCCGTCTACTATCGGCTTCTAATAGTGGCACACCCACATTCTCGCGATCTACACTGTATTTATTTTCCGGGCTCGAACTCTTGGTTTTTTAAGCTTTACATTTTAATCAACCTTCTGGTTTTGGAAACAAACATAGTAGTGTGATATACAATTTTTCTATTGATCCTTGTCAAACTTTTCATTTTTGCATGTAATTATCAACCCACTGTCACGCATGTGCTGTACCCGGATGATTTAAAGTTTTGATACATCCTGCGTGATTAAATATGACTACTTGAGAAACATTATTAATAAACTAGATTAAAAGTTAAAAGTAAGATGTTTATTTTTTATTTTTTGAACAAAAGTAAGATGTTTATCTAATTCCCCAACTACCACAATTTAATTATTGTTTCCCGGACTAAGTTGGGCTAAAAAGCTTGCATTACTCAACCTCCTCGATTGATTTTGTTTTTTTTTTTTTGGTATATGTCGGTGTCATGACAAAATCAATTGATGTATAGGATAGATTCTGGTGGTTGAAATCATAATTTAATTATGGGTAATAACATGGTCAGCTGGAACGTAGTTCTACAGAATATGAGGAATGCTAACTGCTAAGTAGACTAATGTTTATATTAAATTTGCAAATTAAAAGATATGTCATCAATAAAAAAAATAGTCTTCCTAGTATTATTCTGAAAATATATAAAGAAAATTAATAAAAAATGCTTGAAAACTTTGAGTTTTAATGATAAGGACAAAATAAAGGGTAAAGTGAATAGTACCAGGATTGATTTTTTAGTGTAAAAATGTGATTTTTCGTTAAATTGAACAGTATCACATGTGATTAAAAAGAAAATCGATTTTAATTCTTATGGGAACTAACTATGCACAATCCTTTTCGCTTTTTCCGCCACCAATTGGAAACCTAAACCTGTTTGGCCTTAGTATTTTGATGAGCCAAATCACAAAATAATGTACCCTAGCTACTAATTAGACTAAGAGTTTAGGGTGTGATGTGATCTGACCATGAGGTGATAATGAATTTTTCACCCTCTTGACTTATCTTTCATACAATTAGTATTTTAATGCCTTACTTAATCGCAAGCTCACAATACAAAATTTAGAAATAATAAGCAATTTGTTTAGCAAACTCATGTCTTGTACAAGTTTGATTACACAAACATCGTTTTAAGAAAATCCAATTCGTTGATGAGCAAAATCTAATTTCTTTAGCGTTTGTTTAAATCAACCGGATCAATGATAAGTTGTCATCAAGAAATATAAGGAGTCATTTCTTTATACTTGCAAGTCACAATAGATATAAATGCAAAATTAAGTCTCCAAAACCATTATGATAAAAGTTTATGGACATATTTCAAACTATAATTAGGATTTAGCATTCTTGTCCCGACTTAAATATAAAGTACTGAGGGGTGGGCATACGGATCTTCAGAATTGTGAATTCGGACCGTATAACCAAATCCAATGTAAAACCATCTGTTTCTTACTTTTGATTTTCAAAATGGTCAGAGTTGAACCCAATTTGTTTAAAACCGATTCCAAAATTGAGTTCATATTTCTTATATGCGGGTTACCCAGCTCGGACCATTTGAGGGTTGTCTTAGCACTTGTCATTTTAATAGCAACAATAAAATTTCTTCCTATCAAACATTTGTTGGTATTGACTTTGTTAGACATAATTCTCTCACAACATAAACACACATAGATTGTTTTGTATTGTTGTTTTGTTATACGACATATGATTGAAAACAGATTCGCCAACCCGTAAAAACCGAACCGTATCAAGCAGATCCAAATAAGCCGGTTCCATTAATAAACGTACCTAATTTCACCTTGCAAGTTTCCCAGACAAGGCCAAACCTCCGGGCCCTCACACTTTTATGTTGTTTCCACTTTCTCTGCCCCTCTCTCTCAATCGGAGAGCTTAACCAAATTTTCATTATTTTTAAACCGTAGATTACTTCTTATTTTGGACTAATCCGCTCGATTAGTCTAAACTCTGATTAAAACATTTCTGCCTCAATTCTCAAGAGTCAAATGTGTCATTTTCTGTTCCTTTATAAAAAAAAGAAAAAAAAAATATTATGATTATTGATAAGGCCTTGAATCTGTATCCTCTCTCTATCTGTAACTTACTAGCACAAAGGGACAGAAGCAGCCCACTCGTAACTACAAAACTGCCACATAATTCAACCAAAACTCAAACCCCAAGACATATGCTAAGCTTCTGTTCTTTCCTTCTGTTTCAGTTTCTTCAAGCCACCTGAACCAGTCTGTTCAAAACTGCGTTTTTTCCAGATAAGATCGGTGGTTTTGATGCATGAGGTGGCCTTCAAAAGCTTCTGGGCTCGTGTAGGATTGCTTCTCTAGAAAGCACTTCTGCTAGAAGTGCGTTGGAATTTTTTTATTAGAAATCCGAATGCGTGCTTTCTAGAAAATCACTTGGAACGTCGCCTGAAGAAGCATTTGGTAATTGGTGGGAGCTGAGTTTCTCTGTCAAAAGCAGTCAGATGCGCTTTTAGCCATTCCAGGAGCTTACAGCTGATTGGGTTTTGTGTTGTATAGGTTTTGAGGTAAAAACATTCTTCTGGGATTTTGGTCTTCTAACAAAAGATCAAATCTTTCTGGGTTTTGTACAATTTCTAGGGTTATGGGAATGGAGATTTTAATCTCTGTGATCTTACTGTTCGTGGGGATTGTTGTTTTAGTGGTAATTCATGTTTGTATTGTTGGGAGAGCATTCAACAGAGCCAATAATCAAGGTGTTAATCTGGTTCAAAGAAGCAGCATTTTTGGGATCAAAAGGATGTCCAACGAGGAACTCAACATGCTGCCTTGCTTCGACTACAAGGCAGAAGAGAAAGGGACTATTACTAGCCCTGGGGATTGTGCAGTTTGCTTGGAAAGTTTCAAGGGAGGTGAAAAATGCAGGTTGTTGCCAAATTGCAAGCACAGCTTCCATGCTCAATGCATAGATTCATGGCTGCTCAAGACTCCGGTTTGTCCGGTGTGTCGGACTTGTGCTAAAACTCCGAAGATTGATGTGAGTTTGGTAGGGGAAAGCAGCGTTTCGGGCGCAATCGAAATGTCGTAGAAGGCAAGTTGTTTTATGTTTTGTTTTCATTGTTAATAGTGATGTTTTTGTAATAAGTTTCTTGCTTGCATATCCCTTTTCCTAAAGAATTCAATGCTGGTTCTGCTTAACGTGATTATATACCAAGTGATTTATATGTGGAAGAAAAAAAGGAATTTGGTTTTCACGACAAGCTGATGGAGATTTGAAGGCACAATAGATTGCAAATCCTCGACGGTTGCCTTGCATTAGGGGGCAAAAGAACAAGTCTTGCTCCGTTATTCTTCCTAAGCCTCGAGGACTTGCATAAACGGAGACACCAAGCTGGCGTTATTTCAAATCAATAATGCGATCGCACGTTGTTAAAACATATGAGGATGCATGATGGGGTTGGACAACACCACCTTAGCTTCAATAATGCGTTCTCACGTCATTAAAACACATGAGGATGCGTGATAGGGTTGGGACAGCGCCACCTTAGCTTCTCCGTTTCATGTATTTAAAACAATCACTTTGTGCAAGCCATGAAGACCCAAAGGGATGAGTTAATTTGGAAGAAGCACGACGAACAAACCAATCAGTCAAGTACACAGCTACGAAGATATGTGATGAACGTTTCTTCCTTCTTGGTGGAATAGGCATGCCGCCGGACCTTAATGGCGGGTTTTCAGACAACATGAAGTTTCAGGTAAAAAAGAGCATTCCTATACCAACACCTTCATGATCACGCTACAGATACAAAAGCACCGTGTTTTAAACTCACAAAGACCAGGGATAAAATGACAGATCCTAACATGTTAGCTTCAAAAGTTTCGGGTATTTACACGTAAATCCCCTCTACTTTTATCTCTACGAAACATATAATGCAACACGCTCTCAAGATTTCACATTCACATAGACAAGCTTAACCTTTGTGATTCTAAGCAAAACTCAAACTTAGCTCAAACCACAAGATCTTGGGGCTTTAATACAAAAGAACATTGGAAAGGTCAACATGGTTTTACGTCTGTTAACAGGAAGATACTTGTTTTGAAACGAAATATATCAAGAAACTCTATCTCAACGAAAACTAACTAGGTAACAATGCAAAGATGCACAAACCAAATAAAACCTCAGACGTAGTCTGCAGACTAAGCTGAGCTCTTCTCAGTATTGTTCTCAAGTTCCCTCCTCAGCTGCAGGGAGAAGTCATCGTTAACATCGTCATCATCCCAGTCGTCTTCCCACTGCTGTGTCACTTCCTTGCCTTCCTCTTTGTCCTCCCATTCTGTCATTGTTCATAAACAAAACAAAACGAAGTTAGAACGAGGCATAACTCCTACCTGATCAGCATTGCAAGCATACACACACCAGTATGAACCATAAGTAAAAGCAATGCAGGTTCTCTAAACCTAAACCCGTTATGCAGAGCAGCACCGTGCTTACGCAAATGAGATTTACAAGACAATACCGAACACAACTAGAACAGCTCAATCTCCAAAGTAGTGAACTAAAATTCGACAAGCATGAGGTCTAAAACAAATTTACCCAATTCGAATTCTTCGTCAAATTAACGAATTACCGAACTACAATGGCTCAGTATCCGAAATGGTGGAACAAAAATAACCAATTTCAACATCAAAAAATGAACTTCAACAGTTCTAGCATACTTGAGGATCAAAACTAAGAGACCCAGAAACTTAAATCCACCAACTAAATGGCTAATGCAAGCTGAGACATTGCAAAAAACTCCAAATCAAAAAAAAAACACGTGCAATAACAGTCAATTTCAAAAATTTCCAATCCATTGAAACCCTCAGAATTAAATGAGAATGAATTGAAATTAAGGCTAAACAATTGACCCACGTATTGAAGTGCAAAATTAAATACCTTGGTTGATATCAAACTCCTCGAACTCGTCGTCGTCTTCGAACAGATCCATCTTCGCAACCTCCGTCACCGCCTGGGGCTCCGCCGCCATCTCAGTTCTCCAAGCGCGAATTAACACAGCAAAAGTCCGATTCAGCTTTCAAATTCCGCGAAATCAGAATAAAAAATATACAGAAAATTAAAGGACAAGTAGAACTTACAGAGAGAGAGAGATTGGAGAATCTGAAAAATTGGGAATTAGGGATTTTACGTGGGAACCTTCTGGGTTTTTACGGTGAAGTCCCAACAGTCGAAGAGCTTAAAGCCGAAGGTGAGCTATAAACGGCGACGTATTGTGGGGGAAGGTCAGTTTCAGCTGCTCCCAACCTTGTTGAAACATAAAGTTAGATTAAATCAGATTGAATTGGGCTCTCTAAGATTAAGTCTTGGGCCCATTTCTTTTTTACGCAACAATAAATTTACATTAAGGGGTAGAAGAATATATTTGTTGCGAGACATCGTAGTACTAAGTGGCAGCTATGCTCGCGATACAGTTTGTCAAGCTGGTGATCGTTTTTTACCAGCGGTACTATGTACTTCGAAGCTCTTGATACTTCCTGTTTATCCCCGGTGTGCTATCTCTTTTCTTCGCCCCTGATTATTATGTTGTCGATATTTAGTATTTGAACAATTTCACAATTGGGATTGATTTTCGTCTCATCATTTATATATTTTAAAACAAATCAAATCCTATCTACAACCACGAGAGGTTTTTTAGGATCACTGCTACACATGTCACAATACAAATTATGAGATATGTGTGTTAAAAAGTTAATAACTTAATAAATAAAATTTATCACCACTTATATAAAAACACGTGATGTACCCCGTGTTCCAGTCAAAAGGAAAATTTTCTCCTACCACCACAAGAAAAACCAAAATCAACTGTATACAATGATATACAAGCAACATGGTCACATATGGAACTTGAAAAAAAATTGAGCTGATTTCCTTGAGAATCAAAGAGTAAAAAGGCTAACTAAAAAAATCACTTTCAAATATTTACACCAATATATGAATGTATTTTAGATGCAAAATGCAAAATCGAGATGAATCACCGTTCCTGGACGCAATGTTTGCGCCGAACTGCAGAACTCATCCATCTTGATGTACTAGCATCACGAAAGTCATGGATAATTTTGATGAGGGAGCGCGATTTCTTTATCGCATAAGATGTTCCATCCGTCAAGAGCGAAAAGAGTCCAGGCATTAGTGATGATTCCGTTGCCAAAACAGCAACAACTTCCTCCCCGCCATTGATGCACAAAGACAGCAATGTTGAAACACAATACTCTTTTGCTTTTGGGGATGTCGAAGTTTGAAGAACGCGGATGATCAATTGCAAATCAATGGCGTGGAGGATTTCGTGTGATCCTACGACATTTTCAGCCAAAATTGCAAGAATTGATAATGCATCATCAACGAGCTGATCAGGGTTTTGTGACGAAGAAGATATTATGTCAACTAGCAATGGAACAATGCCCGCGTCCAGCACTTTCTGTTGATTCCTAGGAAGGAGGATCAGCCCGAAAATCGCAACCACGGAGTTCTTTTTCCCACACGTTGTTCCTTCCCTGATCAGCTCCACAAGAGCTGGGATGGCCTCAGGCATTTCTCCGATTAGTTTCCGAGACTCCCTCATCGAAGAGAGGTAAAACATCGTTGCAGCTGCGCTTTGTCTGGCTTCTAAACTCAACCCATTTTTAAGAACGGCAACAACTGATGGTAGGCCTCCCCATGACATTATCAATTTCATTCCGCTTGCGTATTTCGCGAGCTTCAACAAGGCTGCAATTGCATTCCCTTGCGTGGATGCATCAGCGGAATTCAATAGCCTCAGCAGAGGAGGGATACAGCCAGCCTGGATCAAACAAGACCTATTGAAAATGTTTGATTTGCCTAGCAATCGAATCTCATAAGCAGCCTTGTTCTTCTGTTCGCTTGTTCCGCAAGCAAGCCTTCCGCTGAGAAATCCCGAGAGAAACCTCATTGCGTGTTTAGCAACCGGGCTACCAGGTGCGATCGTTTTTTCCTTGTCGGCGCTTTTGCTTCCTGGCCTGCCGAGAGAAATGCCGTTGCATTCACAAAGGTTTTTTATCAGCCTTCGGAGAATCGAATTCGGTACCAACTCTGTGTTCGCGATCATCTCTCCTGTTTTGGGGCAGAGCATGTGTCCGTCGTCGAGCCATTTTTTAATCGAATTTCGATCGTACGTCTGACCTGTAGATACAGTCACCGGATCAAGCATTAGCTCAAGGGAAATCGGGCACCTGAAATCTTCAGGGTTTAAGCAACGAAACATCTCCGCGTCGCACCTGGAATCGATTTGATTCGCGGGGTTTTGATGATCCAATGCTTCGAAAATCACTCCCCTGCTGTAGCTCATGAACCCCACCAAGCTACTTAGAAAAGGAAAATCCATGTCCTCCCGGTCGAAACGCTTGATAGCAATTTGTTCTTCCAAGAATTTGATCTCCATGTTGCACGCGCTCCAGCTTTTAATTCGAAGGTAATCGAGGACCCGCTTTACGGCATTCAAATCGGGCTCGATTCCCTTTTCTAATTGGTTCAGAATCGCAAGCAATCGTTTCGAAGCCAATCTGTCACCAGCTTGGAGCTCCATGTTGGCCTTCCACGATTGCTTCGACACCAATTCAACCAATTCCTTAACTTCATCGCCAACATCGATCGCTTTCAACGGTAAAACATCGAGAGCCGTCGCCACAGCTCGAATCAGAAACCGAAATTGAGTCGCAAGAAACTCGCATTTCGTCAGCATCAAAACTCGACCATCTTCCCTCGTGCAATCCTCCAATAAAAATCGAATTTTTTGGAAGACGAAATGAAGCTCGGAGAAGCAGACGACAAGAGACGATTTCGGAAGAACCGAATTGCATTCACGTACCTCCTCAAAGAACATGAGAAGAACACGAACTTGCCGAATTGCTTCCCGGCTGTTCCTCCATTGCGTCACACAGCATTTCGATTGGAAACTGCAGATGGTGTGGGAGAGAGCGATCAGAGACTCGAGAAGGGTCTCCAGAGAAATAGATTCGCAAGGTCGCACCGCCGGAAACGTGAGAATCCGGCGGTCGCTGCTATCGAATTTCGGGTTCATCGATGCAATTGTATGCGAAAAAACAGAGGATCTCTGTTTTTTCTCTGTTTTGGGACATAGACTTGGAGTAGAATTCGACTCGGAAGAGAAGTGTTTCTCCGTTTTGGCTCTGTTTTTGTTCACGGAATTAGTGGGAGGAGTGGCGAGCGTTGCAACAATATAGGGAGATAAAGGGCACGTGGCGGGATATTAGGAGTCCACGTTCCCAGGTTGACTCGGAGTGCACTTCACTGGATAGGCCTACATGGACACGTGGAGAGGTGGGGTTGGGTGATGCAGCTTCATGGATATTTGTCAATGTTGATTCAGTGTACTGTTTCGTGTCTACGGACAGTTTATCGTCGGCGGGAGAGTGAAGTCTGTGGGGACCACCAAGCCGACTTGGACACGTGGAAGTGGTATTGGATGACGTGTTGCGGTGGCAGCGGGCCACACAGAGGAACACCTGTGTGTGTTTCCTGTGTTTTACGAGTCAAAGTGGGTTTTGATTAGAGAGACTAATAGACGATTAATTAATGGAAAATTAGAGTTTAAAACTTAGCAAAGTTCATGTTCGTGCCGACCAGAATTTTGAGTTCAACATCAATTGAATTGTAATGGTTTTGTTGGCCCACGGGGTTCAATGGCGGGTGCATTTCTTCTGTTTCGATTATGTTTTATGCCTTTTTGTTTCGTGTAATGATGATACGAATAGTCTAATTAAAGTTACGTTTCTGTTTATAATTCTCACGTTTTAAATTGTGTATGAGCTTCTTTAAATAGTTTACATCTTATAATACTTCTTCGCTTTGAAACATATTCTCCAACAATAAACATACGTGGTATACTTGACGTCGAGAAAATAGATAACTATTTTAATTGATATTGATTAATGTACTAGAAAGATATTAACTTAAACAATGTTTAAGATTGATGAAACTGCTTAGGTGTAGTATTCAGAGTAGGATTTTCTTTTCTTAAATTTCTCTTCCATTTTCTTCTCTCCTCTTACACTCTGACTCTGTCTTTGTTTTTCTATAAAGAAATCAACAAAAGATATTGACGTGACTTAATCGTGACGTTCAAATATGAGATCATATCAATTTCATCAGTTTTATTTCTTGAGCAATTTTATCACTTAAGCAATAAGTTAATACATAAACAATGAGCACGTTTCGCTAATCAAATTCTTGTTTGTGGCCACAAATCCTTTTAATTAAGTTGTAATTATCTTGTAAACTTTTCTATCTAAAACGAATGATGATTTGACAAGTGGACCAACCATATTGCGACACATTGAACGCGTTGTCTCTGCATTGCAATAATTCTGGAGATACTATAAAACGCGTTCATTTGATTTTTGTTTATACTGTGACTGTGATTGGGATATTCCAAAAAAAATAAATAATAATTTATTCTTAGATGCTTTTCTCCTTGGAAAGAGGTTTGCTTTCATGGAGTGATGCCTTCAGCCTGCCGGTCACTGTTTTGCAAAATAGTTAGGTCTACAAGGCTAAGTAATTATTCGATTACGTGATGTTATTATTTTTCTGGTGTTATGCACTTTATTGTTGATTATTATTATAGTTCAGATTAATGAGTAATGGGATATCAATTTTGTTGTTCCTTTGTATTATGGAAATTGATAACAATTACGGTGATGCTATAAAGCTAGAAGAATAAAGAATTTAGCAAGAGAAATGAATTAATTTCATTAAGAGATGGAAGTTGCATAATAAAAGGCATTTTTGCATTGACATTTCGAGCGAGTTAAGTGTAATCATTTTTAACTAACTCCATTCAGTTACGAATTGACCATCTCATCTACTGTTATCAAGTTTGACGTGCAACTGTCATTGAAATTTTTCTCAAAAAAAAGAATTTATCGTTGAACTGTGATTTCTCCAAAGAAATTACTCTTTATCTTTCACCAGCTTAACTTTTTTGGACATAAGATACATGCGAATTTAAGCCCTTGCGGCCAAGTTTGATTCTACTTCTAGTATATATAATAATTTATTATAAAATCTTATGTCAAGAAGATTTTTTTTTTTTGGAAATTTGCAATTTTACAAAAATATTTTTTTGTAAATCTGTCTTGGTTATTTGTAATTTGCAATTTTATAATAGAGACTCAAACTGTTCACAATTTAGAAGGTTTGGGTAATTGAAAATGTCTCTTTGCAAAGCAAAATTAAGGATAGACGTTCCTCCGACTTTCGCAAAGTGAGGAGTCTCGTTAACTTACAGTTGCATGGTTTACAAAAATCACTAAAATTTAAAAGGACGAAACTTTTGAAGCATTCCCACAAAACAGTATAACATCTTTCTGTCACCACAAACTCGTCAACTTCTTTCGATTACAAACAGACCTTATGTATCTTAATTATTTGAAACCACACGGATCGGAGCATATGGTTCGGTCGAGAGATTTTACAGCCATGCCGGATTCTTCAAAGGAGTGACAACAGCCTTCACCTGCAAGTAGTTGTGAAGGCTGTAGATTCCCTTTTCTCTGCCTATTCCACTCATCTTGTATCCGCCAAAAGGAATCGCAGCATCAAACACGTCGAAGCAGTTCACCCAGACGGTCCCAGCCCTCAATGCCCGTGTCAAGTAGTTGGCGGTGTTAATGTTCTTTGTGAATACTCCGGCAGCTAGACCATAGCGCGTTGCGTTTGCCCTTCGGACTACTTCATCGAGCTCCCTGGTACAAAATGTGGAATTTTTAGGCATGTAGAATATTACAACTTTTGCAGAATGCAAGGACTTGATGCAGTGTGAGGTTTTTAACTCACTTGAATTTCAAAATCGACTGCACTGGGCCGAAGATCTCATCCTGTGCGATCAACATATCGTCCTGATTGAAATGAACAGTAATCGTGTTAACGTATAGGTTGAAGGGGCTAACTTTGGATGAAGAAATTATATACCTTAACGTTTGAGAAAACGGTAGGCTGGATGAAGTATCCCTTGGCGCCCAATCTTTCACCTCCACATTCAAGGGTAGCATTGCTATCAATGCCAGATCTTATGTATCTAAGGACCTTCTCAAACTGCTCGTTGTCGATCTGTCAATTGTCGAAATGATTAGAAGCATCACTTAAAAACTGACATTCTTTATGTCACACATGAGTACATGAAACGAATAGAACATCGTTGAAATGCAAGTATTTGAGTACCTGAGGGCCTTGTTCAACACCCTTCTTAAAGGGATCGCCAACAACACGTTTCACAGCGCGTGCCTTTGCTTTCGCTATGAACTCATCATACACACGCTCATGTACAAAAGTACGAGACCCAGCACAGCAACATTGCCCCTGCGTGTCATCCAAGCATTCGTTAATGATGTGTTTTGAACTTCTGATTTTACAGAACCCGGCTTCGTGGAAAACTAATTGAACCAACCTGATTAAAGAAGAGAGCAAAGTGTGCAAGCTCCACAGCATGATCAATGTCAGCATCCTCGCATATAATGAAAGGTGATTTCCCACCGAGCTCTAATGTTACTGGCTTAAGATTGCTTCTTGCAGCCAATTCAAGAATAATCTTTCCAGTATCAGTTGATCCGGTGAAAGCTACCTGAAAAGGAACGCGGTAATGGTTTTAAGTAGCCTGCATATCCAGTGTACAGTGAGAAAGAAGGACAAATGTGCTCCAAATACCTTGTCCACATCCATATGACTGGCAAGAGCAGCACCAGCAGTTGGCCCATCTCCAGAAACTACGTTTAGAACACCCGGAGGAAGACCAGCCTGTCACAGATGAAGCCGAGTAATATTAGAACATGAACAACGACGGAAAAGAAATAAAGAATGTACACGTTCCATGTTGATGCAGAATAAAAAGTTAATTACACTATTGATTCATTTTTACGTATTTCTCTTGGCACATAGTTGCGTACGCGTGAGGGAGAGTGAGCAGCTCGAGAGGCATCAAGGGCCTACCTCTTGGAATAGCTTTGCCACATAGAGGGCAGTCAGAGGCGTCTGCTCAGCGCTCTTTAGGACAATGGTATTACCACAAGCCAGTGCAGGCCCAACTTTCCAGGCAAACATGAGTAAAGGAAAGTTCCACGGAATAATCTGTCCTGCAACACCGATTGGTTCGTGCAGTGTTTGCACGTGATAAGGTCCATCAGCCGGAACAGTTAGACCATGGATTTTGTCTGCCCATCCTGGATAATTTGAGGAAGAAATCGTAAGTAAAAACAATGTGATGAATGAAAAAGGAAAGCAAATCACTTCATTTCAGTGTTCTCACCGGCATAGTAGTGAAACAGACGAGCCAACATTGGTAGTTCGGCCGTCAGAGCTTGTTCATAAGGCTTCCCGTTATTCCATGTCTCTAGAGCTGCAAGCTCTTCACTGTTTTTCTCAACCAAATCAGCAAAGCGTAGTAAAATCCGTGATCTTTCCTGATCAAACGATAAAAAGACGAAGTCTCAATGACGATGCACATCAATATCCCGACATATTTACATCCCTCATATGCTAATCCAGCAGGAAAGCGCAACAGAATAATGTACTACAAAATCTAGACCAATGCGAAGTTCGACAGTTCTTACATAAGCGCTCATCTTCGGCCATGGTCCCTCATCAAATGCCTTGCGAGCAGCAGCTACTGCACGGTTAATATCTTCTGCGTCGCCCTCAGCCACATGAGCAATCACTTCGCCTGTACGAGGGTCGTATGCCGGAAATGTTTTTCCTGACACAAAAGAATTTCAAACATTAGCTCCATAACATGTCTTTTCGGCAGTCTTCATCTTTTTGCAAGTTCCATTTACTCACACAGTTTTTACAAAACAAAAGCGACCGTATGCAGGTTTCTTGGACTCGTTCGAAGAAAAGGATTACCTGATGCAGCGTCGACGAATTTCCCATTGATTAGGTGCTGAGTGTGACTGATTTGAAAAGGTGGAATGATTAACTCCTCAGTTGCTGCAGCAGTGCTAAACCTGCTAACTCTTCTCCCTGGAGGATCGTGGGAGGAGTATTATTCGTCGTATTAAATCACGAAAATTATAAACTCCATGCATCTTTGGCTGTATGATGGCTCCACCATCATTCAAAAATTCCAGAAAGAGAGAGACACACACACACGCATATACACACACACCCCAAATCACATACAGAAAATTACCTGCACATGTGGTTAGAACATAAAAACCATGGAATCGAATGAATAAAAAAGATTACCAGAAGAACAAGTGAAACAACGCTGTAAAAAGGTAAAAAGTAGAAAAAGGACAAAGGTGGGAAGAAGGTGTTACCTCCAGAGCGAAGCAGAGAAGCTGCAGACCCGGAAGAAGAAGAAGGAGAAGCGGCTGAGAGGGAGCGAGAGAGTAAGGAGGAGAGTCTCCGAGCTGCCATAACCACCCACAGATGCTGAGTGAGAAGAATACTCAAAGCCCAAAAGCCTTATCTTTTGAATTGTAATTCCAACCTTACAGAAAAACAGAGTCCTGTCTGTTGTGACTCAAAAGTTTCTCAGAAGACAAAAGTCGCCCTCTCACCCCTCGAACCGAGAAATTTTTAGTTTTGTGACGGAAATAAGTGGTACATTATATATTTGAATAAAGGTAGTGAAAATTTTTATTTTTTTAAGTTATTAACTTTTTAATACACAAGTTCCACTATTTATATAATAACATATAATGTACTATTTTATGTACCTGTCACAAAAAAAATTCTCTCCCTCTTACCCACCGAGCGACACTATGGCACAATGACGTTAGTATAACACCAAAATCCAAATCAATTTTAAAATTAGGAAATAATTATAAAATAGCAAAATAAATTGACTAAAAACCTAAAGGAATAAGTATCAAACATAATTGGCTGCTCAATTTTCAATAACCACTCCTGCTTTTATTCATTTAGCTTTGAACACGTGTCGAGTTTATGTTTATAATTGTAATTATTTAGATATGTGTTGAAATCTAATTAGATAAAGCAAGAGTGGCTACTGAAATTCAACAGCCAAGTATTTTTCAATAGTATTTGAGAAATGCTAATGTGAGACTATATTTTTTGCACAATTTTTACAATATTAACATGATAATTAACGTTAATTTGTGCATTTAACTATCGATTTTTCTTTGTTTTAGCAATTTTCTCTTTATCACTATGTTTACCTTGAAGCGTAAGCTATATAGAAACAATAATTCATAGGATGTTGTTGGTCGATGACTTTTCAGAGTCGAAATAAAGCTAGAATTTAGTTCCAATTAATCAATTCATGCATATCCATATTTTAATGTCTCTATCTCTCTCTTATTTGGAAAATAAAACTAAACTCTAAAGTGGACACTCCAAAAAGACAGAAAGCCTCCAAAGGACCAAAGCCACGCATCCACGATAGACTTATCAATTAAGATCATCTCCAAGGGACTAAACGTGATTTTGTCCATGTTTTAGTTCTCTAAATATTAATATTTTATAATCTGATTTTCTTTAGTCTTTTGCTTGGAAACTGATTTCATTTAATTTTGAAGCTAAATGTGACTTGTTGATGCAATGCACGACATTAAATATAGCTTTTATATTGAATTTGATTGTTTGTGGCTTTTCATCTTTCGGAGCTATGTTTTATTAGGTTTCTAGTAACTACAATCGTTAGTAATAAGTATTTATCCTACCTATGTATTGTAATGTCTCTATTTAAAGGACTCCATATGTATATTTAGGAAGACTTGGATGAATGAAAATTTATATATGCCTTGTGCATTTGAAGAGAGTGATTTCTCTTTCTAAAATCAAGCATTTGACTTGGTTGTGTGAGCGCATCCACGATTAGCGACGTGAGCAAGCTCCATTGCCCCTGGTTGAGTGATTTCCAGGTCATATATCCCTTTCTCCTCAAGACCTTTGGTTTTTTCTTGCGTCAAGTGGCATCAGAGCAGGTTATCTGTTGCGGTTGAAGACCATGGCAGTGATTTACAATCTGTTTGAAGAGCACAGTGTCGAAGAAACTAGTTTCATCGATTGGAATTTACCACCAATTTACGATGAGTACATTGATTGATGAAGATGAAGTCAATAATCGTTTTGTGAATGAAGTTGATGAGGATGGTAGTGAGGTAAGCAAGTTATACTCCTCAAGTTTGTACAATTTCTTAGAAGATGATATTGTTATTCACATGATCAGTGAGATACTTGAAGGTAGTTTCTTGAATGTTGAGCACCAAGTAAAGATTGTGGATGTGAAGGAAACTTTACAGTTTATGAGCGAGGTATTGTAATGTCTCTATTTAAAGGACTCCATATATATGTTTAGGGAGTCTTGGATGAATAAAAATTTATATTTGCCTTGTGCATTTGAAGAGAGTGGTTTCTCCTTCTAAAATAAAGCATTTGGCTTGATCGTGTGAGCACATCCACGATTAGTGACGTGAACGAGCTTCGTTACCCCTGGTTGATTGATTCCCAGGTCATATATCCCTGTCTCCTCGAGACCTTTGGTTCTTTCTTTCGTCACTTGTAAACCTTGATTAGTACACACTAATTTATAAAGAAAAATACTAAGGGAAGGGCATTATGAGGCTGAATCGTGTTGATTCATCAGACACCCATATATTAATTTACTCTCTCACCAGTATGATTTTTCGTGAATTATTTGTACCTTACAGTTTAACACCATCTCTCGTACCAACATATAAAACTCTGTCACCTCACAATTTTAACGTCAATTCCAGTGCCAAAATTATAAAATATTATACAAAAAAACATAAAATAACAAATAATTTATAAAGAATCTCACTTTTGTGAGAACTTTTTAGCATTTCTCATTTATAAAAAAAAAAATTAAAAAAAAAAGTAGTTTATTTAATATTCTTCTCATCACCCACCCAAATAAGTTTGTTGGTATCTTTTCCCA
Source organism: Pyrus communis (assembly GCF_963583255.1). Classification (NCBI taxonomy): domain Eukaryota; kingdom Viridiplantae; phylum Streptophyta; class Magnoliopsida; order Rosales; family Rosaceae; genus Pyrus; species Pyrus communis. The sequence goes on from NC_084814.1 coordinate 22,297,081, forward strand.
CATGCGTGAATTTCATGAATCCAAACTTTATTGGGCTTAGACAGATACACAAGTACATTGTTCTCTTGGTTTCGTCGGTCGTCTTGGAGTATGCCCCTTTGTTTCGTTTAAATTGGATATACGAGTAATGTATGTAGAATAAAAAAATAGATGTATTCATCTAATTCATCATGTGGCTTGGAATTTAGATGCACAATGAGAATTTAAATCACAAGTGAAACTACAAGTGATATTACAAATGATATTACAAATTAAGCTACACAATGGGAATTTAAACATGAAACACAATAAGTTTAAAAAAATATATGCATTAATCATCAAAGCTATTTATCCCTTACAAAGTGCTTAAAATAATAGAAAAATTAACGAAAATTTCAAAAAAATTTCTTTTTTAATAAAAAAAATCATTTTTAAAGATATAATAAATAATACCAAAAAAATGTATAAATGTGATTTTTCATTAAAAATAAACAGTACTTAAAGTGTTTTGTTAAAACCCACTAAAATGATTGCATTTCGAAAAGAAACCATCATAATTATTGATAGGGAATCACTTTAACTTGGTGTGAAAGGATATGGTTGGTGCCAGTTGTTTATCAGAAGGGAAAAACAAACAGAGGAGGGCAACGTTGGCCTACCATCGAAAGGCTCATTTATTAATTTTATAATACCATCTAAGTTTTCTGTATGATTTTTCAATGTGGTTATAATAGAAAATGATACATTACGTGTTATTATATAAATAGTAAGATATATTTATTAAAAAATTAATAACTTTAAAAATAAAATTTCTTACAATTTATATAAAAATAAGTGGTATACCACTCTTGTATTTTAGTAACAATGAAAATTTTCTCTCACTTAGGGACATAAGATTAAGGGGAGTTATTCGAGGGTAACATGATTGTGCAGGTCCAAAGTCCTATATATAAAGAAAATGTCATTCATCTGGTGGGTAATCAGTTGGGAATGACAATCCTCTGAGGCTCCTCTTTTGTGAGGATTCAAATGATCTTTTAATCGTGTCCATTCGTTATAAATTATGCTATCATTTTTCGTCAAGTACTATTTATGTTTAATTTTAAATATAAAATTTATAATAATTTTAGATCGCACGATATATGATAAATGGACACGATCAGAAGATCAATAGACGATCCTCACAAAAAGAATCCAAAGAAGATCCTCATTCATCATTTGGTATAATAAAACACTAGAAGATCAGCACACACTTCGTTTGTGAACAATTTCATTTTCTTTTTTGTTTTTTTATTAAGGAGTGTGATTAGTTTTTAAATTTTTTAAAAAGAGTATGAGACAATGATGATGAGATATCTTAATAAGAGCATATTTTTCTTTATATTACATAATTACCATCTTGCCATTTTTATGTAAATATTGTGTATCAAAAGTCAAGGTAAAATAGGAAAAAATGAGGATATGATTGTCATTCTCTCAAAAGATACAAAATTACTATTTTGTCATGCTTATGTGTATCAAAAGTGAAGGCAAAATTGGAAAAAAAAATGGCAAAAAGTTGACAAGGAGGGTTCTCTTAATAGAATAGAATAGATATACTATTGTATTAGGTTACTGATATGGCATGGCAATGTTGGAAGTCACTATCATACTTCTTTTTAATTCGGGTTTTTTCTCATTGTTTTTAGTGTTTTCTTCGAGTTAATATTTTATAAATCTTAGAAAGAAAAAAAAATAGAATATGTAAATTAGGTAGTTATATGGTCAGTTATCTCTGGTGAATGTTCTTGCATGTGTATGTAGTTCAGTTGAATCGAATTATTGTGCACTTTGCTCTGATAAAAATCTTATGCATCCACTGCCCACCAAATTTGAAAATAAAGGCATGCATAACAAACCAATAGGATCAATTGACAAAACCATACAAATAAAACCCCACCCTTCAATAAGTCAATGCCCCTCCGGTGGTGTTGGTGTTTTCAAAATTTGCATGCAGTAATATGACCACAGACGTTATGATCATCACACAAGTTAAAGAAAATTAAAGACTGTAATCCAAATCTGGTCAAAAGAAGAGAGTACCACGACACTTCATCAATGCAATATAGATTTAATCGAAGGGATCAATCACTTCTTGTCATTTCACGCAAAAAAATTCAACAAGTTGAGTTGAACGTAAACTGAGTTATTTCATGAGCCACAAATTACAGGATGTAGCCAATGGCAAGTGAAAGCACCTAAAAATATCCTACATGACCTTTTTGGTATCTTCAACTAGGAGAACTCCATGATCACCATTAATTTCACTCTTCATTTGAAGCAAGTGAATTTACTACACTCTTGGCATTTGTTTCCACCATGACATCCCAAAATCTCGTACCTTGAGTAAACTTGAAACTTTCTATGACAATCATCAACTCTATTGTTCGGTTATATAATATGACAATATTTTTACAATGGGTCACAATTTAATATCGAACTCATTACTAAACGTGTTCTGACACTTTCCAAGTCAAATTTGACACTTGAGTCATGCACATATATATATATATATATATATATATATATATTATGAAATTAGGGTTGTGATCACTACTTTACAATCTTTGTTGGACTCGCAGAATAATTGGTTTGGTTTTGGATTTTAGTTTGGTTGGTGGTCCCAAAGTTTTTCAATTGAAGTGAAAACAACAGGAAGGCAATTCTATCTAGGAGCCCAATTCAGCATCCAAAACAAGATAGAATAATGCTATGAGGATCCTGAAGTTTGATGCAACTTTCAACCATGAGAAGAGTGTACCTTATTCAGTAGTTGCAAGCAAAACCTAAAGCCAAAGGGGATTGAAATTGTTAAGTAACGTCATCCCCTCTCAATTACTTTGGCCCCGTGTTTGCTTTTCATTTCGATGTTTCTTGTAATTGAAGAACCATTTGTATTTTCAAGTTGTACTGATTTACACCATTGACAACTACGTTGAATTTGACGTTGGAGGCTATGAGGCTGGTTTCGAGGAATTGCAAAGCAAGTTTAAGGAGAAAGGGTACAGGAGGTGCCGCACTTAGTGGTTTGGAGTCTTTGCAACCCATACGAAATTGGGCTAGTGTTTGTTCCTTGTACACAACATGGGGTGACGATGTTGAAGGGCTATAAGTCTATAACAAACACTCGTCTGATCAAGTCCTTCCTAGACAACGATGGTGAATTAGCCACCACCGTGTCATGGAAGTTGCCATCGCCAAAGAAGTAACGCTATCAAACTCTGGTTGTAGTGGACTGACTGACTGGTTCATTCACTAGTCATAAAACTTGCTCAGTTCCATTACATGTTTCCTTACATTTTACAAACTAGAAATTATCAGATCCGAATATGTAGCAATACAAACTCTATCTCTCTCTCTCTCTCTCTCGCTCTCTCTCTCTCTCTCTCTCTCTCTCTCTCTCTCTCTCTCTCTCTCTCTATATATATATATATATATATATATACACACCTGTATATTTTAATTCATCAACATATATAATTGGCTAATAGTTACAAGAATTGATCTCAGTAACCTCATAACTAGTCAGTCTATTTGGTATTTATTGTGGCAAAAATCAAAGGATTCTGATTATTATATACTCAACTAATCTGCTGAAAAATCAGGCTCATCTGGCTTGAACAGTTTTTTGGGCATACTGGTTTCATCATGGTGAATAACTGATGCCACTTTCTGAATCCCTCTTCTTGTGGTTGCAGCAAATTTGGAAGCCAACAATGCCGGCCAAAGTGGAATACTGTGCCCCAAGTTCGCCTCAGACGATGACCTCTTAGCACCTCCTATACTACTAGTCCCTACTCTTGATTCATTGCCATTGCCATTGCCATGCTAGTACTCCTCCTCTTTTGCCAACTCCATTGCCAACTTTCGCTTCCTAAACCTTCTCCAAGCAACTTGTATTAAACAAGCCCCCCAAGTTCTCCACTGGTGTGAATAGTACCGAAAAGCATGCTGCAGTTTTTTGCTGTGAAGGCGCTTGAATTGATTGGCAACGTACTTGAGGTCTTCAGCTTTTAGTGCTAATGCCCCCCAAGTTCTCCACTGGTGTGAATAGTACCGAAAAGCATGCTGCAGTTTTTTGCTGTGAAGGCGCTTGAATTGATTGGCAACGTACTTGAGGTCTTCAGCTTTTAGTGCTAATGCCTCAACTTCGGTTAGGAACCTCACTGTGCGTGTCGAACATGGAAGGTTTGATGTAGGCATCAAGGCCCATGTGAGCAACTCTTCGCCGCAGAAATCACCCCGCTTGAGGGTAGTTGAGTTGTAGAACCCTGTCCTTCCACCATCAGTTGTGGAGCTCTCAAGTTGCCCTCTGATGATGAAAAGCATCTCATTCACAGGATCACCTTCCCTGATGATGTATGTGTTCCTGGTATTTAGGGATGACTCGAGGCGTTCACATATGGCGTCTAGAAGCTGATCGTCCATTTGTGCGAAAAAGGGTACCTGAAAACTAAAGAAAATTAGACCACCTTTCAATCTCATGAATTCAAATCAGTAATCGATCAGTGCCAACAACTTATAAATTCAGCTGCATTACGCTTATCAGCAAGTGTCAGCATGTGATCAATGGTATAGATTGACAGTCTCCCAAACATAACGCTTACACGGCGAACAAGGGCAAGACATAAATGCCTTTGGATTTGGCAGCGGAGATCCACAGGCAAGGATTGCAAAATGTTTTTCTCATCTACACCTCTTCTGGCACTCCACTTATATTGAACAAACCGACGAACTTGCTCTTGCAGCTCCGGAGGGAGCTGACGGTGCCTCATCCACTCCTCTGTGTCTCTCCTTTTTACCCGCCATTCCTCAAGTCTAATCGTTGCAGATTGCAGATAGGTCTTGAAGAAATCAGAAAGTTTATATAAAAAGTAATGAATATATCAGAACCATGCGAAGGAAAAATTAGAACTAGATTAACATTTTCTTGCATGTAGTAGATGCGTTGAGCAAATTATACCTGCATCTGGCTCATGATATGTGAGAAGAGAACTAGACCAAGAACGGCAATGAGAATGCAAAATGAGGTTTCACTGATCAAAGTGCTTGGCTTAATATCTTGTCCGTATGAACTGCGAATCGCGAAATGAGTACAAGACATGAGTTAGCACAAATAGCTTGCTTAATTTTCAACTGTATTCATTCCTTGACCGACAAGTAACTAGTATTATATGATCCAAATATAACAGCAAAAAATGCATTTTGGCTTGAGCTAGTAACAACAAAGCATACCCTAAATTTCTCATACCCCACCAAAGGCAGTAGAAATTTTTTTCCATGATGTATGCAGAAGCAACCTCATTAGTGAAAGCCTCCGCAAACATTCCAAAGTTTTGTGATTTTTAGCCAAAGTTTTCGTTCGCAGTTTTCGGCACTGGCACAATCAAGAAACGAAATTTTACAGGATGGAGAGTGTGTTATTCACTTCCTTTTTACATTCTTGCGTCCAGCATTCGTCATGCCGTCCAATGGACAGCACATACCATGAAGCTCCAACAATCTGCACTGAAGAACAACAACCATTGTAACAATCAAACCAAATTAAATAAGGCGCGCCATAGTAAATTGAGGGATCAGTTATTATCCCGCATTTTATGTTGTCAGACCACCAATTTGGCGCCAAATATTCGAAGAAGAGCTTATCGAAACAATGATATCAAAATCAACAATCTAGCAACGTAAGATGTCATTGTCAAATTGTAAGTACGTACTAATAATTGAAAGGAAAAAAAATGGGACACAAACACACACATAGATATAACTAGCTGGCCAGGTTCTTACATGTGCAATTAGACAAAACAGAACGAGATTGTAAGCTGCCCCTAACCAAGCAGTCTTGGCTACAACGCCAGTCGATTTAGTTATTTGCCCGTTGAGAGGGAAAAGTTGAATAAATTGAGGAATATATTGCATGAGCACAATTAGAGAAAGGGTATGATTAGCATGAGCAGCTGTTGAGTTTTTCACTGCGGGAATTACAAACCAAATCATAATCTGCAAAACAAAATAAATTATATTCCATAATTGATGATATTCGTTGGACACTGCTTGGATACTTCCTGCAAATTATAGTTTAACACATATGCACAAATAACTTGTTAAAAACAGAAAAGTAGAAGTAATCGAAAAATCGAGATCCACCTCTACTGAAGAAATGTACACCAAATTTGTACGGGAAAGGATTCCCGCACACCTGTTTTCTCATTTTGCACTGCACCTTTTGTTTCTGTCATTTGATTCTTCTTTGATTTATTCAGGCAACAACTAAAAAAAGGTGAGAAAAAGGTGTTAGGAATGTCGGTACTACAAGATAGAGAATGCACAACGTAAAGTAGAAAATGGACACCAAGAATTTATGTGGTTCGGCAATTTATGCCTACGTCCACGGAACCACGATCAATCTTCACGATATGAAAAGATGAGTACAACAAGAGTAGTCTTACCAAGCCAAAGACAAGGCTTGATGGATACAAGAAAGTATAACACACACTTTCTATCACTCCAAACTTCACTCACAATGTGTAGTGGAACACTCTCACTCTCACTCTTGGAGTGGAACTCTAGCTTTGGACACCCTTTGCTACTCACACTTGGTTACTTGATTACAACACTACACCCATATTTATAGGTGAAGGCTTGGCATTCTACTAGTTTCTAGTTCCTTCTACAAACTAGAACTGGTTTCTAGTTTCTAAAATATTCTACCAACCTCTAACTTAGATAATTCTAGACTAGCCACAAAATTGTAGCTTCTAGATCTTTCAATTTGCAACCAAGGAAGCTAGTACTCTCTAGCTTCTTCCATCAACTTAATAACATGCTAGAATTGTCTAGCATGCTCCAACCACCTCACTTGCTTACTAGAATAATCTAGAACATTCATTGTTGAGTAACTACCAGTGGGAGTGTAGAAATCATTGTTGAGTAACTACCTGTGGGAGTGGTAGGGAGGCGGCGAGATCGATAGAGAAGTCGCCCTTGAGGTAGCTGATGGCGATGGCCCTGGGGTCTTTAACGAGCTGGCCCCACCCGAAAACCCTAGAACCAGGGTCTATATACGCAATTCGAAATTTGACTAGGATATGGATAATGTAGAAGAAGTCAGCGAGGTGACCAAGATGCCAAGGCCCATGTCGATCTGGATGCAAGCGGCTTGGTCGCTGGACGTGGTGGGCAAGAAGAAATAGAGGGGGTCAAGGAAAAGGCCGGCGATGCATATGACAAAGAAGATGTGGTTCCATTGGGTCACGCGTTCGGATCCTGGGTCGAGGATCTGGTACCACCACGGGATCTTCGTGTTGAGGGAAAATGGGGTCGAGAAGTTGTGGAATCGAGCCGAGGCAGCGGCATATGGCTGGAAGCTGTGCATCATCTCTGGGCGTTTGGAGATTTAGCCATGAGAGAGAGAGAGATTTGTGGGGGAAATAAGAAAAAGAATAAGAGAGGAAGGCTGAGGTTTCGGGTTTTCATGACCGTTACATGAACGGGAAAAACGCGCCAAATGTTCATTGCCTTTTTTTTTTTTCCTCTCTCTTTCTACTTTTCATTTTGTAATTTGTTGTAATTAAAACGAAAAAAAAATTGAGTTGAAGACTGAAACTCTTATTATCTCTCTCTTGCATTTTTTAAAGCACATTTTGTAACGAATATCATAACACAATGTTTAAATTTGTTGAATTTGTGAAATAGAAAGGAATTCAGAATGTTACATAGAAGAACACATGTTTGTTTATATGAAAATACACGATATTATTCTATTGTTTATATGATTAAAGTAAATGGTGTGTGTCCCTTTTCCCCTTTTTGATCCAAAAATTTACATTGCCCCTATAATTAGATCACCTCTTTTCAGTATGTACTTTTGCTTTTCCACACAATTTTCTCAAAGTGTAGAACGGTAGTTTTCCAAATTTCATATTGCTTTTTTGATCCGATGTTCTCACCATCTACTAGATTAGAGGCCAACCACTATGTATGTGTCTTGATAATGAAGGAATTTAAATTCAAAGGGGAAAATAGTGGGAGAGGAAAAGTGGAGGAGTAAAAATATAGCTAATTCTTTTATAGACATTATTTTTTAGGCAATTAGTTACAATGATTATTTTTTACATTTTGTTGCAGAAATGATAAGTTTTTAGTAACGATAACATATTGATAACATATTGATTATATTATATGACATTAACGACCGAACGACGATGATATAATAATGACATAATAAAAACTGATCATTTATGTAACCAAATGTCAAAAATTGATCATTCTAACTAATTTCTCTTCTTTCTTTTTTTTTTTTTTTGGTTCATTATCAAACTTATTAATTAGGATGAAATAGTATAATTGACATTTTACACACTATAATTGCCAATGAGTATTTATTTACTAATAGTAAGTATAGAGAGATATACACCTACGATATCACATCCCAGAGTCTTCATTACCAAGGTGTATATGAATCAGTAACACCATACAGCAGTCAGTGAGCTTATAAAAAAAATTCCTTATATCAAACTAGTATTATACTAGTAACTCAAATGATGCCATGTAGAACATAATTTCCCTTGGAAGAGAGTGTTCCTTGTATATAATTTAATTGGTTCCTCACCCTCATTAGGACCTATAAATATGCACATATGAGCAAATGGTTTAGCAACCCCACAGAAACACTATATAGCTTGGTTATTTGTCAAGCAGAGCCACCTCAGTTTTGACAAATAATTAACTACAACCCAGAGAACCCATTAGACAAAATTAGTTGGACAAATTGGTTTTGGTTTTGGTTTTGTTGCGTAGAGCAGACAACATCTCTGAATATAATTTGTATGCTAAAATGCCAAAAGAAGCAGTTGTGGTCGTCAGAAATGGCGATAGTGAAGTCTCCCTTCCACCAATCTCAGCTGGAACAGAATACAATGTTAAAGAACTTGCAGATGATGATCTTACTGATGATCATCCAAAGGTTCCTGGAGGGTTTTCTGATTTTTGTCCGATATGGCCAGGTGGGTTTCATTTGACATGAAGTTTCATTTTTTTTTTTTTTTTAATTTTAAATTTTACAATACATTTTTTTAGTTTGTTTAATATGATTTTAAAAGTTGCATTGTGTTAATTTGTCAAATTTCATTACTTTACCATATTGAAAATCTGGAATCCTATTGTTTTCAATTCGAGTAACTCCTGCTTCAAACAAGGGAGTTATGTATATCAGTATATAGTATAATCCTGGTAAAAAGTGGTGAGAAATTACCATGGACGAATTTGTAAGCCTACTATGTTCCAAAGCCAATTTGTTCATAATATTTCTTAATCTTGTAGGGCAAGCACTATTTTTTATTTTTTTTTATATTTTTGTTCAAAGGTAAATTTTAATACAAACACACCTAATTTACAACCGGAAGTCCAGTTACACGTGAAGCACAATACAACATATGGACCCCATTGAAGGTAGGAAAATTCTTATTTCAAGTGAGGTCCGAGTACCAAAGTACGATGGTATTTCAGGTAAATTAATTAACAGTCCACGCATATCATGTGAAAGAAAATTATTTCTCTTTGTTACATGAGTAATGATAGACAGATTAAATTTTAGATCAAATTTACAAATTATATGATATGTCATCAATAAAAAATAAGCATATTAATGAATACTTAAATGATAATCTAAGCATTAACTACGTCGTATGATTTACAAAATTTGATTTAAATAAATGGTCTCCAACATCAAAGATGAACCTATAAAGGGACATGAAGAGATGACCGCCCCTTCCCTCGCCGGAAATAAAGTCCAGGAGTGACGATCTGCCACTATGCTCTCTTAAAAAAAATCTACAAGTCGTGAAACCTCTTCCTAATTGGCCACAAAATCGAAAAGCACATTAAATGAACGCCTATGCGGGACCAAGCGAAGCTATAAAAATCTGACCGAGTCTTACGCCGAAATCTAAATTTTTTTTTTAAGTCGGCCTCGCGCCTCTGGTCCTATCATCATTTTAATTGCGCAATTTATTTAAGATGTCCTACTTCGGCTTAAAAAAGTTTAAGATGGTCCCACCATCTTTTTTATTGTTGCACGTTTTCTTTTAAATGGTTCCCCATCCTCCTTTTACTACAATTTATATCCCTTTGTTTTTCACTCTCTTAAACCCAATATCACTTTTTATTTTTTTTTTTTTTTTTATTTTTTAGTTTTAATTGTTTGATTATTCTTCTACACATATAAGGGAAGTATTCCAAACTAATGAAGCATTCAAATACCATAAACTTTCTTTTAAAAATTTCAAAAAATATATATAAAGGGAGCATTCCAAAATATTGAAGCATTCAAAATACCACGAATTGCCCTTCTAGAATTTTAAAAAGGGTTTTTATCACAAATGGTCCCTGAAATTGATCCACACCATCAATATGGTTTCTGAAATTGAAAATTAATCAATGTAGTTCCTGAAAATAGGTGTTGCAAATCAATGTGGTTCTTCCATCACAATTCTGTCAAAAATTCTGTTATGTGTTGATGTGGCACATAAATGGGTCCCACAAATCATTTTTTTAATCACAAATGGTCCCTAAAATTGACTCACACCATCAAGATGGTCCCTAAAATTGACTCACACCATCAAAATGGTCCCTAAATTTGAAAATTGATTGATGTAGTTCCTAAAAATAGATATCTCAAATCAATGTAGTCATTCCGTCATAATTATGTCAAAAATTTTGTTATGTGCTGATGTGGAACATAAATAGGGCCACAAGTCTGAGTAAATAAAAAATAAATTAGAAATATGTCTAGTCATTTAATAATTAATTAAAAAAGTTGTCAACCCAAAAACTCAGTCCTACAATCACCTTCGATCCCAACCCATACTTTTCTACCTTCATTTGTGGTAGCCTTTATCGTCTCTTCTCTAGATAAAAAAAATATATATTCTTAAGACACTCATTTTCACACCCTTCATTGAATTGGACTAAGATCGAGACTACCTTTGGTGACAACTTGGATTGGTGACGACTTTTGTGACTCTACAGTCAATGTTTGGGCGATCGACAACCTCACAATCTTAACCTTGGAGAGCTTATTAGGCGCTTCTCCGATGATCTTGGTGATGCGGAGAATGGCGAGCTCTGCCTTGAGATAATCTCATTGTGCAAAGAAGTTTTTTGACAACTTTTTTAATTAATTATTGAACCCACATCAACACATGACATAATTTTTGACAGAATTATAACGAGATGACACATTGATTTGCAACACCTATTTTCATGAACTACATTGATTGATTTTCAAGTTCAGGGACCATCTTGATGGGGGGTCAATTTCAAGGACCAACTTGATGGTGTGAGTCAATTTTCGGGACCTTTGTGATAAAAACTCTTATATCTTGTGGGCCCTATTTATGTGCCACGTCAACATGTAACAGACGTTTTGACAAAATTGTGACGGAATGACCACATTTATTTGCGACACCTATTTTCAAGGATTACATTGATTATTTTCAATTTCAGGGACCATCTTGATGGTGTAGATCAATTTCAAGAATCATTTATGATATAAATCCTTTCAAAAATTACAATTGAGTCAAAATGAGTTAAAGTAATTCACTACATATTGAGCCTCAATATTTTAGCATCATTACTTAGTTCACTATGTCTATAAGAGGGAAAGGAAACTCTTATTCTATAAAAGGGATCCTTCACCCTCATTTTAAAGGAGGGCAAACCCTAGCCCCTTTAGCAACAACAATATAACTCTCATTTCATATAGTGAAACTGGATCTACACCGGTATGGACGTAACCTCAACCTCAACTTGAAGTGAACCAAGATATATTGTTGTGTTCTTGTATGTGTATGATTTACGATCAAATTTACGTTGTTTCAAAATCAACCGATTTGGTACATCGAATTAACAAATAAAGAGCTAGAATTAAGATGGCTATGAAGTTTTTTTTTTTTTTTTCCAACAAATGATATTACCTACATGAAGGGTTGGGGGAGTGGGCTAATTCTCATAATTGACTAGTAATAATGTGATTTAAAATTTTCTTTGATGAGAATCAAACCTAAGACCTCTCACTTATAAATGAAGAAAAATACTACTAGATCGTAGTACTAAATGTCAGATGGATATGCAGTTTGGTTAACTGAAAAAGTGTGCAATCAGTCTCCCAAATTTATGTTGGTGGACCATTTTCAAAGCTGGCAATTGTCCTTCACGTTCTATATGTAGGTACTGCAAGTCTGTCCCCGAAGGTTCATATGACGCGATAATAGTGGATGCATTTGATCCGGTAAGTATATACAGGCTTCTCCTTGACTCTATTTGTAACATATTTTTCTGGTTCGAATTTACAGTCTTTCAATTTAAGTCTAACAAGAAATTAAACATTATTATTATATACGAAATGATCGATATAATTTGTTATTTGCATGCATGCATGCATACAGAGCCAGGTCATGACATTTACAAGACTCCATTCTTTGATTTGGTGGCAAAAGCTCTGCGATCTGGCGGAGTCATGTGTATTCAGGCAGAGAGCATATGATTTGGTTCCTTAGACATTGGGCAACACATGGCAGAATGTCGCCAGATATTCAAGGGCTCTGTTCATTAAGCATGGACAATTGGTCCTGCATATCCAAGGCATGCATACATTATATACATACATATATGTCATTTTAGTTCTAGTCTCTAATCAACTTAATTGTTATACTAAAATTTTGTTTGTTTAAATAGTTTGATCGAGGTCCTTAACATCATTTAAAAGATTTAACTCATGCATTTATGCATTTAATTTCCCACAAATTATGAAATTTAAACAAATTCAAATAATATATTTAAAATATAATAAATACTTAAAATTAAATATTAAAGTAATATTGTTCTTCACAAAATTATAGCAAATAATGTACTCACATAATTATTAACATATTTTATAAAATAACTGTTGATATAGTTTAAAACATAGAATAAATACATATAATTAGCATGGGTACATTAAACAAAATTAAAAATAGGTAAAAATATATTAAAAAATATGGGCACAAATATAAATAAAATTTTAAAAAATATGGGTACAAAAAGAAATTAATACATGGATACAAGTTAAAACTGAAAAGAAAATTGGTACAAATTAAAAAAGGGCTGCAAAGTAAAATTGGTACAAAGTGAAAAATAAAAATATATGATGAAAAATTTAACCATAAATATAAATACATCAAATGTAACATTTCTAAAACGAAATGAATATATTTAGAAATAAAAAAATATTTTATTATTGAAATAATTAATGACATTTATTAAAACCTAAGGATTTTGATTAAAAATTAAAAATAAATAAGGTTTTAATCAATGGAATATCAAAAATGATTTAGTGTTTAATTTCCTATTTGCAGCAGTCAAATTTAAAAAAAAAAATCAAAATAAGTCAAATTTTTAAAAAATTTCCAGAAGTAGCTTTGAGTGTTTAATTTCCTATTTGCATCAGTTATAGCAAAAAAGTTTTCAATTTTAACAATTGAATTCAAAAAATGTAAACTGAGAACGCAATGGTTATCAAACGGTTTCTAAAGCATCTCTAATGAAAGATGCAAAATACTTTGAAATGAGCATTTCATTTTTTGTTGGCCGGAAAGATCTCCAACGAGAGAGATGTAAAATACCTATCGGCTAAAAGATGTAAATAAAAATATAAATGTACGTTTTTTTATACATTTTTAGATGCGGACCTCGTCAATTAAAGAGCGGAAAATAAGTATCACATTACTATCTAGTTGTACACTTGTAATTTCTAACTACTCTCTCAGTCGATAATTAATTTCAGTGGGGTGATTGGCTTCTTGCCTTGCTTAACGGAGGGGCCACTGGTGGATTTCAAAAAGAGCAATGTTATTCATACCATGTTTTTGTACCATATTTTTATAGTATTTTAGGTGGTATTTAATGTGGACAGCCACATCATTTGAACTAATCAGATTTTTAAATTTAGTTCATTATTTAATAAACTAATAATTAAAAAAAACTAGTTAATTAAATAATGACTGTGGTATAGGATGAGTCTTTCTCCATCATTTGCTTGGGTTTTGCAATTTTTTCAAATGATATAACTATTCATATCAGATGCCACCTAAGATGGTATAGAAATATGATATAAAAATAGAGTAATGCTATTCATACCATGTTTTTGTACCATATTTTCATACCACCTTAGGTAGCATTTGATGTGGACAACCACATCATTTGAATTAATCAGATTTTTAAACTTAGTTCATTATTTAATAAACTAATAATTAATAAAAACTAGTTAATTAAATGATGATTGTAGTATACGATGAGTCTTTCTCCTTCATTTCCTTGAGTTTTGCAAATTTTTCAAATAATGTGGTTGTCCACATCAAATGCCACATAAGATGGTATGAAAATGTGGTATAAAAATACAATATGAATATCATTACTCATAAAAATATGGTATTCCTCTTTCGGAAATCCTGTCTACCCAATAGAGACCCCAACAATAGTTTTGTGGTTGCAGAAGAGCCCTTGAAATTTTACAACACAGAGGTACCCCAATCAAATTCTAATTAATTAAATGGAATTTAACCTCTACATCCTCTCTTTTATCTCTCAATTTCTGCCGACACCAATTGGTCAGGTACTCATGTCTGCATTTTGTTTGCCATCTTTTGCAAAGAAGGTGATTAATTGGAAAGGATCCCCTCTTGAGGGTGAAGTCTCCTGAGCAAATTACACTGGTCGTTAGATTTGATCCAACGGTTACAATTATTATAATTTTTAGAGAGATCTCTTTCTTGTAACCGTTTCATCAAAATCCAATTATCCGTGTGATTTGCTGAAGAGGCTGCACCTCTTAAGCTGAGGAGGGGATTCGTGATTAATGGGTCCAAAGTTAATGGAGTTGGTACACTCAGCGGCTGACACAACACAAGTGAACATCCAATAAGAAGACGGTGGACAATATAGATCGTTATTAGGATATTTTTTGCCATATATAAATACCACTACCACCCCAACAAAATCTATCCAAACACACCAAACCAAACATCACGATTATGTGTATTAATTTTATATAAATGCAAACTATATATATGGTTGTGTTCCATAATTTTCTCGTTGAAATTTCTTGTCGATAACATGCAATTGCTTTGCTTTAAATTTGAAAATGACAACTTACCCAATATTGTTTCAGATATACGTACATCGTTGAAAATTTGACCAAGAAAAATATATACATCGTGGAAAATTTTCTTAAATCTGCTATTAATATAGATAGAAATTAAAATTCTGTCTATCCAATTTTGGACTAATTAAGTCTTGTATTACTTGCCTGTTTAAAATAAGCCATGTATAAGCTTTGAAAGGCTGTTTGATATTTATAATAGTTACAATTGTGCTTCGTTAGAATCTCATAAAAAACATGATCCTTGTACGTATCAAAATTCCATCAAAAGATTTTTCATGTCTGATAGTTAAGAGTTTTTTGCACTGTCCATGGGATTGGGAATTATTCCAACATTCGCCATTAGAATGAAGAGTGTGAATAAGCTAGTTAAAGAACATCCTTTGTATCCAAAAGAAGTCTTCCCGTTTATTTGGTTATTCTTCTCCAATTTCTGAGGGAGAAAGGGTGGGAGAAAGGAGGACCCTTGGCGGTTAAAGTGACGGAAGTTTATGTTTTGCTTATACCAGTTTCATGCAGTGCTACGTGAAGCGGCCCCAAATAAATGAGAGATTTTTCAGTGTGATCGGAACACGGAATAGCATATCACATATCACTATACAAATAGTATATGTGTGTTTAAAAGTTAATAACTTAAAAAGTAAAATTTCTCACCCCAATATAAAAATATGTGTTGTATCATTCGTGTTCCGGTCATAATAAAAAATTTCTCCAAATAAACAAAAAAACCAACACCCTCATCACACTAAGGATTAGGTTAGACGAAAATAAGTGACAACTAATGACTGATATAACTGTAATGACACATGACATTATTCTGGTGCAATAGTTTGTTAATAGGGGTGTGATATCCACACCCCTTGTTAACAAGGGTGTGTGAGAAATAATTTGGGGTGTGTGGATAGCACACTCCTTGTTAATATAGTTGTGGCTGTTAGAAGGGTATTGTAGTAATTGTGACATGTAATGTTGGCTGTATAAGGAATTGACAACCTTCAGTATAGCAGAAGGTTGTAATACATTCAATTGAAATAAAAATAGTTACTCTCTCTTCTTCTCCGATTTCTTCGCTTTCAAGCTTTACCTTCAACTGTCAATAACAACGTGATGCATATTTAACGCGTGTCAATTAAGTTGCAATCATACACACAACTTGGCTAGGACCATGCATTTGTCAATCTGCAGGTGCCTGTTTATTGCCCCAGGAAATACTGTAGCGTACAACAAGGGACCTGGCTAGCTAATAGCCACAAAGAGGCATGCATGTGTCTGTGTGAGTGTGTCTGTGTCTGTGTCTGTGTCTGTGTGTATATATAAACACAGAGCCATACCAGGATCATATGTAGCTGGAAACCGATAATCATGGCTGAGAAGAACGGTAGTGTTACTGTTTTTGCAGGTTTTGTTGACGAAAACCTTGTGGAGGATGTTGAAATAATGAGTGTAGCTGCAAATGGTCATCAAAATGGTAATGCTGAGATGGGATTGGTCTTTGATAATAATGGAAAGGAGGAGGCAGAGGCCATACCTAGTAGTGTTGCATTTACTAAGGCAGGATGGTATGCTGATGTTTCCACAGATGGACCTGGTAATTAAGCATTGATCAATCTCCGTTCGAGTAAAATAGTGTTATCCATATACTCATTTTTACTTCTTGCACATCTCTTTAAAGATCAATGGCCAAAGATTGATAAGAATGTGTGAAAAGTAAAAATGATGTGAATAACACTTTACTAAATATGTATTTTGCATGCGACATTATATGCCAACTAATTGTGATTTGATTTTGGTCATTTTGGTCTACATATATACGGTGCAGGGAAGGCACATTTATATAAGATGGAGAAAACCTTATTTCATGGGAAGTCAGAGTTTCAAGATCTTTTTGTTTTTCAGGTAATTATTTTGTTTTCATTTTTCAAATTTTATTTCACTTTTTTTAAAATGTAAAAATGAAAACTCATTTAGTTTCAATTTTAAAAAATCGGAAAACCAAAAATTAAAAACTGAAAACCAAAAAATGAAAACTACTTTTTTTTGAGTTTTTAAATTTTAGCTTTCAATTTTTAGTTTTTATCTTTTTGGAAAATGAAAGTAATTATCAATTTTTAAAAAAATTAAAAACCCGTTTGGTAACTATTTTTAATTAAAAAAATGAAAACTACTTTCTTTAATTTTCAAAATTTGTCTTTGAGTTTTCATTTCTTTTGAAAACTAAAAGTAGATACCAAACAGATTTTCGATTTAAAAAATAAAATAAAAACCTGTTTGGTAACTATTTTCAATTTTCAAAAAATCAAAATGTGAAAATTACTTTCTTGAGTTTTCAAATTTTGCATTTTAGTTTTCACTCTTTGCTTTTCAATTTGAAAACTAAAAGTAGTTACCAAACGAATTTTCACTTTTTTGTTTACAAAAAATGAAAACTGAGAACTGTAAACGAAATGGTTATCAAATGGCATGTTAACTAAAGAAATTTTTAGTTGTACATATGTATTATTAATTTATGTGTTATAATATCGTGTTAATATCTCACATGGTCTGATTTAGTTTCAACAAATGGATACACATTATTATAAACTACAACATGATCAGTAAATTAATAATATCACCTCCCTCATGTACAATTGTGTATTTTCTGTTGTTTCATTAATTTGGTTACAGTCATCAGAGCATGGCAAGGTAGCCATCTTGGATGGTTTTCTTCAACTCACAGAGAGGGATGAATTTGCTTACCAGGAAATGCTCTCTCACCTCCCACTTTGCTCTATCCCAAACCCAAGGAAGGTTAACTCATCTCTTCATCTAGTACTCTCTCTCTCTCATAGTCACCCATCATCCTGCAAAACAAGCATTACTAAAACTAACCTGTTTGATCATTTTTTATCCAATACTGTTTTGGTTAATTTTTCCTCAGGTCTTGCTTGTTGGAGGCGGAGATGGAGGCATTTTGAGGGAAATATCGCGTCACTCTTCTGTTGAAGAAATCGATATATGCGAAATTGACACAATGGTGATAGATGTGAGCAAGCTTTCTTTAAACTTCTCGTATACATGTACACATCCCTCCTTGGATAAATTTTCTTGGTATTTCAGGTTTATAAGCGCTTTTTTCCGGACATAGCTGTGGGATATAAGGATCCCAGAGTGCAAGTACACATAGATGATGGTATGGTATAACTTTAGAAGAAGTGAAACTTGCTTTCAATGAGGATGTCATTGTGGCTATATCCCAATCCAATATCGCATTTTTACTTTTCCACATTGCATTATAATTTGATTCGGTTACTGTGATAGTGATATTCCGTTGCATAAAAGTCCTCCTTTGCAAGACATTGCTTTTGGCCTACTGATAAGTCTCTTTTACTTCATTTATTTGTGCCTTAACTATTTTTTGACAAACATGTAGGAGTTGCATTCATGAAGTCAGTTCCGCAAGGCACCTATGATGCAATTATAATTGATGCATTCCAGGGCATGGGTATTTTTTTTCTTCTCATATTAAACGTACATCACGTTCTAAACATCCAACTTCCAGATCCTCACAGCAATATACGTACTGAAATCCCTTACAGGTGCTACTGCAAAAGAACTTTCTGATAAGGACTTCCTGGAATCAGTTGCAAGGGCTCTTCGCCCCGGCGGTGTGCTGTCTACCCCGGCGGACAGCTTCTGGAGCGAAGACTTTGTTAACTTTGCCGATACCGTAGCAAACTGCCGCAAAATATTCAAGGGCTCCGTCAACTATGCCTGGACAACAGTTCCTGCATATACAAGGCAAGAGGTCCCTTTGCATTTTATTAACTCTCATATTAATATTATTAGAAAACTTCATTTTTAATCCTTGGCAAAGATAACTTTTAGATTAAAATCATGAGTAAGATCAAAATCTAATTTTAGTCCATTGAGACATTAATAACCTCATTTATTAATTATATTTTAATTTTTTTAATTATTTCTCTTTTTCTTCCTAATTTTTAATGTATTGATTTTATTTCATTAAAAATTTTATTTTTATTTCATTTATTGTAATATATTTTGTTGTAAAATTTAGATAAATTAATTTTTGTTATACAATATATTTAGGTACATTAATTCAATATAATACTTTGTCTTCTTCATTTAGGTACATTAAATTCATTATAATACATTTCAATGCACACATTTTGGTACACACATTTTGGTACATATATTTCGATACAAATATTTAGGTACATTAATTCAAATAACACATTTCGGTACTAACATTTCAGTGCAGACGATTCGGTACACACATTTAGGTACATTAATTTAATATAATACATTTCGGTGCATATATTTTGATACATACATTTCGGTACTAATATTTCGGTACATTAATTGAGTAATGTTAAATAAAAAATTAAAAATTGTTCATTAATAAATTTAAATATTTAATGGAAGACTTTAAATAAAATACACATTAATTATTTTGAATTAAGGACACATCAATGGATTATAATCAATATGTAATCTAACACCAGGTTTATTTTAAATTTTAACCTTCTTAAAGGTTAAAAAAACCCTATTATTATATTTGGTATTTGCTAATGTACTACTAATTAGGCTTGTGAATCTCTGCTCTTAGTGGGATCATTGGGTTCATGCTTTGCTCGAAGGAAGGACCAACCGTGGACTTTAAACACCCTATAAATCCATTAAATCAAGAGAACTATGGCGTGGCAAAGGGACCTCCCAAGTTCTACAACTCAGAGGCACTAATTAACTTCTTCTTCTCAGAACTATTAATTTGAGCCTATGTTTGGATGCTTATATGGGTTCCGAATGGATTCACTTTCCTCTGGTTTCCATCTTGCAGATCCACACTGCTGCGTTTCGACTGCCATCTTTTGCAGAAAAGGCTATCGGTTTCCAGATGTGATGAACATATTTATGAAGTTCTTCGTTGCTATGTTTTTTGTACAAATTTTTTTTTAGTAACTAAAGGGAGGTTGAGACTTTAAAACTATTAATAATTTAGAGAAGGGGAAAGTTTCGAACCCAAAATATATGGGTAGAAATCCAACACCTTATCTACTAAGATATTAAACCGTATGTTATGTCAAGGGCATATAAGTTCGTTGCTATGTTGTAAACGAACTGTATTCTAAATTGGCTCCAATTGGGACATGATCTCAAAAGGACAACGTGATGAACTGTTGAAATGGAGTTTCAATTTCTTTCAGTGTCATCTTTACTTCTATTTGAGAAATTGGTTGAAGTGAAGATTTTTAGAAAGTGTTGTTTTATTGACACTACACATTTGTTGACTACATTTTACATAAAAACTAAATTTTAAATAACTTATATTCCCTAATATGAAATAATTTAGACCCTAAAACGTAAAATTCTAAATACATTCCAAGTCATTTTTAATTTTGGATCATATGCATACAAAGAATTTTATTTCTTCAAGTTCTCAAACCACTCCCACCTAGAGATGGTAATTAAACCAGATAACCGTCCGAGTAGGATGGATTTGAGGATGAAAATTTGGGTATTTTCGGATATAAGAAAAAATTGTGAATATTATTTGTTTACGATTTAGGATATGGTTATAGGGTTCTCAATCCGTATCCATCCCAGAGTCCGCCTCGAATTTTATATATAATATAAAATATATGATTTTTCTGTACATTCACAAGTATTGAAATTATTTGATAAATTGCTTCGTCTGTAGTGGCTGTTGTATTTGCTTTTGTCATCCCTTTCTTTTTTTCACCAATTTGCCTTATTTGCTATCCTATTTGGCTTATCATGAACACCTCAAGAAAATATTTGTTTAATTATGTCTTTGATGATTTGGGTGTGGATATTTAATGGCAGAATTAGTATCAAATTATAATGTGCCAGTTGAACGAATAAATATTTCACATTGACGAAAATAGATATAACCGTTTAACAATGAGAAATCTATTACTCGATGGGTATGATTATAATCCCTGATGGTTAATTTGCAAATATGGACATGGTTCATTTTCATAATTTATGGGAATGAATATGACATTTTCGTTCCCAATCCGAACCATTGCCATCCTTATTTCCACCTTCCTTTGTTAAACAAATATGTTAAACAAAACCCTAGCCATTAAAAGCACAAACACACCAATGAAAAAACAAAAAAAAAACTTATTTTGACAAATTAAACATAAAATCGTCTATTTGGAGGCTACACGTAATGGTTGGGAAACCCTAGACCCCAATTCAGATTATAGGTATGTTCCTAGTTCTCAATCGATTAGGTATATTTCGGAGGATACCTACCAAAATATTGAATCATTTCATTAGTTATGTAATTTTCATTGTGACTGGAACACACATATCCCACTATTTGTATAGTGATGCGTGGTGTACCATTAGGGCTCCGGTCACACTGAAAAACCTTTTTAAGTTTGAGCTTGGTAGAGATATGCAGAGAGCGTGAGGTGCGAGGATCGTTTGATTAAGATGGCTGTATTAAGATACTTTCCTCTGTTTTAGCTCTTGCAGATGCACACCGCTACGTTGTCTGTCGCGAGGAAGGATTTCGGTTCCAAGATGTCATGAAAACAAACAGTAGTTTCAACAGGTTCTGCTTTGGACATGATCTCAACAGGATCTTTACTACTATTTTAACCAAATATTCAAAAACTGAATCCTCATTTCTTCAACAAACATTCTCAATGCAAAAACCTTACAACCAAGGAAGCATATAGCAGAATTCAAACTTCATTACGGGGCTTACAAGGTACAAATAGGAGTCCGTAACCTCTTCAAAACCGTATAGGTGTAGAAAATACCTAAAACCGAAGGTACGTGTTACACAACAAAACCAACCGCCGTGGAAAGACCTGAGAATTTTTCTTCCAAACATAATTTAAGCTCTCGTCGTGACTATATTCGACAACAAAAGTGGGATTTCTCTATTTGTAAATGTAACTGGTGTTTATGGTGGGATTTGCTCTGCTTCAAGATCTCTTGGGTGCATGGACAAAATGCACAAAAGGTGAGGGAGAAAGAAATATTTCGCTAGAAACACGAGAACCCCATAATCAGCCTCTTCGCCAACTGCTGGCCGGCGTGGATTTACCCAGAATATTTGGCTTGCACACCATAAGCTGTACAGGAGTGCTACGATAGCAATTAGAATTGCTGATTGTATCGATTGTTTGGTAATAGACCTGTGAGGCCTAACTCTGCAAGCCAAAACAAGTGATCAACATATACGTAAAGGACCTGTGGCGAGCTAGGGAAAGAGGAACCAGATGTATGTGGAGTGCCTCAAATAAATACCTGTTGATGTATACAAATCCGCCAATTAAGATGATGCATAAAATGCCAACTACAACAACAGCATCTGGATTAACCGGTGCTCGACCCTCCCACCAACCAGTGCTCAAAATCCATGTATACTCTGATGAATGCCCATTCTCCTGCAATTTGAAAGGACATATAAAAATGTAAACAGACAAAAAGGGAAGTAGAAAACATGAATTTATGCTCCGTGACTGAATTACATGTGGATCGATGAGCCTCAAAGTTCTTGCACATAGGCGCTATTAAACTTTAGACTCCGTTGATACATATTCGATGTCAAATTATGACTCTAAACATCCGCTACTACCGAAATTAAGAATCATATTACGACCTTTTCTCCTATGGCTACATCAACCCCTAATGAAAAGAAAACAAACCAAAACTAAAATGTTAACCCTCCAAAACACAAGTCATTGGTTCTTCTTCATAGAACAAACAATCGATAAAGAATTGAATTAGGATCTTCGAGCAGAAGAGCTGATCGACGTCTCAATATTACCTCGAACAAGTGATCGAGGAAGAAGTGTGAAAAAGAACCAGCTGACACCAGCAAGAAGCATTGCTTCTTAGTAAGGGGCACCTGTAACATAAAAACACAAGAAATGACAGACATATTCACTACTTGTGTTAATGATGAATGATCAAAACAAAGATTCTGGTTCAGTAATTTTCCAACAAAATCTTACAATTACGAACAACCTTAAAAGCAACATTAAACAACCAAAACAAATCTCACTTAATAAATACAACCTCATTCCCCTTTCCCAGTATCGAGCATATGATTCATATGAGGCTAATGTTCATTAATCTGATCAAGTAAATCACACAGTTCAGATCATATGCAGAAATCCTACTTTGATTTTCTCCTAAGATCTGCACAGCCAAAAATAGAAACCCCAAATCTTAAAACTGACAACTAAAGTCCGAAAATAGAAACCCAAAAGATCCAAGATTCAAACTTCGTTTCCATTTTCTCACAGTTCCCCAGCTCCCACAACCAAAAATAGAAACCCCAAATCTGAAAAACGACAACTCACCCCAGAAAACGAATCAAGAACCCGCCTTCGAAGAAAAACTCCAGAAACCCACGAGTACAGAAAACAGAGAGGAAGACCCAGGAGGAGGAAATAGAAGATGGGATCGTGGACCAAGTCGGCGAGCTCGGAGCCGAACCCGAAGCCGAAGACGGAGTCGAGCCACTCGGAGAAGGAGCCGATGTCGGGGCCGAAGAAGGCGTTGACCGTGTAGAAGAGGGTGTGGTGGGGGCTGAACCTGCCACCGCTGAGGGTGGTCAGAGCCAGGCCCGAACCCATGGCGTACATGAGGTGCGGACCAGGGCCCGGCATGGCTGCACCTACTCCCACCTGGGTTTTGGCCCGGGGGGTGGTCAGATTTAAGAGCTTGAGTTTTTGTTGTTTGTTACAAATCAGGATCTGCCATTGTTTGATGTCAGCTGGAAAGCTTGATGGGCAATTACAGTTTGAGTGTCGAGTTTCATTAAATTCAAGCGCTGATTAAGGAATGAGAGACAGTTTATCTCGTTAGGATTATGTTGGAATATGTGCTTTTGGGCTTATGTCATGTGCTTTTGTTATCTTGGGCTTTTGGCCATCTTTTGATTATTTGGTTTAGATTGTACTACTATGCTATAGAAAATTTATAAACGAAACTGGTCAATTTCTTAATATTAATTTGAAGATTACTTTTACAAAAAAAAAAAAATTATAACCGGATATCGTTTAATTATCTAAATGTATCAGATAAATAGACAATTCATCATAACAAACGTATGAGTGCTCTTGAATTAATCTGGAACAAATTAAACGTGGAATGAATTCTTGGTGGGTGCTTATCAACCTAACGACATGAATTGAAAGGTCATGTGGTCTGAACATTCTTGGATAGGTTTTGAATAATTTCACACGTCCTCTTCTATATCGCGTAGGGTCTAAGAACAACGCCTAAGGGACGGGGCCTATCCAGATCATGGGCCAGCTCAGGCCCTTCCTATTTCAAATGGTGCTGGATAAGCCCGGTCCTAAGACTTGGCCGGGCCAGCCACAACTCGAAAAATAAGATTGGGCTCAGACCGGCCCATCGGGCCTCGTCCCTTTTTACAGGCCTAGACGTTACTAAGCATTTGAGGTAATCTTTCGGAAATGCCCTTAAAGTTGGGTTTCTATGCAGGTCAGAATATGTGGGCTCATTTAGCCCAATTCATTGACTATATCCAGATCTAGCCCAATACCTAAGCCGAAAAAGGTCCAACCAATTATCTCCAGAATGTTGGTCTCCACTCTCTTAATCTTTAACAATACTTAATACTTAACATGTTTAAAATATCGATATGGTTGTCACTTCACACTACGGTCAAGTGATATTCATCTTCACTTGTAAATCAGATATCTTAGATTAGATTCTCGCCAAAAACGAACTTGAATCATATTATTGCTAACTTATTGTGAAGTTAAGTCTGCTCCCTTCTCATTAATGTAGATAATCTCAAGAAATATAATGATATCAACAGTTAGACGATAATTATGTTGAATACATGTAAACAGTTCTAAAATTAAAAGTCAATCTAATAATTCAACCCATTAAATTTGTTAACTTTTGTTAAAAAAACAAAAAAAAAAAAAAAAAAATCAACGGATAAGTTCTAAGACGCAATATCTTCTTCTTTGATCTTGTTTGATTTTTCCAATTTTCTCACCAACTCGCTTATACTTGGTTGGAAAAATCCCCGACTCCCAATGACGTCATCACCTTCTCATTTAGCCAGAGTTGGGCGACGTCAGCTGGAAGGAAAGAACGGATAAGAACCGGATGGTACCATCGGACACGGGGTAATTGGTGGGACCCGCCGGCTTGTCAACTTTTTGGTCTTTTTAACGGATAAGGACTCTCTCTCTCTCTCTCTCTCTCTCTCTCTCTCTCTCTCTCTCTCTCTCTAATCTCTATAGTCTTTCTCTCTCCAGTCTGTATGTGCATGCAATTGCAAATTTGGAATGGGCGACTCTTCTCCCCACGCATTCGCCTCCTCCGCCTGCGACACGGCACGAGACTACTATACGTGGCTGGCCCACCACGGACCATCGGATAACGTCGGCCCCACCTTTTCCCTGTCTCAAATGCAACAATATTATTTTATTTTTCTATTTTTATATTTTCGCCTTTTCCCTTTTTTTATTTTCCGCTGGGAAATAGTATATTTGTTTACAGAAAGTAAAGGTGAGTTGTTATTTTACTTCATGTAATTCCCTTCCTAATCCGAATATTCCGATTGTCAACCATGGTGATGGCCACGTGGAGGGGTCTGATATACTCCCCAAATTTATAATTCTCTCTTTATATCATTCTGATATGACATGTGGCAACAATGTTTTTTTATCACATCAAAATAAAGTGATAGATTCAAAAAGTCATGGAAATTAATAAAGCAAGTATTTGCTATGTTTTTAAGAAAAAAACTGCTTACATGTTGTTGTGAGAATAAACAGTTGTTTTAACAAAAAATAACGATTGAGTGTTTTGGTAAATTTTTACGTAAAGTTCCTGTTAATATGTTAAATGTCTAAAAAATAATATAATATTTAATGTGATATAATAATCGTCAAAGAGAATAATACAAGGGTAAAGATCAGAATTTTGTGAAATATGCAAGGATATATTTGTTATTTAAAAATCTCATTAAATAGGCATTGTTCATTGTGCTTTGAAAAGAACACCTTTTAAAAAGCATATAGAGTCATAGGCTCTGGTTCTGCTTTTTTACTTTTATTAATAACATTTTAAAAATAAACGCTTCTTTGTTTTATTAAACATATTCGATTCGAAATTTTTTTAATAAACTTCTTTTTTTTTTATAAAGCACCACAACTGAAAACCAATCGTAAATCTAATGCGAACACGTTATCTTGCCGCACTTTACAAATGTGAATGACCTTACAACTACCTAATGGGAGCCCACCACATCCAGCTGGCATTGTACAAATATTCACAACCATATATCCACACGATTTAATTCCAAAAATGTTGCACATACGAAGATTTGTAAGAGGTGGTGGGGGCCTCCCCCCACATGCCAGAAGAAAAATAAAATCTTAGTACCATCATAACGTGGGCCCCGACGGTGGACCGACCAACCACGAGGAAACAAGTGTGATCACGTGGATAAATGTCCATTGTCAAAGGGAAGCCAGAGGGAATTGGTCACCGTTTGTGAAAAGCGCTTACGAGGATTGGAACAAGTCGGCATGCGGGACTGGATTGGAAGAAAAGAAAATGTTGCCGTACTGGAAAAGAACAAGGGTTGGGAAATGGGATGGGTATGGGTCCAATCCAATCGGGTTAGGGAATTAGGAATGGGATAGGATAATATAAGATGAGGTTAATACGGTCACACTGGCTTTTGGCTTCGTCATAGGCTGTGACGGGGAAGAGAGAGATCCATGTCTCCTAGATTTTATCGGCTTTGAAGTTCGTGACACCAGGAAGGACTTACGCTTGCTCATCATTACATCTATATGCCAAGTTGCCTTATATTTAACGTTAGGTGCTTATGATTAGATTGAATTAGATAACATGTAAATACAACCTATTATGATAAGATTTAGAACTACTAGTGATTAAGGATGAATTTAAGAAGCGTATTTCAGACGACATATTTGAAATTCGATTTTTGATGCTGGTGAATCACACGATGGTGGCTAAAGAGAGGCTTAAATATGCTTTTGTGAGTCATTTCTGCCCCAATAATGATGGATTGTAGTGGTAAAGACCCCAACTGGTCTCCCTTTAAAAGAATTTATAAGTTTTAGTAGTGAGTAATTCGTTTTTTATAGCCAACATAGACGAAGTTTTTTCTTTTCTTCTTTCAAACATACGAAATATAATGAGTTATTCAATCCAATCTTATATACCATGAATTTTGATGCAGACTTTTGTGTATCTAAGTTGGTTACGCTTTATGGTCGTCAATTTCACTCAAGTTCGAACCGTCATTTTAGTGGCTTCTATTAAAGTCGAATGTTGCTTGAATCAAAATGGAAAAACATAAAGTTTCATCGTAAACAGAGTTGATTATCATGTTTGATCCGAGATTAAACTTACCAACAAATAAGCAATCACGCAAGAAAATACTAAAAATTAGCGTTTATCATGCCGTTGAGTTCTTGTATTCACTTGAGGAGGCCAAACCTACTTAGACTTTGTCTACCACCAAATTGGAAACATATGCAGACGCTGTTCAATTAATCTGATGTTCAATTAATCTAAAGTCAAGTTTGCCTCCTTTGGTCCCTTGTTAAGCTAGACAAATAATTGACTAATTAAGGTTAGTTTACTTTTGCCTCTATAGTCTTCGTCAATTAGGTATCCGTTTATTGCAATTGTTTGAAATTTATGCCAACTTGTCGTCATGTGGCCAAAAATCAATTTCATAAGATATTGGAGTTCAAATGAAACTATGAAAGATCACATTCACGAGATTTCTCAATGCGCTGAGAATACGGCTTGGTATACCAAGTGTAATAATACATTTTGTTGGAATTTAAAAAAAGTGTTTCCAACCAATTATGCTATGACACTTATTGTACTTGGCACCTTGATTTTTTTTTCCCACATTTACAGTTGAAAAGTTGGTGAAATAGTCGTATGTTTTGTAACTATTTCATTTTTCTCTAGAAGTAGATTTTTCAATTTTAGAAAAGGGACATATTATATGTATTTTCTAATAATTCTAGAGACACCAACTCATGTCTTTTTTAAATCTCAACTAATGTAAATAGCTAAGGTTGATAGTCCTCATTTCATTTTAATGAATATCGTACATTTTCCTAAAAAATTCCGCCAATTTAGCTAATTATTGTCATTTTGTGTGACTTTATTGCAGTTTCATGCATCAATTCGATTGATATTTTTTAATACAATATAATAAGACTAGCCACAAAATTAAACTAAGTCACAAATTTGTCAATAATAATTAATTGTCAAACCCATTAGTCGAATAAGAAAAATCATTCACTTACAGGTGAGCATTATACCGCTAAACCGACAATAATGTTAGTGAGCTAATTGACAAAAATTATTATTCAACTTCAAATGCAACCTTTATTAACTGCATAACTCAAAGTTGAAAAATTCAAATCATAAATATGAAACTGAAAAATGATTTAAACTACAAAGGAACAACCTTTTAATTTTAGAGAGTTTAACAAAACACTTTCGATACTGTTCACTTTTAATGAAAAATCACATTTATACTTTTTCCTAGTACTATTCATTATACCTTTAAAAATAACTTTTCATTAAATGATAAAATTTTTAAAATTTTTCGTTAATTTCCCTTTTAATTTAACAAGAGCTTTTTTGGTGGTGTCACGAGTTTTGATTATACAAATCGCTTCCGTTGACAAACAAATCGTTTGCATAAAGATTCAACAAATGACGCACCGACCTACTCGCGCGTGAAGATTTCTCACGGCTTTCACTTGGGCGGTAAGTGAAAAGGGTAAAAACATAACGGACCGAAATGTGAAAATGTTAAAAGGCCGAACAAAACGATCTTATCCAAATGGGCGACACCGTGACAGAAGGAAAGCTTTGTGGTCGAGCAGCCGCGTTTACTGCCCATCTCCCCATAAGTAATTTGGTAAATGTTCTTTTTTATATAATGATATTGTTGAAGAATAAGATCTCGCACGGTCATATGACATATACAATTAATATATTGGAATTTTCACACTTAGTATTACCGAGATCTTTTGTGATATAATAACTCAACACCTAGTAATATGCGGTTAAGTTGACAATATTGGTGATATGGTTGAGGACCTGCATGGGTCTCATGGTGTGATATCAAAGCAAACCATTCTTTCAACATGTTCTCGGCCTAGTTTACTATACTCGAAAATACCAACTTAAGTTGGGCTTTCAAAAAGCTGCACTAGCTTCAGCTTAAAGATATTAAATGATTGGGCCCTTAAAAAGTTGTGTTGGTTCTAGTCTTGAATGATGATCGGGCTCTCAAAAGTTGCATTAGTGCCAGTACAATTACTTGAAATGTTCCCGATGTTGGAATTGATTTACCTTGTGACCTTGTGTGTGTTCACTCATGAGGAGGCGTGTTGAAGAATAAGATCTCACATCGGTTATCTGACAAAATAATATACAATTAATATACCAGAGTTTTCACCTCTAATATCACCGACATCATTTGTGATAAAACTCAATACCTAGTTATAGATGATTAAGTTAGGACAATATTAGTATTATTAGTGGTGAACCAACAGAGACGTATAAATTTACTAGATATAATTATATTAACAAAATAATAAATTGATATCGAATTTGTTATTTACGAATTCAAATAGACCATTCAATCCCAAGTGAAAGCGATTACCGTTATACCATGATATTCACTACGACCTTCATTCTACATTTGGGTGGCAGTTCATTTCAATTCTTTACCATTTTACCCAATTGCTATACTTTCATATTAAGTTATTAACTATTGCAGCTACTTTCTTTTTTATCTTACTCTTAATTCCCAAAAAGAACAGTGTTAGCAGTGGCATACGCATGCATTGCGATGGAATGACGTTTGAGTGTGCGTTGTGTTTATTTGGCACTGATGTAAGTGAGTAATATAAATGTAGTAGATACGACTATTTGGCACATGAATAAGCAATTGTTGCTCAAGAACTCTTTGCCACAAGATAAATAAGATGCTTTGTAATTGTTCCTTGAAAATAGAGAAAAAAATTCATGTGAAAACACATAATACACTCGCTTCTTAAGGTAATGGGATAATACTTTTATTTTTATTTAAAAAGAGGGATAACTAATGATAAGTCACGGTTATCCACTCATTTTGGGGGTAATGGGATAATATTTTATGAGCCTTAGTTCATACATTTTTTTTCTTTCATCTCATATGTATCTTTATAAAGCATTGTAAAGCCATCTCTAACTGAAGGAGAGACAAAGGGCCATGTTTAGCCCTATAGTTCTGCAAGAAATTATATTTTAATGAATATTGTCAAACCATATTTTATACCATCTCCAACCGAGAGGGCCAAAGTACCATAGGTCAAACATAGTCCCTTGACAAAAAACTCATCTCCAACCGAGGGGGCTAAAAGGCCATAGTTCAAACATAATTAATATATATTTTATTATTTTAATTAAATTAATATGGTTAATTAAATTAAACTATCATATTAAAATAAGATGTTTGGACATATTTTGAGTGCCACTTGTGGTTAAATGAATTAGCCTCCGGATTTCTCATCTTTATATAATCTCAATAATTTTTCGGATAGGATTTCAAGTCCAAGCCCTTCCTTTCATTGTAGATGTGGCCATTTGAAAATTCTTGAAAAAAAATTAAAAGAAAGATTATTGGAAGATGTAAGAGAATAGAATGTGAAGAATTGAAATAAAATGAGGTAAGATAGTATGGAATGTGAAAAATATGTGAGAAATGGTGTAGGAATGACTTAGGTATTTGTCCAAAAAAAAAAAATCAAATTCCAACGGCTACCTGACGTTATGTTGACGTTAGGCTACCGTTGGAGTGCAAGTGGGCTAGGCTCATCAGGCTGGCTAGCTGGCTTGAAATGGTCAGCCCGCTGACCTGATTTGGTGGTTTTGGCTTGGTGGGGCCCATAATCCATTTGGTCTAGCCCTCAGTTAGATACTGTTTTTGTGTCATTTCGAGCTATTTTTAGCGCTATGACCCTTTGACCGGGTCAGTTGGAGATGACCTAAGAGCAGTTCCACTAGGGGTGGGATAGGCCGGCACCTAGCCAAACAAATGGCCCGGCACCTAAGAAAGCCTTTCCAGGCCAGCAGATTGGCTGGCAACCAGCCCAAACTGGTCTCCAGGCCAGCTCAGAATTAACAGACCTTAGGACGGGCCCATCTGATGCCAGCGTGACATCAACCACCTTTTTTTTTCTTTTTTTCTTTTTTTCCCCGCCAAGTCGGGTCAAGGGTGTTGCCCGACGACAATTCCTATCTCGTTCCGGAACATGACTTGCTTCTCCGGAATGGGGGTTTTGGGCCGAGGGTTCATGGTGATCGGCGGCGGCGACGGAGTCGAGGTCGATGAGGCATTTGCTTAGGTAGGGGGCGTAGAATCCGGTGATGGGTATGGTAGGGTGATGGTGATAGGTGGATAGGCGGTGAGTTTGGGGTTTCATTGCTCTTTTAGAGTTGGAGGAAGAGGGCGGAGGCGATGGTAGTTGAGAGTGCGTGCATGGTAGAAGAATGAAGTGGTGTGTCAATGAGGGAGAGAGGCGGTGAAGTTGATAAAGGAATGGAAGGGAATTGTAGGGGGACGGCGGTGGGGATGAGGAAGAGGTGTGGAATATGAGAAGGGAAGTGGTGTGGATTTGGTGTGGATGCAATGGCGGTGGGAATGGAAGGGAAGTGTAGGTGGACAGGAAGGGAAGTGCAGGGATGGTGGGAATGAGAAAATAAAAATATTATTATTTTATTTTTTATAAAGTCAGAAATTAAAAAATAAAATTATTTTTTATTATTTTTATAATAAATAATAATATTTTAATAAAATGGACTAGGCTATTTTTTGTTAGGGGTGGAGATGCATTTGATCTATTACTGTTCATTGGGGTTTATTACTATTCACTGAATGGATAAATACACTGGGTGCTGACACATTTGTGTTAGGAGTAGAACTGCTCTAAGTACACATGTAGATAATATTTAGATACTTAAGAAATTTTTAATTTTTTACTTTTATTCAATCGAATCAATCATATTGGTGGGAAAATTGAATTTGGGATTACAGTCTTAAAGTTATTGGCAGATTCAGACAATGAGAACTCATTGCCACGAAAAGGATAAATCATATAACTACAAATAGGAGATATTAAATACCAGAAAGACATCACGGCCGATCTTGAGTTTTTTCAGTGCCCACAGCCAAATGCTCAAAATGTATATTTTGACAATGACAATAGACGAACATATATTAGGAAAATATTTAAAAAGTGCTTGAACTCATTGCCCTCGCATCATATTATATTACTTGAAGAAAAGACATACAATATATTATCAGTGCCGCTTGGGACTATGTCACTTTGGCAGAAAATTATCCTCTCTAGATCTACTTTGGAGGATCTTAGGGATCTTCATACCTTAACCGTTCATCTTATATCATACAATTAGTTTTCGTCAGGTACCATTTATGTTTAATTTTAAATAAAAAAAATCAAATTTTGTACTGTACAATATACGAAAAATGACTAACATCTGAAAATTCCTAAAATTCTCACCATTTGGATCGGATGGGATCCAAATCCCACTCTGGTTGCCTGGGTGGACGACTGGAGTGGGCCGATGGAACGTCGAAATCAGACTGTGCAGCTTGGGAAATTGCTTCGAAATTCAGGTTTATAGGTACAGCGATATACTTCCAAAAGAACAGATTAATGATCCCTTTAATTAATTAAAGTCTTAAGGCTTGGTACTTGGAGCTGATTTATGGTTCCTTTAAATCTTTAATTAATTAATTAAAGTGACGTACAGAAGCCAAAAGGCCATAGCAATTCAAAAAATTTTATTTTACATTCTTCATAAATGTATTTTTTTTAATTATAAAAAATTTAGTGTGCAAAATGAGATATTTAAAGTGCTAAAAACAATTTTCATACCTATATATGTGGAAAAAAAAAAATTTGATGCACTTTTTAATTTGAGCTATGGATAGGGACTCTGTTAGCGGGTAATGCTAGAAAGACCAAATTTGGAAAACCGAATGACATGAAAGTTGACTTAAGCGTTGATAAACGTGCTCATTCTTATTAATAACACATCATTTAGTTCCCAAATTTGATTTACAAATTTAATCTCTATAAGCCCGCCATGCAAAACATAACCACATCATATTATTGATAGAGTGTTTTAATGCTGTTGATAAGTAGAGAGGTATTTTAAGATTTTCACCAACAATGGAATTTTTTTGTTTTGCAAGCAACTCCAAAGGGTTGCAATCCTTTTGCCTCGTCGTGGTCTTTGAAGCTAAGAGATTTCTTGTTGGATTATATAATAATAGAGGTATGATATCCACACATTTTTTTTTACTTTTTACACACTTCTTATTGATTTATGTCGTTTAATCTTATTTAATTCATTCGATCAGATGGTCGAAAATTAAAAAAATATGTAAAAAGTAAAAATAGATGTGTGTATAGAACAACCCTACTAATGATACATGAATGTGACTAATTAAAAGGTCACTTCGTTGATTAAATATAGTGGTCACAATAGTGGTACTTTTCCGCACACGTTTCCAATTGTCCAATTAAAAAAAAATTTGACCCCAAACACTAGTTTTTGTGGGCCTATTTTATGTTTATCCGCATGCAAGGATTATTTTATCCCAACCCATCTTTTATTTGTTTTTTTAAGGTACCAAGGGATGGTCAAACTTTTATTTAAACACAAAACAACAACACAAAGTTGGTAAATGCAAACAACACTATGGGGGAAGGATAATATTGAAATTATAATTTTATTTACTTATTTAGGTTTGCCTTTTTGGTACCTAAAGAATTAGGTTTTTGGTTTTTTACCTACTATAACCATTGTATTACTTTGTAGGCCAAGCTAGTTTATCTAGGTAATGAGTCACGTCTCGCAATCTCGCAATCTGTAATTGACGAATTGAGTAATTTTGACTACTCATTTCAAATCTTATAGCCTCTACTAGACCATTCTGTTGG
This sequence comes from Pyrus communis, assembly GCF_963583255.1. Classification (NCBI taxonomy): domain Eukaryota; kingdom Viridiplantae; phylum Streptophyta; class Magnoliopsida; order Rosales; family Rosaceae; genus Pyrus; species Pyrus communis. Next base: position 22,331,359 of record NC_084814.1, read on the forward strand.
CCCAATTCATAAAAACTAAAGGTCCAAATCTATCTTTCTTTTGAATTATATAGATTACGCGGTCTGTTGATTTGGGACTGCAATATCTGAAAAGGTTTTGAATCCTCAAAAAAGAGAGATATATATATATATATATGTAGAGTTACTCAGTGAATGAATATCTATTTACAGAAATAGTTGGCAAACTAATTTGTGAATATATCCCCTTTTTGTATTCTTGTGTAAAGAGGTTTAATGGTGGGTTTGGTTATGGTTGACTAGCCTTTTGGATATATATGATGCCAACACACTCACACACACACATATATGGATTGTGAATTAGAATTTCCTCACATATGCACACAAATAAAGAGATTGAAAATAATTTATCAATGTTGATACAAAACAATATTTAATTATCAGATAATTTCACGTCTTAAACAAACGGAACCTATTTAATTTGTATAAGAGGAATGCTAGGTGGACTAGTTTTTTAAACTAAATTTGCAAATCATGTGATGTGTCACCAATAGAAATAAGCACGTTAATCAACGCTTAAGTAATAACTCAATCATCAACAACCACGTTATATAATTTATAAAATTTAGCCCTGAAAATTGATCTATCTAGCATTACCCGATAGATACATCATTGACATGTCAAACTAATTGAGGGTGGAATGTGAACATGATTATTATACCAAACTTTAAAGATATGGCATTAATTGGAGTTTAGCTGAAGTTAGGCGCAAGACATACGGATATGGTTCCATTATAGATAATGAATTGGAATCTATCATAGACAAACATTAAAAGAATTTTCTTCACGCTGATTTGAAAATACACGGTCTATAGTTTAATTGGTTAATTTTGAGAAGAATTTTCACACCCTTATTATTGCTTGGATTTAGAAAAATGTACAATGATCAATAATTTAAATTAACAATTAAGTAACGTAGCATGTTAAACTGACTCGCTGAATAAAAAGTGGAAAATTTTGGAGTAGGGGTAGATATGAAATAAAGATGAAAAGGAGGTGGCATTAGTGAAAGAAGAAAGGCACAACACAGGACTACAACGTAAGACCAACCAGGTATTTGCAATCCAACCATAACCATAGTCTCTCTCTCTCTATCTCTCTCTATCTCTATCTTGTTTATCTTGTTTCTCTCTCTAAATCTTTCCATATATATCTTCTTTTTTGACTTTCTACGCTTGTTAATCTGCCTTCCGAGGCTCCACGAGCTACCTTTGTTGAACGAAACAATTTAAGGCACTTACAACACAACCCCAAAACGGAGCTCCATCCAAATATTTCCGATAAATTTTTTTTTTTTTCTTAAATTATTAGTCAGTTTTGAAACCATTAAAAACTCTCACAAATCTTCACCGGTTTCCAACCTAACATACACCTCCTCTGAGGTCCCTTTCCCATATAAAAAAAATCAAACACGGCCTTACCTTCTCTCTCTCTTTTATCCATCTCTCTCTCTCTCTCTCTCTCTGCAAGCTCGTTCACAGCTCCGAGTTGTACAGTGAGTTTTCTTTTTTCTGGGTTGCTGATAATTTAAGGGAAATCAATACTCGTGCTTTTTTGGTTGTTGGGAGTTGGCTTTATGATTCAGTTTCTATGAAATGACACAGCTGTTTTTCTTCTATTTTCTCAGCAACCAAACGGAAACTTTCTTTCCCATTATTATTTGATTTGTCTTCAATCTCTAAATGCGTAAGTTGTTTTCGCAGGATATTCTCTCTTCACATAGCTTTGTTGTTGGATCAGTCCGACTTCATTTCAGGTTAATCTCTTTACTTCCAATCACCCCAGTTATGTTTGTTCGCATAGAAAATTTATATTTTAATCGAGAAAGATAAAATCTTTTGCTCAAAGGGTGTGTTATGCATCGAGTTAAATAATAAATAGATAAAAGTTTGAATCTTTAAGGTAAAATATTATCATGGTAATTATTAAATCGAAAAAAGTTTGAGTTTTAAGGTAGAATATTATCAAAATATACGTTTGTGAATTAAATCTGCTGAGAAAAATGGAGCAAAATTTGCAAAAGCTGCAGTGATAAGTAATGGTTTTTGGATTTTAATTTTTACTTGTTTTAGTTTGTTACGTGAGAATATGAATAATGATCGGAGATAAGGACGAATCCTTTGAATAATAGCCGAACCAGATATGTATTTGCATTTATTGGAAATTATTCCTTGCGTCCGTTATGTTTATACAGATAAGCTTGATGCAAATGAGGATATATATGTGTGTGTGTGTGTCTGTGCGAAGTTCATGTTTTATGGATACAATTTAAACTGCAACTTTTTTTTTATATTTCGGAAATAATTCGATTTCGCTGCTCTGAGAAGTTGATTTGAAGATTATTTTTGTTAATTGAAGATTTTAGAAACGGCTTAGGATGTGAAAAACACCATTGTTGCAGAATCTGCTTGTAAGTTTATAAACGAGGTATTTATTTGCATACATTTTAGTATATTGCTTCCATTTAGTATTTTTGTATTATATTTTTTTTTTAATTCTTTTTGTTGGTTTTCTGTATATGGGTTTGATTGATGATCTCTTCTTGTTGTTGGGTATGCTTTGATTTCTTGAATTTAGTTGGAATAGATAGCCAAGTCGGTTCGGCAGATTTGACTTTTTAAAATGTGCAGTGGTTGAAAAGTCTTGTAGGACTTGGAGCAAGTTCATGCTGTACTTTTTGTGAAATTAGATGCAAATGGTTTTACAAATCGCTCTGTAAGAATGGTGTTTTCATTACAAGTCTCTGCTCAATCTGCTAAGCTTTGTGATCTTCTTTGTCTAGAGATAGGGATCGGATGCTGCACCAATTACTAATAATTTTCTGTCCCGTGATAATTAATTGAATGTCTGTTCTTAAGCCTTTTCCGGATGCTGCTATGCCGGCTTCATCTTATAGTCATTATTTTGCATATTAGTCTTTTCCTGCATTTCTTATAGGTTCTTACTTTGCACAAAATTCTTGATTGTAGATTATTTAGAGCTCCAAGTCATTAAATTGGCGTAACAGCGCATAACCGCAATAATGTTCTCAAGATCTTGCATTAGTTTGTTGGAGTTGTCATCCGGGGACGTGTTGAATTTCCCTCAGACTCCTAGAAACCTCCCAAGGGTGATGACTCTTGAAGGAGTTATTCCTGATGTAAAAAGCAGTGACGGTGTTGATGAAGATATAAGTGTTCCTCCTTCGGAAATATGTGAGAAGAAGATCATTGTGGCGCATTTTCTTCCTCTACATGCTCAGAAGGATGCAAAATCTGGGAAATGGTACTTCAGTTTGGATGAGGATCCAGTTTTGTTGCAACTCAAAGATGGTTTTCCATCTGGTACTGTGGTTATATATGTCGGTTCTCTGAAGGTTGACATAGATGCAAGTGAGCAAGAAGAAGTTTCGCAGAAACTGCTGGAGGAGTTTAATTGTGTTCCGACATTCCTTCCTTCGGAGCTGCATAAGAAGTATTATCATGGGTTCTGTAAGCAATTTTTGTGGCCTCTCTTTCACTACATGCTGCCAATGTGTCCGGACCATAGTAATCGCTTTGAGCGGCAACTTTGGCAGGCATATGTTTCTGCAAACAAGATGTATGCCGATAAAGTTATGGAGGTGATCAATCCTGAAAATGATATTGTATGGGTTCACGACTATCACCTTATGCTTCTTCCAACATTTTTGAGAAGGCGTTTTACACGAGTTAAGCTTGGCTTTTTCCTCCACTCCCCTTTCCCCTCGTCAGAAATCTACAGGACCCTTCCTGTCCGAGATGAAATTCTGAGAGCACTGCTAAATGTAGATTTGATTGGATTCCACACGTTTGATTATGCTCGTCACTTTCTTTCTTGCTGTAGTAGAATGCTTGGTCTTGAATATGAATCTAAGCGGGGCTACATAGGACTTGAATATTTCGGCCGCACAGTGTACATTAAGATTCTGCCGGTGGGGATACACATGGGCCAACTTGAATCTGCGTTAAATCATCCCTCTTGTTCCATGAAGGCCAAAGAGATTCAAGAGCAGTTCAAGGGGAAGAAAATCATTGTTGGTGCCGATGACATGGACATATTTAAAGGCATCAGTCTGAAGTTGATGGCCATGGAACAACTTTTGATGCAGCACCCGGAGATGCGGGGGAAGGTAGTCCTGGTTCAAATTTTGAATCCTGCAAGAAGCACGGGGAAGGATGTTCAGGAAGCAAAAAGGGAAACATATTCAGTGACCAGAAGGATAAACCGAGTCTTTGGATTCCCAGGCTACGAACCAGTTGTTTTGATTGACCGTAGCGTTCCTTTTTATGAGAAGGCTGCCTATTATTCTTTGGCAGAATGCTGCATCATTAATGCTGTGAGGGATGGAATGAACCTGGTCCCCTACAAGTACATCATTTGCAGGCAGGGTAATCAAAAATTGGATAAAGCTATTGGAGTTGCCTCTGATTCCCCTCGTACAAGTACACTTGTTGTCTCAGAGTTCATAGGTTGCTCTCCATCTTTGAGTGGAGCTATCAGGGTGAACCCGTGGAACATTGAAGCTGTTGCTGATGCACTCAACGTGGCTCTCACAATGCCTGATTTGGAAAAGCAGTTGCGGCATGAGAAACATTTTAGGTATGTTAGCTCCCACGATGTGGCTTACTGGTCCCGCAGTTTTGTACAGGATTTGGAGCGAGCATGCAAAGATCACTACAGAAAACGTTGCTGGGGAATTGGTTTTGGTCTGAATTTCAGAATTTTGTCACTTTCTCCAAGTTTTAGGAAACTTTCAATTGACCATATCCTCTCTGCATATAAGAGGACAAACAGGAGGGCAATATTTTTGGATTATGATGGAACGATAATGCCTGAATCTTCCATTGTAAAGACCCCCAGTTCTGAAGTCATATCTGTTCTGAAGAACCTTTGCAGCGACCCCAAGAACACTGTGTTTATAGTGAGCGGAAGGGGTCAAAACTCACTTAGCGAATGGTTTGCTCAATGTGAGAATCTTGGTATAGCAGCTGAGCATGGATACTTCATGAGGTATGTTCTTACATGTGCATATAAATTTACTTATATACTTCATTGTGACTACTAGTTTTGTCTATTCTTGTGTTGATTCCGCATTCACTTCTATCATGTCACAGATGGAATAGCACGTCCAGCTGGGAAACCAGTTCCTTAGCCATAGATCTTGATTGGAAGCAAATTGCAGAACCTGTGATGAAGTTATATACAGAAGCGACTGATGGCTCCTACATAGAGAGCAAGGAGAGCGCCTTGGTTTGGCACCATCTAGATGCTGATCCTGATTTTGGATCGTGCCAGGCCATGGAGTTGCTGGATCATCTTGAAAATGTACTTGCGAATGAGCCTGTAGTTGTTAAAAAGGGCCAGCATATTGTCGAAGTAAAGCCACAGGTATATACGTTCTCAATGTTCTTTCCTCACTTTTGCATTTCTCTGTTTGTATTGTGGCCTAAAGGATGTCTTGTGGCTTCTTAAACTGCAGGGAGTTACTAAAGGTTTAGTTGCACAGAAAGTTCTTTCCACGATGATCGGTAATGGGAATGCGCCAGATTTTGTGCTGTGCATCGGGGATGATAGATCAGACGAGGACATGTTTGAAAGCATATCGGGCACAAGCTGCACAACGTATAGTTCATCTCAAGTTGCAGCTCCTGAGATCTTTGCATGCACTGTCGGACAAAAACCTAGTAAAGCCAGGTACTACCTTGATGATACAGCGGATGTCGTCACATTGCTTAAAGGCCTGACAACCGATTCAAGTCTCAAGCCAAGGTGCGGTGGGGAAATTCAAGTCCCGTTCGAGAATATTATCTTAGATGAATGAGCTGCCACTGTTCATCAACGTGCCTAGGGTAGTGAAGAACATCGACGGATGCTTTTCTTCTGATGATACAAGTACACACAAAGGAATCGCGGATTAACTCTTTATGCTTTGATACACTAACCTATTCTTTGCATGGTGGAAAGCCGGACATGATGCTGCTCTGGGTGTTTCTTTCAAAGAGAACGATGATCACAAAAGGATTACTGCGGATTTGAAGATGTCAATGGTTGCATATGGATTATGCGGTGGCGATGTCAACGAGGAGAAATTCTTCAGTGTGTTGGGAACATGGTCCAGTATACGAAGTGTAAGACGATAATTGGTTGGAAACTTAGAAAACGAAAATTTCCAACTAATTATATTATGTCCCTTGATGTACCAGGTCGTGTTTCCAGCATACTGAAAAATTTCTCGTCAACTAGATGGGATTTACCTTCGTAGTTCACAGGTTAAAACTTGTTTTCTATTTCATCAATAGTAGTTTTTACATATAGATACAAGGGGCATCATTTGTTTGTAAATTTGAAGTGGCTTTGTACTTGCATGATACTCGATTCTTTTCTTTGTGAATTCATAGTTTTTACTGCAAGTTGTCTCTGGCAAATACACCTCACGTTCTGAACGGATATGGAAGTGAGTAAATTATAATTTACAGTCCCAAATTACACTTGTAGTTTATGTCGTTTTTAGGAGCTTTCACAGGAAATGAAGTCATCCAGTTCGGAGCGGGAAGCATGCATTCAGGCTGTGTAGTTTCATGTGTGACTGCACAATTACGTGAATCCGACAAATCTGACGAGGGAATACTAGAATTTGCCCTCCACTTGATTACCGCTTGACAAAAGCGCCAATTTTGCCAAATTTCATTTTTTTTCCTTGATTGAAATCTTAAACAAAACAACGGGACTTCAATTCGTCGTAGAGGGCTAGTAGAAATTGCCTCTTGTTATATTCTTCTTTGGTATATGCTGCATCATATTACTAAAGTGTTTAGATTTTTGCTTTTTACTTAATGAACTATGTTTTTCAATACTCGAAAGTTTGAGTAGTGAGCAAGTCGAGTAATACAAGCTAAAGTTAGAATTTAAATAAGCAGGCGCTTATCGTGGAGCACCGTAGTCTCTCTTAAAACCACTATTGGATTGCTCGAACACCGGAAATGCTTGTTTTGGAAGTGCACTGGTTCTGATCTTACCTTACCTGATTATGTATAGTGGACACATATTATGATACAACTTTGTTTGAGCTGTTCTTGATCCCACCGCCCCCCCACGCGCGCCGGTGGGGTGGTGGAGTATCAAAAAGTGATTATCATGGCCTAGGTCTAGCATCACGAAAGACTTGACGCAAAACAAAGTGCAATGACGTTTTATGATTTATATAACCAGTCGAATTATGCATTGTTGTTGTTGTTTACTTAACCACTAAGTGTCATGCCGGTACATCTTTTTCCGATAAAATCTGTGCTACTGCTGCATCAACTCCGGCGCGAAGTGACTGGATTGATTCAGTTGTGTAGTTTCTCCATGTTCTTTCCGTGTTCATGCATTTTCTTCATACCTTTTCGGCTCCAAATCTCTTATGATTCACAGGCTTGGAAAATGTGATGGATTGGAAGTTAGAGATCATCAGAGTTGACTTTTAGCCTTTATAGCCTTTCACGCACCTGTTCGCATAAGATTTTTCGTACTTTGAATATGTCGTATGTGTCATAATATTTTTGATTCCCTCTGGTCGTTTTAAGCTAAGAGGCTTTACTGATGTCGTTTTCAGTTGGCCTCAGTGGCCAATTTGTCCTTCTCCATAAGCTTTACCTCAAATTCTCTCAACCAATATGGTTGGTGCCAATGTGTTTACTTTTTTCCTACTCTCATGTTCCTAAATATAAACTTTTACTCAAAAATCAAAGACCTTAAACAAATAATACAGAGGCACTAAATTGCGGTACATGTACGGTTTATTGTTTGTTGAGTGACAAAAAAGTTTGGGGACAACAGACTGATCAACTAAATGATCGGACGCTCACAAAGAAATGAGCCCTATTGTATTTAGTTATATACTCGCCTCTGTAAGACTAGCGTCCTAAAGTTTCTTTTAGTTTAACAGGCCCCAGAGTTATTTTCTTTGCTAAAGATTTATAACCAGCTATTTAGTATTAGATTTAGTGGTATTTTTTCTTCACTTTTAAGTGAAGAGGAGTATTATGTTTGAATCCCGAGAATGGAGAGTTCACAACCAATTTATTTCTTCACTCCTTAGACGATCTCCAACCTATTTAAGTCAGAAAATTTTAAGTCATAAGCCAGAAACTATTTTTCTCCTCCAACCTTTGTGGCTTAAAATGTTAGCTCGTGAAGATTAAATAATGATTTTGGCCTAACTTTTTGTTTTCAGTAACTTTTTTTTAAAATAAAATTTATGTAGATTATCTTAATTTGTTTTTATGAACATTTTAGTCTAAAAATATTTAAATTTCGATAAGTAACTAAAAATCATACAAATACATAGGTACTTATAAAGTTTCAAGTTAAATTTGATTTAAATAATTTTCTTAAATTATTTTAGACGTTAGATTTAATTTTGGGCTGTCAAATCTTTTTTTTTTTTACTATTATATTTGATCTCATTTTATCATAACCGTTAGATTATAAGTAAAAACAAAAAAAAATGTTTGAAATATAATAGTTTGGTGGACCCAGAATAATTTAAGCCATGCTTAAATCATGGGGAGAATCTAGCCCAGAAATTTATTTTCTCCCCATGACTTATTTTAGCCCATGACTGAAGATGGTTTGGAAGGGTTTTAAAACTTATATTTGAAGCTTTATACCATGGCTTGGAGATGATCTTAGTGTAAATATGTTGTCGTATTCAAGAGGTTAATAACCATATTAATTTAGAAATTAACTAGAATACATACACGTATTCTACACGCTCATCATAATACTAAAACGGAAAGAATAAAAGGATGAAGAACAAAAAAAGGTAGAATGATTGGTCTATGGCAGCACTGGAATTGATCATGCCTAATCACTACCGTTCATCTTTTTTTTTTGTTTTTAATCTAAGTTTCTCGTCAGTTCACCTAATTGGGACCCACACGTTCCTACCCCAAGCGTCACCTACAACAGCATCATTCTTGTTTATTACTTAAGAAAGAGACAGAATTTCTACTCAAAGCTCTGGGAATTTCTACTTAAAATTTTTTGCGTGCGAATCATAGAATTTTGAGATTATAAATTGTTCATATTATAAATCACAATATAAAGATATCTTTGCAACTTGATGAGAAACTTAAGGTAAGACATGAGCATCTCTAGCTTTTGCAGAGTCGCTCATTGAATAGCTTTTATGAAAGAAGATTGAGCTAGTCCTAAAGCCGAAAGACGAAGGCATCAAGGCAAAAGGAACAAAAATTGATTGTTACACGACTTATCAATTTAACCAGCTAGCCTTGGAAACGATTTCCTTTGGTTGCTATCCCTCACTCTTGAAGGATTGAATTTGGTGGAATCATCTACGGTCGTTTAGTCAATCGATTGTAATAAATGCATAGATGGTTTTCGTAATATTTTCACCAATTCGTTCATCTATTTTTATACAGTTCGATGACTAAATAAACTTAATTTTAATTAACTTTTTATAAAAGCAATCTTTATCAAATAATTTATAATATGAATCATAATATAAAATTCTATAAATCTATTAGTTTTATAGGATTTCACTTTCATTCTAAGTAAGCATGAACATTTTTTCCCCATTTATGCCCGTAAGTTAGGTTACTCCACTCTTAAACATATAATAGTTGATAATTATCGTTACGTCAAATCAGATTGAAAAAAAATCATAATGGTTAAGGCACAACTGGAAAAAATCATAATGGTAAGGCACAACTGGAACCTCACCACACGACAGGTCGTTCCGTGCACAGAAAAGTCAGAATGGTCACCGGCAGTCCCCGGTCACCTCATGCTTCCGTTACAAACTTCCGTTTCTCAACGGCGCCTGTATAAACACCCCGTTTCGCAGAGAGCGACGAAATTTCTCAATTGGGGGTTTTCCAAAGCCCCTCTCTCTCTCTCTCTTCGATAGTCATGGAGGACATTGACATGGAGTCAATAGGCCATGGAGGAACAAGTTCGCGCTGCTGCTTCTGTCTTCCGTCGTCGTGGTCGCGGATGCGGACCTTCCAAAACGACGAACGGTGGTGGTCCCGAGGCATCAGAGCCTTGTACAAGCTTCGAGAGTGGTCCGAGATCGTCGCCGGCCCCAGGTGGAAGACTTTCATCCGCCGATTCAACAGAAGCAGAAGCATAGGCCGTGGTGCCGGCGCCGGCAATTACGGGAAATTCCAATACGATCCCTTGAGTTACGCTCTGAACTTCGACGAGGGCCCGGTCGACGAAGACGACGAAGTCGTGGGGTTCCGGAATTTCTCGGTCCGGTACGCCTCGTTTCATCAACAGGCAAAGTCCGGGGGTTTGACGGAATCGGGCACAGACGTGGCGGTGTACGGGTGAAGAAATTGCGCCGCGACGGCTATCGTGCGCCCCGGGGGGGATGTTTTGTGAAAATCTATGATTTAGCTGGAATGGCTAGTGAGTGACCTGGCTCGGAAGATGGAAAGTTTGACCGTGACGTTGACGTGGCGCCGCCGTTTTTTATTTATCGTTTTGGTTGATCTCGTTGTAGTATTTTATTTATTTATTTATTTTGTTTTGTATGGACTGTGGTTGTTGCTGGGGAAGGTAGATTATCTACCCTCCTGTTTGGACGATCTTTCTATCTTTTTCTATTTGTGTGATTACGGTTAAAATACGTTAATATTTTATATTTTTATTATTTTTTATCTTATTATCTCTATAAAAAAATTAATATAAAATATTAACATAGTTTAACCATGATCGTATAAAATAAGAGAGAATGAGAATGTCATCCAAATGAGGGCAGATAATCTGCCTCCGTTGCTGGGTGTATAGAATTGTCAGATACTATGAAGGATTGTCAAATTAATATGAAACCGGTTGATGAATATTGTGCAGATTTTGGAGGATTTCCTAGAAATTAATAAATATTTTTTATATTATTGTTTTGCAATTTTGCTAAATACAAATTAATTTTATTATTAGAGGACAAGACTACTTTTCCTGGCATTGTAATTTAGTGTCAACTTGCTTGCTAAAAAATAAAAAAATAAATAATGTCGCTTTTCTAAAATAGCCCTAGTTTGGGATTAGTGATTTAAAAAAAAAATGGATATCAAAAAAAATTGGGGGAGTTATTGATATTTGTTAAACTCTCTAAATCAGCTTTATTTCAAAGTTTTGGATGAAAATAAGTCCAAATCCTAAAGCTGCAAATAGCAGCTTCCAAAAACCAGCTTATTGAAAAACACGGATGAACAGTAAATTCTTTAATGAATTTTTCAATAACCCCGAAATTGCCCTCCTTTCCTCACACTTTTAGCACCCCTCTCGCATTCAACACGCTCTCGCAAAGCCCGAATCAGAAAGCTTCAATCCCAGTGATCTCTCTCGTTCTCCAGGTCGCGTTCTCCGGCTCGCGTCCGTCTTCTGGTAAGCTTCTCTTGTCTAAAATTTCGTTATTTATTTGTTTGGATTTTTAAATTTGGGAATGGGAGAGTGATTATGCTGGGTTCTTATTGCATTTTGTGTTTGTCTGCCAGCTCCTCCTTCTTCAACCTCAGGTTTCAACCCTGGGTATGTTGTTTCTCTCACACTTTGATCTATTTCTTCGTGCGTTGATCTATTGCTTTTTTTAAAAATTTTCATGTTTTTCTCTCAGTTGGGTTGCCTTAATTTTTGCGCCAAATTGGAAAGATTCTTGCTTTTGGGCTGTTTTTAAGGTTATTGGTGTTCTGGGCTTTAGCAGACATCAAACTATTTTGCTGTATTTATTGTGTTTGGATTATTCAATGGCTCTGTCGGTTGCCACTTTCCATTGTACTAGGAAAAGTGCGAGGCGGCTTTGTGTTTGACAATGTTGTATTCTGGGCATTAATTATATTGCAGCACTCATAGGACTATGTCAATCAAAGAACCATCTTAATACATGGGATGGGACCTAACCTTGTACTATTTGCATTAATTAAGTGTATAAAGGTTGAAACTTGAACGAGTGATACAACTACATGTTCAACATTAGGAATGTTTAGGTTTTAGATGAATTCTTTTTGGCATTTTGAAGATTGTAATCATATTGGTGGAAAAAGGCAATAACTTGACGATTCTAATCACGAATTTTACACCCATTCATCTCTTGTACACGAGAAAGTTGATTGAATCTGGATTATCTATATGCTCTATAGTTTTAGTATGAAACTGGGAGATGGAGATTCTAGAGTAAACTCTTGTCCTTATACGTATACAATGTCTCGTTGTAGTATTTTATTTTATTTTTTATTTTTTTTGTTTGAGATTGTGGCTGTTGCTGGGTTTATAGAATTGTCAGATACTATGAAGGATTGTCCAATTAACATGAAACCGGTTGATGAATATCGTGCAGATTTTGGAGGATTTCCTAGAAATTAATAAATATTTTTATATTATCGTTTTGCAATTTTGATAAATACAAATTAAATTTATTATTAGAGGACAAGACTGCTTTTCCTGGCATTGTAATTTAGTGTCAACTTGTTTGCAAAAAAAGAAAAAAAAAAGTGTTGCTTTTCTAAACAGTCAAAACTAATCGGATCAGTGTATGTTTTTAATAACTTTACGAGGAATGCTAGTTATATTTTCCGCTTATCGTCTTTGGTTTGCTTTTGCACTTATTAACTATCATGTGGACTTCACACACTCAAAACAAGGTTTTTAAAGAGTAATGCGACATGTGAAACTCAATGGGATCTCTGTCAACTTATGTTTTTTTGCACAATGTTTTATAATGTTATTACGAAAATTTACATTAGATTGTGCGGTGGGGCACACCAACATATGTGAATCACATTTCTATTAGAGAGATACAAATACGGTATGAAAAATGTTGTAAGAGTAGCATTTTTGGTTTTTAAGGTTTTAATACCTTACTAAACTCACTATTATTATTTCACTTTTACCTCTACCAAAACCCCTTTTTACCTTTCTTCCTTTGTTAAAAATTTTCGACACCCAAACTTCTGGTCCATAGTTTTCTCTGCCGCCCTAAAGAATAGCCCAATTTGCTGATTTTTTGGTCCATTAGAATTAGGCAAATCCCCAATAAATGGAAAAAAAAATAAAAAATATCGCCTCCGCAATTAAATTGAATTGCTGCTTTCCTTATTATCATCTATATTTTAAATTTATATTTTTTTGTATGAATTTATTTTCCAATGGAAAAGCAAATGGTTTAGAATTAAGAGGTTTGTTTACTTTGTGGTAGTAAAAATCAACCGTCTTCAGTCTTGACGGATTTGTACGTATAAAACAATTAGTACATTCGATCAACGACCAAAGCCTCACGCACCCATGGGGAGGGGAGGTTAGCCAATGGATCTACTGCCTAAGTTAGTTTTCTTTGAAAATAGTGTGTGTTTAGGGCATGTATGCGTAAAAGCTTAACAAAATTTGGTGGAGATGAAGGTATATATAGGAAGAGGTGGTCGGCCGTGGGTGTAGGGGTTTGCCCTCCGCATGAGGCTTCCTATTGGTCAAGTTATGTCATTCGTAGGATGCGCAAGGAAAAAAAATTCAAGATATTAATTAGGAGATAATATCTTGGAATGATGATGGGAATATCCTTAATTAATGGTGATAGGGATTCTTACTTGATGGAGAAAATTGTAGCAAATTGTCTCTCAACTCATCAAAACGTGCATCTATGGTCCTTTTCGTCAACTCAGTCAGAATTCCTTCAAATTGAGTCATGTTGGAAGGACCATTGTTACAATTATGTTAGAGTTGAGGGACTATTTCTCTAATTGGGTCAAAGTTGAGAGACCATTGCTACCATATTTCTCATTTCGTTTTCCATCTTTGCCTCTTGATTCAGCCTCACGTGTGTAGCACGTGACTCATTTTGACGGAAATTCTAACGGAGTTAACGAAAAAAGACTATAGCTGCATATTTTGAAAAATTAAGAGACTAATGGTCATAGATTTTCAGTTGAGTGACCATTACTCCAATTAGGTTAAAGTTGAGGGATCATTGCTACAATTTCCTCTACTCGATGTGTTGGTCTTCATTTAGGATTGTATTAAAGATTGGATTTGGTAGTAAATCCTTATCTTTAATACCTTTGACTTTTTAACTCTACGAGTTGGGAACTGTTGTAGTCTGCGTCCTGAACTTTCAGGAATACTAAGCTATGTGTGAGGACGTTTGAGAGCCCTACCCATTTAATGAAGACAATCTTACATTTCTAAAGTAAAAGTCCACTTATCGCCTTGTGGATTTTGGAGATTATTTTTTGCTCCACATATTCCATTTATGAACTAGAAAGCACGAGTGAAAAAAAGAGGCTGAGTTGGGTAAATTTAGAGAAAATTGAAGGCTATATGAAAAAAACTAGTGGAAACAAAAATTGCAGGAGAAGTGGGTGACGAACAGGTGAAGGATTTGATGGGGCTGGTGGCCGCCATGGCAGATCATTTTCAGAGGAAGCAAAGAAACGAGAGTTAGAACCGAGTGGGTGAGCCATGCTCCTAATTTTCATTTTATATTTTGTTCAATTTATTTGTATTTTCGCCAGACTTTTATGTCAAATATCACCCACCACAATCCATGGAAAGCTAAGGCAGTGCGCGTCTTCTCGGAAATACAGTGGGGGATAAGTTACATGGTACCAAGCCGACGCCATTTTGTAATGCTCACCACCTTTGCAGTTACACCCTCGAACCACCCCTCAGCTTCTTTCTCTAGGTTCTCAAATGTCAGCGATATCTGATCCTTCATATCTTCATATCTCCTGTTATCACGTTGCAGATATGCTGCATGATGTCGAAGCCGCGTGACTTCCAGTTCTGGTGATCAATGCTGATTTCGACGGCAAAGACTGAGTCATGGCCGAGTTTCGACTCGAAAAAATTTAGGAGCTCTTGGGCTGTGACTGTTTTTGGGGAATGTTCGTGTCTCGAGGCTCGAGCTGTGGATCGCTCAGCCACCCCATTTCTAGAGAGAGAAAGAGAACGACGGAGAGAGGACTCGGATACTGACTGGCTGTGAGAGAAATAGAGGGAAAAGGAAGGCGGAGGGGGAGGGGGAGAAAAACGACTCGCTTCAAGGAAATAAATAAAATCTGGGCCTTGCTTGTATATAGCCCAAAAACTTCAAACCAAACATAAGGGTAGCCCATTGATTTTTCCAGAAGCTTTTCCGCAGCGATTATGTTATGCATATGAATGGTGTAATGTTTAATTAATATTCTCATTGCGTATGATTAGTATAGCATGAGATGCTTGACAAAATGCCTCAACGAGGACGAGGCTGAGTAGAAGCGAGAGTATGCAGTATGGCTACTATGGGACGAGAGGCTTGACAAAATACCTTAGAGAGGGCGAGAGACGGTAGGTAGCCAACAACAACTAGGCAAAGTATCGAGCGAGCTTCATCTTGTCCTTAGGAAGGAAAAGTCTTGGATATATGCTCATATCATCTTTGCAAATTGCAACAACCGAAAAACATTCTTGGACTCGTTTATCGATTGCAAACACTTTCCTTTCCATGTGTATATAATCCCCATGGAAAGCATATAGTTACAGAACAATAAGGTTTCTGTACCATTTTCCTGAGGTTTTTTGTCCATTCGACAGAAAATGATGAATTCGATACCATTTTCCCCATAAAAAAGGGAAAACGAATCACCTTCGGCTATGTGCTTCTCGCGATCTTTTTGAAAAGTGCTTCTTGATCACGATTAGATTGCTGCAGAATGAAGTAGCAAAAGCACTGATCATCTGCCTCTTTCTTGTGTTTGATACTTTGATTATGGTCTATGTGCATGTTTCTTGCTTATGAAGAAAGGGCTCTTGCTTTCGAAAAGAAACGCTTTTCTCAATTGCTAAAGAAATGAGGCTTTAGTTTTCAGATTATGCAAGTCCCGTTTTCTGTATCCTGGTCTGGAATCCAAACACTTAGAAACTGGTACAAATTCCCAACACCGCTACTGAACAAAACCCTTGCTAAATTTAACTTACAATTAAGCATTCGTTGTACAACGAGATGGCGAAAATCGTAACTACTACCAGTACTAAGCTTAATTGCACATTTCATGTTTCAGCATTGATGGGAGAAATTACACGAAAAGGAGGCAAACCGGTTTGAGCATTCGAAGAACCCGGGAATCTGTTCTTTGCAGACCAAAGCCAAATCTTCGAAACTGAGAAGCTCTCACCTTTATGCCTGCCACTGATTTTCTTCCCCTCCAAATTCCCAGTAACTGAGAAGCTCCCATTACCAACTCCCTCTTTGGCAAGCTTGGCATCACAATCATGGGACAATGCGATTTGCAGATTTGAATCGCCGACCACATACTGATATGCACCCATTGAGTAACATCTCCTAGCATCCAAATTACACCTACTGCTCTCCCCCACTTTCCCTCCACTTTCTCCACCTTCATTCAAGCTTTTGAACTTCCCAAGCCTCACAGAAAAAACCCTCTTTTCACCAACACTTTCCTCCATAACCGAAACTTTCCGACCGCTCGAACACATGTTCTCCCCATCACTCACAACTGCATTTGACGTCTCCCTAGAACCACCGGAATCGAACACCGGATTCTCCAACAAAATCCCAGACCCCAAAAGGGTTCCTCTACAAAGGGGGCACGTCGAATTCGAAAGAAGCCAAGTGTCAATGCAATCAATGTGGAAAGCATGGCCACACACAGGAAGCAACCTCAGCTTGTCCTGGTCAGAAAACTCACACAGACAAACTGCACAATCAAATGGCTCCTCCTTTGAACCAACAATGTCTTTGCAGAAGAACACAGGGAGAGAATCAATGGCGGCTTGATCGAGGCCCGAATCGTGAAGCCGAAAGAGCTGCTGAAGCTGCCTTTGGATAGCTCGAGAGCCAGAGGTTTCCGGGTATCTATTGGAATGGAAGATTGAGGAGGAAGATGACCTTTTTGTGAGACATCTCCAAAGCAAATGAGCAAACCCATAGATGAAAAACATAACAGCTACAATTACTATAACTAGAAGAAGCACTGGACTGATACTGGCAATAGATGAAGATGAAGAAGAAGAAGAAGAAGAAGAAGATGGAATTGGTGGGGATATCAATAAGGGGGGTGGATATATCAAATTACCATATTTTTGCTCCAATCCATGGAGTTTTCTAGACATTTTAGGAGATGGGTTTTGCTCAAAACAAAGTACTCTTTCTGGGTTCCTCAGATTAGACGCTGGAAAGGGTGAGCAAAGTACTCACACCTAGACGTACGAATGCAATGCAGACCAGAAACCTAATCAAATTAATTACTCATATGTGTGAAGAGATAATGTTGTTTTGTGGAAAATTGAGAGGTTTAAAATTGGTTGTCGAAGAATTATTGAGGTGGTAGAATTGGAAAGGACCTACCTTTGGATGTGGAGGGTGCGAATGGAGACCAGAACTAGAAACTGATGAGGGTCTTTGGTTGGTGATGATGGGGTCTGGACGGTCTGATTTGAATCCTTTTTGCGCCACAGAAGTGTCAGAAGGAAGACTTGCAGAGTGATGCGTGAAGTGTGTTGTCGAGAATGAAAACGCCATAGGCTCTTTTAGCCCATTGTGATGAACTTTCAATTTTTCTTGAGCAACTACAATATTTAACTCTTGGATATGATTTAAGTTTAGGGTGTTGGATCAAATCTAATCGTTAAATGTGTTATGTATTGGTAACTTGGTATCGAGTTTCGGTAGGTACTTATGAAAAATTTGAGTTTAAGTTATTAGCTTAATTCCAACGGCTAAATATGTGTTCGCAATGAATATCTGTAAGTACTAAAAAAAAATCAAAGTCTACAAAGCCTAGAATCACAGGACTAACAACCGAAAAATTCTTGGATGAAGAAGCCCGACCACATCTTTCTTGCGAAAATCTCTCTTTCTTGTGAGATCGCACAAAGACGAGGTTGGGCCTCTTGTCCAAAATTTTCTTTTAGTAGCTTACAGTTTTCCATAATGCAATACTTATATGAAATAAAATTTTATCCTCTATCTCTCATCACGTGACATGCGATTTGCGATAGCTAAGTTTTTCTCTATAAATTACTAAGCTGATGAACTAAAACTGTAGGGCATCATCCCAGACAAACCTAAGAAAAGCATTAGACTTGTCTCCCTCGTATGTATGGTGATATAGACCTATATGCCACATACATTTGAAAAGCTGAAGGAGGTCCATCAACCACTCGGTTTTGATTGTCCAAAAGTGACCAGTGTGACTTCTTTTTCCTCACGATTAATCATAATTATTATCCTCAACCCATCAATGATGATAATCCTCCCTGCTAATCAGGCAATTTTCCATCAATCCTGGCATGAAACTCTGAATGATCTACCACTGTAAATATGAAGTGGGTAAGTAAAAACAGTAGGTAAAAAGTCATGTATCCATGCAAATCTTTCACCTTACTGTACTGGGGGTGAGCGCCAGTGACCAAACAAGCTTTTCCTGGCTTTGAAATGATGACAAAACAGAAGTCTCAGAGGTTGGACAAAATCAAATGGTAGGGTTACATTTGCTTTTCCTGGCAATTATTAACACCTAATCATATCCATGATTGTATCCACTAAACACAGGTGATTATGACTAATCATGTTTTTGGAATGCTACCTCCATTGGTTTGACTAATTTTGTCTGACGTTTGTTGATAACCACTTAGCAAGCAGGTCAGAGTAGAGATTCTAGAGTTTTTTTCGCATCATAATGTGACGAGAGAGATAGACGTATAATTGTATACGGTTAGTTATGAAACGTAATGTTGAATATCTCACAGCAGTGAGGGAAAGAAAGAAAAAAGAGTTTAAATATAATTACACTATTCCAACTAACACCGATGCCTTTTGTGATAAAACCTTACACCTAACAGATTTGGCAGGTGGTAGTTACCAAGTTGAGAACAGTATCGCTGTTGTTGGTAGTGGAGCCCTCGGCCCGTCTCTCTGAAAATTCTACATGGTATCAGAGCCAGGGGACGAGCTTGTATTGCCACATGATTGGGTGGCTCCCCTTTAGGCATTCTGTGATAAAACATCATACCTGACTGATTGGACAGATAGTAATTACCAAGTTATGAACAATATCGATGTTGTTAGAAGTGGAACCATCGGTTCGTCTCTCTGAAAATTCGTCATACATTTTCTCAGACCAACGTGCTTTATTAAGCATTCTGATAATGGTGTGAGACTCTTATTTTATCATATAATCTAACAATCAATAAGGTAGAGGGTTGTACATTGTATGACACATATTCAGACATTTTGGACTTTCTGTGGAATCCGGATCCTCGTTGTGAGGATTCCGGGAACCTATGAATCATATCCGTTTATCGTACATCTCTAACCACATGATGTACAATGAGCAAACACAATTTACGAATTTCCATGATCCTCACCAAAAGGATCCGGAGAGGAACCTGTTGGCTTCCTGTGGATATTGAATCAGTCCATTTTGTTTTACCTTTTGGTCTATACAGTGACTTCATCTCCCCGTGTTAGAATTTTCTCATCACAAAGACAAGGTCAATAACAATATCATCATCTAATAACCCCAAAACAAACACGTTTGAAATCAAATTCCTCCAACAAGTGAGCTGCAACTTCTGAAATGTTTTCTTTTTTATGGATCAGAAGACACAGATCTCTCCTCCTCCTCTTTGATCGACTTGATCATCGCCGAAACTCGACTCATACTTGGCCTCTCATTTATGCACCGCATTGCTACCTGCAACAATTTCACCATCCTTTCTTCACTTGCACCTTCTTGGATCAAAGCCCCGTCAAAAACTTCGACAGTCCACTCCTCACTAACTACCGAGTGCACCCACCTGGGCAAATCCAAGCCGTTTTGCTGCACCAGCTTCCCTGTCAGAAGCTCAAGAAGTATCACACCAAATCCATAGACATCACCCTTGAACGTGCTTCCTGCATGGCCAGCATTCGAACTTTCAATCCCGCTGTTTGGCGAAAGGTGTGACTGGTCTTGATTTTCGATCTCCATTATTCCGTATTCACTGATGCAGGGCTCCATGGACGTGTTGAACAAAATGTTCTTGGACTTTAGGTTGCCATGAGCAATGCCATGTTCATGTAGCTCTTGGTGCATGAATGCCAATGACTCAGCTATGATTTCTGCAACACTTAGTCTGCTTCCCCAGTCAAATATTTGTCCATTTGAAGATTCTGTGTGACACCGAAAAATCATGAGCAATTCGATTAAATTTACTTTATTGATCGTAAACAAAATACGTGCCGTAAGAAAAGCCTATTCACAGGCGCTTCACAGCGTGTGGAGAGGATAGTACAATAACCAGTTATATTTTAGGAAATTTCACGTCCCCAAGCCTTAAGATTTGAGATATATAAGTAGCGAAAAATTGATCACATCGAGCTTAGCTTACCATGAAGAAGGTTAAAGAGACTGCCATTAGGCTGATACTCATAAACCAAGAGCTTCTCTTGTCTGGAACAGTAGAATGCAACAGCTGGTAAGACATTTCGACACTTAACCTGATCGATTTGTGTCAACCGAGTCTTGAATTTTTCCCTCGAAATCCCACTGTTCCTGATCCTCTTCACAACCAAGTTAAGCCCTCGATCAAGCATGATTTTGTAGAGGCTTCCATTCTTCCCTCTGACAAGCAGTTCAGCAGGAGCTCGGAGCAATTCCTCGAAACTCAACCCCCTCAGCAATGGACTTGTGAGAACTACGAGCGGTGGTGCCATTCCACTTTCAACAGATGATAACGAGTACTCTGCCATCTTATGACCACCACCAGCCATCAACTCACCAGAAGAAATAGTATTGCTAGGCACAGTGCTAGCAGCATCATTTGCCGCGATCTTTTTATTTCTGCCCTTTTCTTTGTCTTCTCTGATCTTTTTTATGGCAAGTTTGAAGAGAAAGAAGCAAACAACAACCAGGCCAAGAACTATGCATCCTGAGAAGAGTAACAGCTTTTTGGATGAGGACTTTTTCGATTTCTTTGGCATTACGGGAGTTGGTATTGCAGGAGGGCATTCATTTTGCAGTGGCTTTCCACACAGCTTAGGATTACCTAAAAAGCTATCTTTTCCGAATTGTCCATTGACATCAGGGATAGGGCCACTGAAGTCGTTGTTGGAGACATTGAATTCCTTGAGGTTGAAGAAATGAAAGTCCGGGATTTGCCCATCAAGCCGGTTGTTCTGAGCAAGAAAAGATATCAACCCTGAAATCTTTGCAAAATCAGGAAGCACACCACTGAAGTTATTGCTGGAGATATCAACCCTTTTCAGATTATTCAAATGCGAGAGCGACTCCGGAAGCTCACCCGAAAAGTGGTTCCCACTTATGTACAAGTGAGTTAAATCTCTGCAATTTCCGATGTCTTCTGAGAGCAGACCAGTTATGTTGTTGTTCTTCAGGCTCACAACACCAACAGACTTCACCATGCAGAGAGAGTTTGCATCAAGAACTCCCGTTAAATTCGAGGTTTCGAGGACTATTTTCTTGACAGAATTCTTTCTGTCACACGTCACACCTTCCCATTTATCTATGCAAGGATCCGAGCTCATGTTCCAACCCCAATTTCCGTCTCTGGACGCTGCATTGGCCGGTGAGAGTTTGTCCATGAATTGCACCAGGGCTTGCTTGATCTGAGTCCACTCTTGATCTTCTGAATCCGCCATCGGAAAGATAACGAGAATGATCAAAATGGCGAGTGCCCAAATGGAAATCCGATCCATTTTTCGTGTTTTTTTAATGTATAAATTAGAGTGCTTTTTTTTTTGTGTGGGAAATAAATGGCTCTCAGATTTGGTGTATCCTCCTTATGAAGTGAGATTCATTGATTGAAATTGCAAGAACAAGAAGAAAGGAACAAATGGAAATGTTGAAGTTTGTTGATGGTATCACTTGGTGCCAATTGGATGAACACTGACAGAGAGTTTGAAAATTTCTGCGTGTTTTTGTAAGGCTCATAACAATTTGCACTAAAGTCTACCGATTTTAAAAAGAATATTTGCCGGCAGTTTTAAACGGTCAATTGTTTGATGGCATGTCTTTTTCAATAGCCTTCCTAGAAAGAATATGGTTATTTGTACTTGCTTGCAAATCACAGTACTGTTTGGACACATGTATATATCACTTATGAGTCGAGATCCTCACCAGATCTCTATGTCCAAAGTTCAAGAATTTGAAGATTCGGGCCGTTGAAGAGAGAGAGAGAGATGAGACTCTTGGTTTACATAACGTGGGCCAATGGGTTTAACTAGTTAGGACTAGAAGATTTAAAATAAGTAGTTAAAATCTCTAGATCCATCAGCTTCAGACACAGAAATCCAGAGAGGATCTCAATTACATCACTTATTAAAACCTGATCAAAAGTTTATGCACATATCAAACTATCATTGTTTGTAATGTAGAATGATTTATTACATGTAAGGAGCCAAGTATTATCTTTTCCGAGATTAACGATGGTAACCTGGTCCTAGTATTGACATATGTTAAACAAGTATTGTTTGCTATAGACTTGTAAAGACCCTCCAAATCGGATTACTTTCTTAATTTCTAAACTAGACAATACTAATTTCCAAGTGCCAAGGCTGTAACTTTCAATTAGTTTTAATGTTGTTTTATAATTTGCTTAAATATAGGTATAAGATTGTGATTTGTGACCGACTAGGTTAAGTTGAAGACAAATCAACCATGGATGAGCATGGCAAATGGCACATAAAGGCAGCACTCTCCCTTATTGTGTTGCCTCCGTTGTTCCCACCCCTTATCCTCCGTCGACACAACCCTGTCACCTCTGTCGGATCGTCCCCTTGTTTGTCGTGGTACCCATGGCAGCGGGGGAGGAAGTTGGCAGTGAATCATGGAAGGTTTTATTTTGATTGACATGGAAGAAGATGAGGCTGATCAATTTGCAACCGCACAGGTAAGCGAAAACTGAAAAAAGAGGTGTTTGGTTATGATTAGAAAGTGGAATTGGTGTTTGATCATGAATATTAAATGGACAGGTGTTGCAATAGTATTGAGTCACATAATAAGTCGTATATTTTAGAAATGGTATGTATCCAAGTATAGTCATTTCTATTTTATACATGCGATGAGAGTGGAGTCAAACACAACCTCGAGTAAAGACCCAAAATTGAACCTCGAGTTGAATCCAGATCTGAACACAAAATCTCGAGGGCAGATCCAAACAGAGAACCTCAAGTTCATCATAGACAACGTTACTTAACTTGTCCCCAGAGTAATTCAAATATTATTTTTCGACCAAAACAAACGTTATACATTTTGCTTGGTATGCTTTTGTTTCTCTATATGCATCTCAAGGAATTTGAAAGAAACACAAAAAATAGTTGTGTCTGGATCATTTCTACATGTTCATCATCCAATGTGCTTCTTCATAACATTAAAATAGTTCAGTAACCAACAACAGAAGCAGATTATTCAACACAATTCATAATTTTTACAAGAAATTTTAATCTAGTCGTACAAATATCGGTAGTAAACATAATTCAAATCGTAAGCGAGTAATGGGGGATTATAATGTTTCCCCCCTGCACCTGCAGTTCACTACGGGTCTGCATGTCCAGCAATCTCATCGTCGCTTGAATTGCTTTCCTCATCGCTAATGTTCTCATCGCTCTCCTCGTCTGGTGTTGTATTGGTAATGTGCTCCTTCTTTGCATATCGCTCACAGTACTCTGTCCACAAATCAAATTGGAAAAATGTAAACAGAAAGCTTTACATGATAAAAATCCCGTGAGAATATAGAAGATTTTCTCGCTAGCTTATGCTGTGTGAGCAACCAAGGAAGAATAGCTTCTAAGTTCTAAATATACTCCTTGTAACATCTTTGAAGCGGAAGGAACTAGCTTACTATGAAAATTCAGTGGAATCTTGTAAGCAAGTATTAGTCCGAAAGCAATGAACAAGGCACGGGAGATAGACTAGTAATTAGTGAAGTCATGGTCCGTGGACCATCTTGCAGAAGTCACACTCACAGCTATGAGACGATATTGGGATTCCAACTCCAGACACGGTCAAAGGAACCAAGAAAAGGTAGGGAGGGTATGGAACTATCTAATTACAATAAAGAGCTCTCTTCACACATAGGCTCATCTTTGGAAGGTCCATCTCCTAATATCCCTATGTTATTTGTGAGAGAGCTTGTGGTGAAGTTTCAAAAATTTAGGAATTGTTTTTCATTAGTTTAAGCACATAACTGAAAGGAAGGTATATTAATTGCAGATGAAGTTTTACCTTTGACCTTCTGATCGTAGAGTTTTCGGTCCTTCATCATCAATGATGCTGCATCACCATTGAGTGGATCTGAAGGATTTGGATAAAGCAACAGTTGTGGAAGGAAAACTTCAAAAACGTTTAAAAGGTCTGCATCAAGAAGAAACATCACCATATATGTGAGAAATCCAAGAAAAATCAAATGAAGAAAGGAAAAAAAAAAAAAATGAAACAGAATAGAACCGTGAAACATCACCGGCTCAGGGAAGAGAGTATAATGACACAAAACCAACACTTCAGCAGTGTATTGGAAAACAAGGGTCAGAATTTTTACTAAAATGGGATGATAATTACCAAACATTGGACTCCATGATTGGTTAATTACATCTAAGCAGACAGAACCAGATCTGCAATTACGGAAAAAAAGAAATAAAAAAACAGTCAGTACATACAAGTTAATAACCAATAAACAATTACTCAAAGTCCTGCTGCCTGCAAAAGAAATAAATTAGAAACTATGTTTTCAAAACCACAGACTTATTCAAGCATTTGATAATCAACAGCAGTATTACAGCATCTAAATTTCTAAATAAACTTATACTTCCGCCTTTTTTAGACCCAATCTGCCGGCATGCCACTGGTAGCAATAATTAAAAGTTCCTAGAGAATAATTGAATTGGATGAAACGTGAGGTAAAATTGATCCTAAAACTGAAGAATACTCACAGCTCATCAACATTCGGGTGGAAAATCTTGTTCATGAAGCCAATAGATGGAGATTTATATGGATAAGCATCAGGAAGCTCAACACGGATTTTCCAAACCCCGCCTTCATAAAGGCCTGCAACCACATCATCACATAGAGACTAAAGTTTACCAAAAGAATGACATATAAAACAATGCCAAGAGCCTCAGCTGATGAAAAGCCTAGTGGAAATATAAGAAGCAAAACGCATTTCTGATCTAAGAGTAAACTGCAATAAAGTTACCACAAGGCAATAAAGATACCAAATTCAGTTAAACGTGCCTAATGCCCCCACATATAAACACATGTGAAATTCTATGCAATGAAGGCCTATAAACAGGGGTGTCAGACATTACTTTCTTTTGGACCATTGAATTCCACATTGAATTCATTTAGCCCATCGTTTATTGTCTCCACATTATAGTCACTCATCATCCTGAAAATCATTGAGAAAAGAAAGGAAAACAAAAGCATTAGAAATAGTGTTCCAAACCTTTATATCATACCAGAGATGAAGTTAGCAACCTGATTCTACATCTACCAAAGAGACCGTAGATACCCATTCGGTAAACCAAAGGGAGAAATCCAACCTTAAGAAACACAGAATGCTAAGGTTAGAGGTATTATAGTAACAAACAACTTACAACTTCATGACATCCATCTCTCTCCGCTTGCTTGGAGAAGACATCTTAGCTTATTAAAATTAAATTCCCAAACCTGTCACAAGAATACTAAAGTAATCAACTTTTCAAGGAAATAAAATTCAAAGAAATTAAATAACCATAGGGTCTGGTGGGTTAGCTAGATATATTGTATAATGGTTGAAACTAAAACAGTCTAATATACAAGAAAAGGGTCCACTGACCTTCCAGAAATCAACAAGAATCGCAAAAATAAAGGGTGATGTAGAAGCAGAAGTAAGAAAAACATGAGATTTTAATCGGATGTCCAAAATCAAGGTAAACACATATATGTAGATTACATAAACAAAATCAGTGATACAATCTAAACAAGTTAAAAGTCTGCTTAAACGGGGAACTGTTCTTCACAAACCATGACCATCAAAGAAACAGACCTATGTTACATTATTAATCATACCAGCCTATATATGTAGTAGTGCGTTTTGTTAGAGACTTTTATACTCATTGGATGTTGCAGCATAAAGAAAGCCACCTCAATTAAAACTAACAGAGCTTCTCTGTGCATTAGTTCAACAGTATCAATCAACAGGACAAAGTAGAAAAATCAAAAATGATATTAGAGCTTAGATTTCAACAAGTGCAACTTAAGGGTCACAGGACCATCTTCCAGATGACAGGTAAAGCTTGTCAATACACCAACTGCCTGTGAACTAACAGCATATCCTACAAAACTAAACCACCGAGTCGAAAGCCTTCAAAGACCACTTTTTTGAAGTAATTTAAACAAGTTTTTTGTTACATATACTAACACCAAATTAGCTCATAATACGACAATGACATCAGATTGCAGAATCTAAATGCATTGCCCGTGCCTCGCCACCAAGTACAAACTAAGACCTCTCCTTAATATTTGCCTCCCCTAAAGTTGGACCACAACCATAACAAGCTACCATCAAACTGACTAGCTCAACTTGGATAGTAAGTCCCTAAACAAAAAGCCAAAAGCTCGGTTCCTTGCAATTCGATATACTACATTGCCAAGCTAACATATTTTATCATCCGAAAGTTTGTTAATGCAAGCATACTTATGGGAAATCTTGGAAGATCACACTCATGGGGGATTAAATTTTAAAATTCGGCCATCACAATATGATCAGATAAATGCAATGCCACTGTTTTCTGCACAGAATAATGAAGATGCAAACTTTGAGCAATGATGGGATTCCAAAATTTCTTATTTCCAAATTATTAGACATACCCAGTGACGCATACAACCCCCTCCAAAAATTTCACCAAAAAATTTCATTAAAATTGAAAAGATTTTGCGAATCAATTTCATAAGTGCTTGTGAAGTCTAACAATTAAAAGAAAGCTGTAATCTTTTGAAGATCTAAGACCTACCCAGAAAATCATATACAAAGAAAAGAGAAACAGTTTTGTTCTTTGAGATTGTCAATGAAAAATAAAAATAAAATAATAAAAAAAAATAGCGAGAGAGGATCGGAACTGGGTATCTTACACGAGCTACTTATTTAACGGGGCGACCCTTTTCTTGTCTGGTTGAAGATTTTCCCGAGAAACAAACAGAATATTGAGAGAATATGGAATTGGAGAAGAAACTACGGGTAGGGGTGGAGGGAGGAGGAGGAGAGTGATAGAGGGAGAGAGAGTTGGAGGTGGGGCAAATGTCGACACGCACGTGTTCAAATGGTAGTGTTATTACGTGGCAAGCAAGATTGTTTTTTTTCTTTTTTCTTTTTTGTTAAAAAAAAAAATATATAACTAGTGATAAACTACAGTTATTCATCCTTTTCGGAGATCGAAAAAAGACTCATAGAGGTATTTTAATCTCTCCTAACCATAAGCAAGACTTGAGGTGGTCTCAAATTAAAATTTTATTTGGTGGTTGCAAATATAAATTTGATTGATAATTACAGAGTAAAATTTAATCACCGATTATAATGGTAAACCCAAAAACTAATTTTGGTATATTATTGTTGTTATTTATTTATATGGAACGTTTTAATCACTAATTCTCTATGTTACTATTATTAATTTTTGGCAAAACTATTAATAATTTTTGTTGAATTTTTTGTAATTTGTTTTATTTTGTTGAAAATATTTTAATTTGTTAAAATAGTGGGATGTGCATTTCGATTTTTTTTTTTTTTTTTAATAACTTCATAGTTAAATCAAATAATTGAATGAAACCAATTATTGGTTTTACTCAGAGGCGAATGCATTGAGGGGTAAGGGGTTAGCTAACCCCCAGAACTTCAGTGAATGTCCACGAATAACTTGAGTGCTGACTTTCCGAACTTTGGTGAATGTCCATGAATGACTTAGGTGCTGCCCCTTTAAAGGTTGGAGTTGCCCTTCATACATGTCTTTCAACTGCTTGATAAAATGCATTAGAGAGGTGTTGCCCCTTTACAGTCTATTCCTAATATTATTTACTTTTGGCTTGTTTGTTGGTTGTGATTACAATTGTAGGCAGAAAAAAAGAAACAAGTAAAAAACTCTCCAAAAATGCAAAGTAAATGAAATGTGATCTCAAAGAATAACAAAGCATCATCATTCTTGGACAGACATATTAATGGGATGCAATGATATCAAACATTGTTAGTGTGTTCAAGGCAAGTGTGTTTTTTTGTTAAGCATTTATATGTGAGCAGTCTTGAAACATGTTAGTTACCCACGCAAATGAGGCATTAACAGGTGTGCAATATGTCTTTCCAAATGACTTCAGGCCTACCAATACTCGATGAAATGACGATATGCATGTTATTTCTGTTAAGAAAAAAATTACGCATCGCACGCACCATTTGCACTGACCCCCTTAATATTATTTCCTGAATCCACCATTGATTTTACTTTAATCACCAAAGGGTGGCCTAATGGCTATGAACGAGTTCCAGACTCGTATTCCACAATGCACGTCTTGATTCAATTCTTGGCGCTAATTAATCACATGATGTGGCCAAGGAGGTTGAAATGCTTATATAAGTCTTCTCGACCATCTAAAGGGTAATTTGGGTAATTTGCTATGGCAAAACCACCAGATGGTCCCTGTTTGAAGAAGGAAGGAAAAAAATGCAATTGCCAAAAGTTTTCACATCCTCAAGTTTACATCAAGCATCCAATGCATGTGTTCAATATCCTGATGGATAAGATGTGAAGTTTCAACTCGTGTCTCGTGTTCGAACTCTCCCTTCCACTAAATTAATATAATAGTTTCGAATCCTCTTCTCGCCTCTCCTCTTACCCTTTAAGGTTGAAAACGAATCATAGACGGAAACCCAAACATTGCTACATGCCTACACCACTGGCGTGACAAACGAGCCGTGATTAAATCATTGATATCATTTAGTACTAACAGCAATACGTGTGTTACTTATTTAGCGCAAGCTATGCAACTCACGGAAACCTAATTTGGCTTCAACATGAATGAAACAACAATGAAACCGTAATCATGAACGAAAATAATAGAAGAAAACGATTTAACTCGATTTCTTCCACGGATTCTCCCCGTAGTAGTATGCACTGCCAACCATAAGAGCCACTGTGGCACCCTGGACAACGACACGAGCTCTCATTAGCTTCTGCCCCAACTGAGAATTGCCTTGCCTGAAACTGATTAAGCCGGCGGTGAGCACGCCAGCAGTCAACATAGCCCCTGAAAAGTTTAGTTCTTAGTAATTAACCAAAACGAATCTCATTTTAACTAATAAAAGCAAAGCAGATCACAGCTTTAACACGAATTTGGCATCATTCAATTATCAAAATGTCGCAATTACTTGTTTGTTGCTTGAAACCCTACACAAAAGAGAACATTTTTCTCTCTTTTTAAATCAAGTTCACGGGAAAACTGGAAGCACAAGACGATCCATAAAGCTATGAAACTTAAGAACACACTTTGAAACGGACTTCCTAACTATAACTCATCGTCGTCTTCCCAAGCTGAAGGGTTTCTCCAAAGCCTAAGATCCCAATGCACCTCAGTCTTTTACCCACACCATAAAATCCAGCATACACACAGCTCTAATTCATCTCTATTACCACATATTTCGAGGACCTGAGTGTCTTCAATCCCGCAAACTAAGTAGCATCTCTCAATGGCACCCCTTTCGGATTCTCTTAAAATTTCCCATAAAATCTCATTTGTATGATAAACAATGGTCTACACTTGATTGAACATCCAGTTCCGACTACACTAAAAACGCCAGTCTCATAGCTAACCTTCACTCGGTCAGCACACAGGACCTAACAGCAAGGGATAGGTTTCATGTCAAAGTGACAAACTTCCTTGCATCTCGACACAAGACTGTTGCCACATTGTCAAATGAAGACAACGTAATATTTACCAATTACCGTCGATGACAAACTAAGACGTTGCCACTGCACCGGATACCTAGAAAAATGCCGGAAGTCTTCTCCAAATTCACATACAGGATACAGCAGACAGAATTCACGCGAGAAGATTGAAATTAAACTAAACACTGTTTATTTTTAACGAAAAACCACATTTTTACATTTTTACAAAATTCACTACACCTTTATTTGTCATTTTTTTCATTAAAACTAAAATTTTTTTGAACTTTTGTTAGTTTTCCTAATAAATTAACCAAGGAAGAAGCTTTACTAATACCTTTTCATCAAAATTTTATTATCCCAAAAATTAATAAACTTTTCCAAATTATTAGTTCTAGATATCCAAATCCACCAAAAATTCAAACAAGCACGAAACTTTACGATCAAATATGCATACCCCAACTCATATCAAACCTCAAAATTTAAACAAAACAATCACAGAAAACAAATTGTAGCAAAATAGTGAACGAATCGAAGTGGGAGGTTACCAACTGGTACCCAAGGGTTCCGGACCCGCTTCTTCTCCTCGTAGAATACTTCTAACGTGGGGTCGACCTCACTCATCTTCTCCATACACAGAACGTGCGAATTTCCGAAAAATGGTCAAATCAATTTGGGATCGCGAACCCGAAATTGGAAACCAGAAGAAGAAGAATATGTAGGCAGAGAGAGAGAAAGTGGAGGAAAATGGAATTGGAAGTAGTGGTGGTGGTGAATGCGGGTCGGTGGCGGTAAGTGTGGGTCGGATTCGCGGGTTATTGGAGTTAGAGGCTGAGCCCGATTGATAACAACCGATAACCCATATAGATCCGCCCAACTCATGCCTAGGCCCAAATAGGGCCCACGTCTCTAAATCCATTATTACATACTCCCATCAAAGCACAAAAGTGTTTTACTTTTTACTCAAAAGAAAATAATTTTTTTTTTTTTTGTGTTAGTTTTTGTTATTTGATTTTCTTCATTTTAATTGATTTAATGGCCGGAAATTTAGAATAGTGTTGGGAACCCTTTTTTTTTTCGACATTTAGGCACCAAAATTAATTTTGATGTGATTGTACCACCATTGTCAATTTTAATTGTGAGTTTCATTAATCATGTTATGTAAGGCGTAAACGTAATTAAATGTTTGACCGCATCATTTTATGTTAGGTAGACGATTTTAAAATAGTAATTGTTTTTACTAAGGTTCGTGAACACAACAAAAGTAAATTGTAATTTTGTTGTGTCAATCCTATTCCATTGTTACTTATAGGTAGTCTAGGGGTTATGAAGTGGAAAGTCCACGAGTATATTGTTATCGAATATTATTTAATAATAATATAATGTTATATGAAAATAAACGGATACATGTAATCATAATATTAATGTGAAAAGTCATAATTTTATCATACTCTTGCCATGCATGTTATTCTCGTGATATAACTACCTCTAAAAAGATAACCCCATGTACCCACTTACAATAAGCAACTTTTTTTCAAGAAATTTTGGTGGTAGTAGTAGTAATACATTTAAGAGGATTTTGCACCAATACTATCTGGACTTTTATTGGTGTGCATATTTACCGCTTGAACCTTTAATTTTTTTTATTACCATATGAACTTTGTATTATGTTGCGCATACCTAGAAATAAATATTAAAATTTGTAGGTGATAAATGCGCACACGTACAAAAGTCCAAATAGTATTTATGCAAAAGGAAAATTAGAATCATCTATTGTTTTTCTATATCATTTAGATTAAACATATGTGCCTTTTTTAAATTTGATTAAAGTACTTTAACCAATAGTCACCTTTATTTTTTTAAATTAAAATAATTTTTGAATTTATCTTTTTATCTGCATGATGCACTTTTCCTTATTAGTAATTAAACAATATTTTCTCTTCCTCCAAATATGTTTTTTCAATCACAGTTTAGTTTTTTTTTTTGGTTAAGCAAACATTTAATATTATTTCTTTTTTCAATTGGTTTTTTCCTTTTCAAATAGTTCACAAAAAAAATTAAAAAAATTACACAGAGTTTTTAGGTTGATCACCAACTATTTGAAAAAGAAAAAACCATTTGGAAAAAGAAATAATATTAAATGTTTGCATAACCAAAAAAAAAAAACTGTGATCGAAAAAACACATTTAAAAAAAGAGAAAATATAGTTTAATTACTAATATCTTCACTAAATAAGGAAAAGTACATCACGCAGATAAAATGATAAATTTTAAAATTATTTTTTCAAATGATATAGAAAAACAGGGGATACTAATTTTGCCTTTAATTAATTTGTGCAATTGTTCCGCTTTGACCAGAGGGTTGCACATTTCAGCTACTCTCTTGCACATTTCACCTACTCTCTAAGACTGCCATTTCCGTGGAGAGAGAGAGAGTGTTCAGTGGAGAGAAAGAATCAATGGGGATGAAGTCAAGAATATGGGAGTTGCTGCCGTTCGCGGCGATGGTGGTGGTGGAGATTCTGGACGTGGGATTAACCACACTTAGTAAAGCAGCCATGTCCGGAGGAATGAGCCACTTTGTCTTTGTTGTCTACTCCAATGCTCTTGCCACTCTCATCCTCCTCCCTTCTTCTTTCATCATCCACAGGTTGCTCTCTCTCTCTCCTCTCTCTCTCTCTCTCTCTCTCTCTCTCTCTCTCTATCTCTCTCTCTAAATTCACCAAATTGTTCTGATTAATTTCTTGTTATTTGCAGAAACAACAGGCCACCACTTACTTTCACCGTCCTCTGTAAATTCTTCCTCCTCAGCCTCGCTGGGTATGTGATTTGATCTAAAAATCCCCACTTGGGTAGGACTATTAAGCATGTGGGTTAGCTGGGTTTCATCAAATCTTTTTTCTTTGGCAGGATAACTGTGATGCAGAATTGTATATTTACTGGAGTAAGCTACAGCTCCCCCACTCTTGCATCTGCCTTGAGCAACTTGATCCCGGCTTTCACTTTCCTTCTTGCTGTCGTCTTCAGGTTGCTCTCTTTTCCTTACACCAGATTAATGAACTACTTTGGTGGCCTCGTTTAGTGTCGATCGGAATGGATTGGATAAATCACTAGATTCAATGTATTGTTGAAGGAAGACACTGATGTCTGGGTCCCAATATTTGTCGAAGTTTAAAGTAGAAGAAGAATAATATTTCGTGAAGGAAACTAGACGAATTAGGCACAAAGGAAACTTATCCCATCCAGTCTTGCCATTTTCGTGAAGATTGGAAGGGATAAGTTTCCATTTATCGAAATAATGTCCTTCTTCTACCGTCAACTTGGGGCAAGGTTTGGCCGTTGTCGTCCATTTCTTCCTTCAATATAGGTTGACTCTAGTGAGTTATCCAATAAATCTTATCCCAGACACCGAATGAGGCCTAAAGGGAATTTTGGGGATTAAGGGAAGAATGTTGGTAATGAGAACTTAAGATTTTGTGTCTGCTTATAGAATGGAGAAGTTAAATTTGAGAAGCTTAAGAAGCCAGATCAAAATTCTGGGCACTCTGGTATCCATCTCAGGAGCATTGATAGTCACTTTCGTTAAAGGTCCTCCAATCGTGTTGTTTCCAATCAAAACTGTTGACTCTTCTCAATTAAACCCATCTGTCTCTGATGTGTTTCCACTGAGTAATTGGGTCACTGGAGCCCTTTTTATCACAACAGCTTGCTTATCTCTTTCGATATGGAACACCGCTCAGGTTAAAATTTGATGTGAAACTCTTCTTTTCGATTATGAACTTTGTTCGGAAATGGCACTGATGTTAGTAATTCACATTGTGTCTGAAGGCAGCAGTTCTTAAGGGGTACCCATCGGAGATGACCATAGTCTCCTTCTATTGCTTCTTTGGGACCATTCAATGTGCAATACTTTCTTTCTTTGTAGAAAGGAATGCAAGTGCCTGGGCACTTAAACTTGATTTGGAGCTCGCAGCGATCGCCTATTCGGTAAGCGCATAATTAGGATGGGAGGCCTCCTGGGGAGCTCATGTTGCAACTTTTTTTTAACCGAACATAGAGCGAGTTATAATCTGCAACATTTGATCTTTGTGTGCAGGCTGTTTTTGGAAGTGTAGTAACATTCTCTACTCAAACATGGTGCATAAGAAAGAAAGGACCTGTATTTGTGGCTATGTTCAAGCCTCTAGGGATTGCCATTGCTGCCTTAATGGGTGCCATCTTCCTTGGTGACACACTTTATACTGGAAGGTAACAAACCGCCCTCGTTACTACCTTATTTTATCATTCTATTTTTGCCTTTCACAAAACGATATATATTCTAAACAACTCTAATTTACGGAAAAGAGAATTCAATTTAAATAACAGGATAGGCACTTTTGTCTGATCAATTGGCCTAATTCACATCTGAATTTATGTGTCTGCTTAGTAAGTTTTGGTATTGGACTAAATAGAGAAAATTGGAGCATTAGTCCTTAAATTTAGAGTGGTGCTATCCACATACCCCTTTTTACATCTCACACAATCCCCTTAATTTCCGGCCTTCGGATCGAATGAATTATAAAATATCAAAGGAATTAACAAGAGGTGTGTAAGAGTAAAAATGGATGTGTGGATATAACCAACCTAAATTTAATCCAATTGAAACTTTAGTCTCTGAATTATAAATTCGTTATCTTAACGGATCGTGTCGTGTCAAACTCGTTATATTAACGGATACGTAACAGGTGACTCGATAACGATTTGACTCGTTAACGGGTTGACCTAGAATTCATTTCTTATCGGGTTAGCGGGTCATGATTGTCTAGACCTGGAAAACCGGGTCGTTTTCATGTAAAATCCGTTAACTTAACGGATGACCAGGTAACGAAATGACTAGTTAGGGTTGACTCAAAACTTGTTATTTTCATCTCATTTCATGTCGGGTTAACGGGTCGTGAAGAAATTCAGACCTTGAATGAATCAAACATAAACAAGGAACGGACTAAAAATGAGTATGTAAGAGGACTGTATGTGGTTATAATTATCCTTGGTAAAACATGATAGTTGTATTCTTAATTTAATTGTATAAATTTTTTATGGCAGTGTGATTGGGGCAGTGGTAATTGTGGTGGGTTTCTATGGGGTAGTATGGGCGCAATCAAAAGAGCAAAATGGTCCGGACCAAAAGAAAGAGGAAAAGTTTGAAGACTCGCATGAGGCTGATGATCGGCAACAGACGACGCCTCTCCTCAAGACCCACACACATGTATGATTTGCATTCCCTACCCCTATATATACGTGTACATTTATAAAAGCGATATCAGACGGGTCCACTCGAACTCAGTCTCAAACGCCTGATAAACGCTCTTACCTAATTGAACTATTTATAAGCTCCTTGCAAATACATTTCACATTTAACTTCGAATTTTAAAATTTGGGGGTCAATTTTTTGGTTTACCAGGCTAGCTCTTATTAGGAAACTTTCTGCAGAGAAACAATAAGCAAAATATCCCCTTTCAAATCTAAAAAATAAAGAGAGTAAAGCACTAGCAGTTAAACATGTGCCTCATGATTTATAGGGAACTCGTAAAAAGAAACAAAATTTGAGGGCGGTTCTTCAATTTTATGCCCTCATATGGTTACATCCATACCTTTGAAACAAGGGTTAAATACAACGATCTCAACGAGGGAGCTGCACATGCTCAATTGAGTTATCTATAGCCAGTATGCCTACCCTCCTCCAGAGTCCCACCGTTGCTATTTGGGACCTTGTAGAGGAGGGGCTACAAAAAATCCGCATGCGTTCGGTCCAACGTCAAGTCTTCAGATCATCGGACATTGCTGAGGGTATGCAATGTGTAGCAAGAATATCCAGAGTAGCTGTTTTAGCAGTTTTTGTTCGGAGGACAACCACCTGGATATATGACAGAAATTAGCCATGATACAGACAGAAAACCATGTGCAAATTTGTACGAGGGGGAAGGGGGTGAGACGGAGAGAGGGCGAGAACCTGTTGGTATTCTAAATCAAATTTCAAAAATTCGTCCTCGCAGCTCTCTACCATGCTTGCCAAGTTCTTAAGGTTCTTCACAGGCTTACCGTTTAAAGTAAGAACCTACACAAACATACACAGTGAGTCATCCAACAACAGGTTATTTGAAGTGATTCAGCGGCTAACATCCAAAAATAAAGCAAAATCCAGCAGAGTGCAATTCCAGACCTGGGTGTTCACTATTTCTTCATAACCGATGTTGATGTCAGCCACAAGCACCTGCGAAACGACGACGAGCTGCTCATCTGGTGATTGTGGCAATGAATGCAGCATTTTGTCCAAAAGCTTGACAGGAGCTTCAAATTCATATTCCTTTCCATACTGTAAATACAAGCAGAAACAATTGGATTAAGATAGCACGCATAATTTGATCTTAATTTCAGATGCATTATCATAAACTTTTAAGATATTAATTACACACGCAGGCGCACACGCACATATAGCCATGTCTGGCTAACATCTAAAGATGGAAATCGAGTAATGTCATGTTAACGCATTGTGCCAGATCATTTTAGTATTACTTACACACAGGAGCAGAGCCATACATATAGACACTGTAGATGCACAATAGTTACAAGCACTACTAATTAATCAAAATCCCATCCCTTAACATCCATTAAGCAGATGTAAAAACAAGGTTTAAGTTCATAGAGGGGATTAAAGGTGAGCTACTAACCTCAGATCGAAGATAGGGAACAGACACAGCTGTAAAAACAAATCCTGCAATTATATAATATGAAGGAGGTCTGCCCTTGTTGTGTGCTGGGATTAGCCTTTTGTGGGATGCAAGTTTGATGTCAAAATTGAGAATCTCAGAATTGCGCAGAACTTTAACCGCTGAGTTATCTCCAGTATATTTCTGAGAGACAAGGTAACTAAAACCTATGCGTTCTCCATGCCGGAAAGGAACTGAAAATCATAGTGGAAAACA
This sequence comes from Pyrus communis, assembly GCF_963583255.1. Taxonomy (NCBI): domain Eukaryota; kingdom Viridiplantae; phylum Streptophyta; class Magnoliopsida; order Rosales; family Rosaceae; genus Pyrus; species Pyrus communis. The sequence goes on from NC_084814.1 coordinate 22,368,240, forward strand.
TCAAGTGCTAAGTCACATAGAGTATGATAATAATTTAACAAAGGGAAACAGCAAAGTAAAACATGCCACATGTTATATTAGTGAAACTTCACTACTTATCAACAGTGTTATAAGAACCAGCATAAGGGTCATGTAACAAACAAATAATAGCAAGAACAACAAAATCTTTTATGAATGCGAGTTTTTCGCTTGCTAAACAAATTATAGACGTATGCCATAAACATATACCCATAATACATATGTACATAGCAGGAATATAAGAAGTACACATGCCTGTTCCATCATTGGCAATCTTAACTCCATCAAAGCTGAGAATGATATCAGATGGCTTCAGAACCTGAGATTCCGGAGCAGTGGGATCAACTCTTCTTATACGAACACCCTTCTGATCAGGTTTCATGCCCATTGCAATACGCAAATCAGGATTTTCCATCTTCTGCCACTCAACTCCGAGAATTGGAAATCCTAGCACATTATAGACAATCATAAGATTCACAGTACATGTAGAACTAGCAATACTAGGTACCGCTGGCTCGAAGATGTAACTACATTACATAGAAAGACAACCTATGCCAATGATGATTTATATAAATTTAAATACTTAGAACACATCAAATTTAACAAATTTACCTGTATATGCTCCATTCTTCTCATAATCTTGGATGAAGTGCATAATAACTGGTGTTGGTATGACATAACCAATATTCTCCGCATCTTCATGTTTAAGGGACTGAAATGCAATACCGACGCAATTTCCCTTGTCATTAAAAGCAGGCCCACCTGAGTTTCCAGAGTTTATGGCCGCATCTATCTGGAAAAAAATCCAAAGAGAAAGAAACATGACATTAGGAAAAATGTTCTGCTGATAAGCTAGATGTCCAACAGAAGTGCTAGAATTACATTCTCATTACCTGCAAACCCAGAAGTTCAGTAGACCCATGAACATAGGACAGAATCTCTATTCGTGACACAACACCACTCGTCACCGAAATTGTGTCTCCCCCAATTGGGTAACCCACAACTGTAACGGCATCTTGAAGAGCAGGCAAATCCCCAAACTCCACTGGTGACACTCCTTCCCAAAACTCGTTGTCGTCAACAGTAAGCATGGCTGCAACATCATATAAACAGCAGTTTTCCATTATATAATATCTACATATGCTCAGTTGGTCACCAAAAATTGATTTCCATAATTAGTTTAATTAATCCAACTAATGGGAATTGATACACAATGAGCATGAACATTCACTCGCAATCCCTCCATTTCCATCCATGTTGAGATAAATTCACACCTTTCCCCACATTGACATGACAAACGAAATCCATGTGTTGCATTAGCTTTTCATCCCCTATGCCTTCATTTACTACGCGATTTATTCTGAGCTTTTCCATATCCCTTATATCTAACTGTTTTACTCCATAGCACCCCCTAAGGTAAACATGGAAATTCTCCTTCCCTTCCAAAAACAAATCACTTCCCATATCTCCCCCACGCAAATTTCACTACGTCACAATGAAGAACAAATACTAAAAACCCCAAGTTAAACAATCCCTTAAGCGGAAAGTATGAGGCTTTTCTAACCAATAAATCATCCCCATTCCTATAAACATCATGAATCAGTGAAATCTCATAAAGTATTAGCAATACGAAATTCATCTGTTGCATTAGTTTTTCATCCCATATGCCTTCATTTACTACGCAATTTATTCTGAGCTTTTCTATATCCCTTATATCTAACTGTTTTACTCCATAACACCTTCTAAGGTAAACATGGAAATTCTCCTTCCCTTCCAAAAACAAATCACTTCCTATATCTTCACCACGCAAAGTTCACTACGGAACAACGCACAACAAACACTAAAAAAACCAAGTTAAACAACCCCTTAAGCAGCAAGTATGAAGCTTTTCTACCCAATAAATCATCCCCATTCCGAAAAATCAGTGAAATTTTAAATAGTACTAAACAATGATAACAAAAAAAGCAAAAGAACAGAAAAAGGAAAGCTTTGAATACCAATATCGCACTCGGTGCCAATGGCGAGAACAGTAGCCAAGTACTTAGTATCAGAGCCACGCTTCTTGAGCTTGACCTGCGTATAATGCTCCACAGAGTGCGCATTGGTCAGCACCCTCCTCCCACCAATCACAAAACCACTGCTGCTCGAGCTGTACTGCCTCTTCCTCTGCCATGGCAGCGAAAAATTCGGCTCTGTATGCGTACAAAACACCTTCACGACCGCATCCATGGCGGGCACCACCCTCGCCACGGCCTCCCACGCCTCACCAGGATCCGAAACCGTCACCAACGGGCCCACCGCCCCCTTGTGGTCGCCATTGTCGACCGCCCGAGGGATCCTCCGGGAAGGGGCCATGGCCTCGGGATTGTCGGAGAGCTTTTGGAGCTTCTTGGGTCGACCGCGGCGGCGACCTCCGTGTTGGGGCTGAGAGGATTGAGGCTGCTCGATAATCTCGACGTTGCTGACGGAGAATACGTCGTCGACTGCGGTTGTGGCCGTCGTAACCGGCGGTGGCGTTGGCGATGCGATGGCGGTGGCGGGTGAATCTAGGGTTTCCCGGGTGGGGGTTTTGGGCTTGCGGCCTCGTTTGCCCATTTGGGGCTTTTTTTGAATTCTGAAAGTTTAAAGGGTTTGTTTTCTGTGTGTCTGCAAAAGGAGGGGGTGGGCGTAAATACTGGTCGGATTTAGATGGAGAAGGACAGAAAGGGGAAGAAATTGCGGGAAAAAGACGGTGCAGGGCAATTGGAGGGAGGGTGAAATGTGTAAAATAAGGCAAATGCTAAGGCCACTCTCTCAAAACTGAAACTTTTATGAGTTCTTCCTCCAATTCCAGTTTAACGGTAATTATTGCATTTCTCGTAAAATAAGTAATTTGAAAAAAATAAAAAAATTGAAAACGGTCAACAAATTTGGCTAAGTGTTTCTCCAAATAATTTTTTCTTAATTTCAATTGCTTTGTTCTTGGCTAACATTGATCTAATTACGCTAAGAAATTTCTAAGCTACAAATTCACGAGTTGGTTTTTTCTTGGGACTTTGGGAGGTTTCAGAATTATGTTTGGGTTAAGTTTGGTTTAGTTTTTGACACATGAAGTTCAGCTTTCGCTTAAGTGTTAAGTTAGATGTTTAGAGTTTGTAATTCAAGGCTCGAGGTACTGATATGAGGCTCATATTTATGTCGAATGTCCAATGCTTAGGGTTATTTTGTAATTTGGGTATAACCTGAGTCTACGTTTACATTGGCGGAACTACACTCGCGATTAAGGTGGGTTGTAGCCTAGGGAACTTTAGTTTGAACTCTCGCTAATAGTTTATATATTGACCTACGTTAACCTATTATACTTCTATATAGCGTACCCAATTCTAATAAAAACTATAACTTAATATGAATGCAAGACTTTTTAAGAAAAAATGAAATTGTATTACCTGTTATGTTAGTTTGGATTATCATTTTAGATTTTAGAGTTTTATATTTATGTATTATTATATAATTTTATGTAGGTACAGAAAAAATTATGTTACTTTATGGTAATTATTTTAGCCAACTCACCTATTAAAAAAATCTTGACTCCGCCCTTGCACGTTTATAGTTCAAATTCTAGCATAAACCCTAGAATTTCGAGCCCTAAGTTTGAAGTATATGAGTTTAAAGTCAATCTCGAGTTAAAGATCGTTTTGGGGAACGGCCATTCCTTTTTGTTTAGGAATTTGTGAAATCAAGTGATCAAATGTTTAAGTTCAATCGGATGAGCAAAACACCACCACTTGTAATGGCGAGGTAAACTTTCATATAGTACTACATTATTCTTAGTGTTAAGATGTGAATGAGTTGTAAGTATGCATTCTAATATCCTAGTAGATAGAATATTGGAGTGGGAGCATGAATTTTGGACCCCTGACACATGGCATCTCATGTGGCAAAAAAGACCGGAATGCCCAAAGACTATGACTCTCAAACTATCAGACTAGTCAGGCTTCATAGTCATAATCGGAGTAAGTTCTTCTGATTGGCTAACAAGTCAGAATACGTAGTCAGACAGCCTTAGTCTGACAAGTTAGGTTTAAGTATGCTACCTGTACAACTTGTTTCTCAGGTAAGGAAATCCTAATTCATGTCAAATTAGGATATCTTGGGATTAGGCAACGTAATCATAATCCTAAGAGAATTGAATATCTTATCCTAAATTTTCTCCTAGATAGTTTCCTGATTTAATAAGAATTACTCTCTCTACAAGGTCTCAAAATCTATAAATACTCTAGCTTGAGTATTTGTCGAACGACCTATCTTTGATCATCTCTTAGAATCCCATAACATAGACTTCTCGCAATCATCCAATGCTCATCCCTCTTATAGACACTGTTCGTCTACGCCATGCGTAGACATTGCGATTTATCTCTCCAACACACCGACGTCAAGACACCTTCGTTAAGGATGGTTCACGATGTATAACACATTACACCACTCATTTTATAGAACTACATCAATGATTTGATTCTCCAACCTTGAGATATATAGTGCTCTGATCAATGATTTTACAGGTAATTCCGACTTATTATCGCCTCCATCTGCAGATGTGCACAAATTTACTTTTAACAGTTAGGTTTCTATCCATGCATCCTAGATTCGAAATCCCTCCTCTTTTAAATTAATATAAGTTTTTTCAACCATCCGCCTCCCCTTAGTAATAAAAAAAAATGTGAGGGAAACAAAATTTCCCCCCATATCACCAAGTTCTCTTTTTGGGCCTATGTCTTGGATGCAGAATCAATCACCTTTGGAAACTATATTGTCCAATGTACAAGTCCATTGATTGTGCAGCCCATGAAATTCCAGGGCTCAAAAGGATTATATATTGGGTATTGCTAGTCTGCACTGGGCTCTTGAAGAAACCAATACCTTGTAGTCACGTAATGAGCAAGGTACAGGAAAAAAAAAATTAACCAAACGACCTCAATTGCCGTGGTAAACTCTCTTAAGCATTTAGGTTGGGAGACTCTTGCTAGTAGTTTTACTCTTTGGCCATATTTGATTTCAAGGATTTGAATTGATTGGATAACCTGGTAAATTCAATTCAAGCTGATGGAAAAATAAAAATCAACTTGAAAATTTTATTCAAATTGAAAGTAGAAGATGGATCAGTACCGAGAAAACAAGCGCAACAATGAAACTAGAGAGTTAATCTGAATCACCTAGTACTTTTTGTGCATTTTCACCTTCATTTGGTACTGCACTCACTCTGAAAATCCACGTAAAAAGTGTGAAAATTACTTAACAAAACTAACAAAGCACACTTGGGTAGCAATATTTGGAGACATCAGAACCTGTAATGCTTTGCTCATCATAATAATGAATGGTAGTTGTTGAACAACATAATGTCAAATCACATGGCTCTTAACAACAAAGTAGAACTTAAAAAGTGCATATTTGAGTTAGGTTAGGGTTGTGTGTCAGTTCTTTGATGCTCAAGTTTGAGTCTCTTGTTCTGTAAATTAAAATATCGCATTGTTGAAAGGCAACAAAACTAAAACAGTTCTTAATCGTCATTCCCTCTACTAATTATATCTATCTAACCCACTTTGTGGGCGACCCCTTTTTATTATGTTGCTCAAACTTTACTTCACCCTCCGACCAAACAATCCCTTTTAATCTGCAATAATTCAAACCTACCTACGACATCTCTTTTCTTTTCTTTCTTTGTCCCAAGTTTACACTTTCAAGCATAACAGACACACAATAAGGAAAGCAATTTTATATGGAATAAGTTCGTGGGAAAACAATTTATATGGAACAAGTTCATCATCATGTGATATTTTTATCTACTAAAACAAAGACACGTGGTAAAAAACTTATACATATCATTATTTTATTGGAACATGGCATTACAGTGATGGTGAACCTGTTCCATGTAAGTTATTCTCTACGATAAGGTCTCGAATTTTCGCTTAGTTGATTCTTGATGGCTGGTGCAACCAACTTACATGGAACAAGTTCATTGTTACGTGGCATCTCCATCTACTAAAACAACGACATGTAGTGAAAAGCTTACACGTCATTATTTTATTGAAACAAGACGTCACAATAACAGTGAACCCATTATATGTAAATTCTTCTCCCCAATAAGTTCTCAAATTTTGGCTCAGTTGATGCTGGTGCAACTGCAACACTGTGCTGTATGTTTTTATTACACTTCCATGCCTCAGAGTACATGAATTCAATCTTTCTTGAATGTGTATGTTTACGGTGGTGGTATACTTGTTTTGTTTGGCCCAAAGAAGAAAATGCAACGCACGCGGTAGAAGCTTATTCAATTCTCCCACATGATCTTAAATTTAATCCCCCTAATATCAACAAATGGATTATGATCCAACAAGTTTGTAGCTTCAGTGGTTAGGAGTATTTTGTTCGAATTTTCTTCCTTATATAGATAAAAGAATCAATTAATCTTGATGTTGTAATAAGCCAATGAGCAATGTCAGGTTTTCGAGAGAAACTAGGACATGAATAAAGAAAAATGATTTTCACACTCGTACTTTCTTCCTCAGTACTCTTTGTTTTGTTAACGTTCATTGTTCGTTAAGTATTCTTGTTTCATTCAATCTAAAATATAAGAGAAAATAGTAGAAACATACACAGAGAAAAGAATAGTGCGAAGAGAAATGCTAAATAGACTATCTTAAAGGGGGACTCTCCATAGACTCTCTGATACCTCATAATTTAACGTAAACTTCCATACCAACATTATAAAACATTGTGCCAAAGACATGAGGTAGCAGAGAGTCTATAAAAAATCTGACTGTTAAAAGAGTCTCCTTAGCATTTCTCTAGTGTGCGAGAATCACTTCCATAAACATATAAATTGAGTCAGTAGACCCATATATATTAGGGATACCCCATAAGAATAATATTTGTGGTCCTTATACTCTGCAAATATCTATAAATTCTAGTAGTTTAGTAATGCAGTAGGTGTAACTTAAGTGTATTTATATTGTGGTCCATCGTTTTTAGATGATGTAAACATCCTTTGATCCCAATCTTCACCACTAGGTGTTGCTTATGATGCTAGGTTTGCAGATAAACTTCTTAAATGCCATGCATTATGTTGATTTAGTTCCCCCCGTGATGCTATTTTATTTTGAGATATATGAGTCATATATATGACAACAGCTGAAAGAAGCTTTTGAGTTACATCTTATACCACCATAATTAAGTTCTTAATGACATATTTAATTTGCCTTAGTGTCCCCTTCTATAAGTTTTAAAAGGGGAGAGAAGGCTACCCTATGTACTTACAGAAGAGGTCTTAGCTTCTTTTTTTGGTTTTTATAGATTGCTCACTAAGAGAGATGATAACGACGGGACTCAAACCTAGACCTTGGTCTAGTAAAGAGAACGATCTTTACCAACTCAATTAACCCTCATTGACATTATTACTTATTATTTTCCATTTGTTTGTAATGGAAGGAAACTCTCATGGAGAGAGATATTTGGATATGACAACCTTATTACGTTCGTCAAGCCATGCTTACAAAAGTATGATATCCCTCTCTATTTTGGTGTCATCTTGTGCTCTAGTTAAGAATTTTATTATAAAGTGTACATATATAGTCAACAATTTGAGGTTGAAATATTCACATAGAATATAAGGATTTACCAATTCCTTCACAAACAAGAAACCTTCCAAAGTAAATTATAAAAAATAGAGAAAATGATTTAAAAGAAATTGTGTTAAGACTCCAAAATGAAAGCTAATTTTTCCTATTGTGGTATTTATAACCAAAAAAGAAAAAAATAAAGTAACCCCAACAGCAAAAAGCTAAACAAACAGCTATAAGGAAGGAAACAGTGAATGAGTGAGGGGAATCATGTGAGATGAGCCACTCTCTCTCCCGCCGAATCAAAAAGCCATAAACTTTGTGCATATCCCAACAACCCAACCGCAACCCATCTTTTCTTTTCGTTTTCTAAGTGTGGATTCTAGCTCTCTGAGTATTTTCTTGGCTTCCAATGGCTTCAAGCGCTTCAAGGTTCATTAAGTGTGTGACTGTGGGAGATGGGGCTGTGGGGAAGACCTGTATGCTGATTTGCTACACCAGCAACAAGTTTCCCACTGTATGTTCTTTTCTGCCAAAAATATCCATCTGGGTCTCTCAAATTTAACTAGTTTGTGTGACTTTTTGGATTTTTGGAGTACTTTATGTGTTTATGCATCTGGGTTTTGCAGCTTTTTGTCTGGTTTTCAAGATTTTAGTACAGAAACCCCTCTCTTTTCTCTCTCTCACTCTCTCTCTCTTTCTTCTCTGTTTCTCTCTCTAAACAAATTGCTTTGCTTTTCCCCCTTTTTCTTTCCCAAGTAATTTGGTTTTGGTTTCCAATTGTTTTTGTGTCCATCAGGACTATATACCAACTGTGTTTGATAACTTCAGTGCAAATGTGGTGGTTGAAGGCACTACTGTGAACTTAGGCTTATGGGACACTGCTGGTATGATATTTTAACTCTCTCCTACCCATATTCCAATTTCATCTTATATAAATGTGTTCATTGTTCTAGTTTTTGTTTGTTTGTAATGTCATAAATTGAGGCAAAATGTTTCCGAACCCGTAAATTTTTGGCTTTATCTATACATAGTTTTGCCAAATTTAGCAAGTTGTATTACGTATCTGTTTCATTTTTTTCACAGGGCAAGAGGATTACAATCGGTTGAGGCCATTGAGCTACAGAGGGGCAGATGTCTTTGTCTTAGCTTTCTCATTAGTTAGCCGTGCGAGCTATGAGAATGTATTGAAAAAGGTGCATTCAACTGAGAAATTTGGTTTCTCCTTCTATTTTTCTTCTTGTTAATCTATCACTGTTGTGTCGTATCTATTATTTCTGACACTCGGTTTCTTGGTCAGTGGATCCCTGAACTCCAGCATTATGCTCCCGGAGTGCCAGTAGTACTTGCCGGCACCAAATTAGGTAAGCTCAATGCTTACTACTTTTCCAAACTCAGTCCGGAGTTATTTTTTTCTGGTTAGGATTTGATTTTGTACCAATGATAATGCCGGGAAGCATTAAATTAAGAGAACTTTAACGAAAAGCTTCCGGTACTGTTTACTTTAACGAAAAACCACATTTTTACACTAAAAAGTCAATCCTTATACTATTCACTTTACCATTTATTTTGTCCTTATCGTTAAAACTCAAGGTTTTCAAGTCCTTTTCATTAGTTTTCCTTTAAATTAACCGCGCATGCAGGCTGTATGATTAGTCATTTTTAATGGTATGGAATCTGGAGTCAGCAATATCATCTTCTGGATCTAAAGATGGTTTGCAATGGATATGCAGATCTTCGACAGGATAAGCAGTATTTGGCTGATCACCCAGGATTGGTACCTGTGACCACTGCACAGGTGTAGTTTTTAGTAAAGATTGCTTTGTTCATCGTGCAACAACGGGTAATATCACTGATCATTCTTCTAAATAACCAGGGTGAGGAGCTGCGAAAACAGATTGGTGCTGCTTTTTATATAGAATGCAGCTCAAAAACCCAGCAGGTATGTATAATATAGTACTTACATTCTCATAAGGCCAGTAAATTGGTCAGTTTACAAGTAGCTGCTTACTGCTTAGTTTACGGACTTGCGTAAGATAAAACCAACTAATTTCTCGTCAAACTAACACGAGCAAATGTGCTGGCGTTTGGAAGATCCGTAGAAAACGGATAAGTGATTAATCTGCAAGCATTTAGAAGATCCCTAACTTAATAGTTGCCAATGTACGATTCACTAGTTTGGCTTTTAAACCAACTTCCAGATCATTTTCCTCAACCAATTCGGTTCGTCAACCTTGAGATTGGTCTGAAAATGTCTTATGAGCATAGTGCCAGTTTTCACAAAAATTGTCAAAGATTTCGAACCTTTGGATGCTTTCACTGTCCATGGTAGATTTCCTTAAAATTGTTCTCATTGCGTATTGCGTAACACTAACGCGCCGATTCACGTTTCAATTGCAGAATGTGAAAGCAGTCTTCGATGCTGCGATCAGGGTGGTTATCAAGCCGCCACAGAAGCAGAAGGAAAAGAAGAAAAAGCAACGTCGAGGATGCCCAGTGTGAGTGTCTTCCTTTCGTTCATGTCTCATTCTGCGCTAATTTATACATCCTCATTTCGATAGTGTCGTATACGTATATAAGCTCTATGATTTTCCTTTCGAGTTCCGAGTGTTATCTCGGTTCCTAGTTTCTGTTCTTGGGAATAATCCGGCCCTTGTCGAATTGCAGCAACATGCTTTGCGGCCGGAGGCTGGTGTGTCTCAAGTGAAAACTTCCGCTTCCGTTTTGATCACGATTCGTGTCGCGCTAGTGCCAGTTAAAGCTTCATTCACCGTCAGGCTGTTGAGGATCCTGTGCATTTGGTTGTGCGCGGAATATATCTGAACATACCGGCTTCTTTCGTTCTACTAATTTCGTATTACGCTATAGATACCAAAAGAACAGATGCCCTTGTAACACCGATAGTTTCTATAAGCTCGGGTTTACGTTTGCATATGCTACTTCATTTGTAAAGTTACTGTGTGCAAAAATGATGTATTATGAGACATTCAATCATGCATTACGAGACATTCAGCGGAGCGATTGGTACCGTGCATAATCTGGCATAATCGCGGGCATCATACGATGAAGTTCCTGGAAAGACTTGTACCAGAAAGAAAAGCTACAAGTTCGGTTGACAAGCGAAATTTAAAGAAAATTACGATACAACATCAAACCACAGTAACGAGAGCACAAAAAGATAAATTTAACAACCAACAGTGCCACACACAGAAGCTTCTGTTTTGAGCAGTTGAGCATCGACAATGTATACGTTTGGCAACGACGAAGATCATTTTCAGTTTATATCTAATGCATTGAAGACCAATAGGGGCACCAAAGATTGTGTATGGGAACCACGGTATGTTTTCTAACTGTTAGAATATCTACAAAGCGGAAACAAGACCATTTCCGCCCATGACAAATTCAAGGAACAAACAGCTTGAAGAACTCATTTATCTTTCAAGATTACAACTGACACATCAACGGGGAGGGGGTCGGAGACCATGAACAACATCAAATAACTCACTTACCGCCCATCCTCCAGAAGCACACAAGCTTAGACAATGACCTCGTGCGAGTTCGTTTACCAAATGCCGATCCTCAAAGCACTGGAAAATGAAGAGAGTGAAATATAAATATCTTAGGTTTGACAACAAAATCATTAATGAAATAGTTAAACACAACACAAATTTTCAATTCTTTCCAGAGGACAAGATGCGAAAAACCTAGTTCTTTTACATGGTTCAATTTCTCTTTCACCGGATCTGTTTTCTGGAGTCTTCCTGTTTCTATTTCCCTTGAATACACATGAGAAAACACTGTATAACAATGCATTAACGTTATTTTTCACAATTTTCCCCAACGAAAACACGCAGACATCACTTTCTTTATTAATGTTATGAGACTAGATCAACCTATGTTACAAAGGACAGTTAAAAAGCATGTTGTACATTCATAAGTTCTGAAGCTGTACGACAAAATGAGAAAGATGATTGCAGAGAAACTCCCGGCTATGAAATCCTAAAACATTTCTTGATCCCTCAAACCAGGTTACCAGAGCTTGCATACGGGAGAGAGAACTACATAATAGAAGACTTACAAGCTTTCATGAGTCGCCAAACTCTTCCATTAGAGACGCCTATTTCCACGAAGACTGTCTATAGCCGTCCCAACCCCCCTCGGGCTCCTTCCTTTTAAAGGTGCCACCTTGCATCTGGAACATCCTTGCTTGGTCCTCAGCCAGGGCTTGTGAACTGACAACAGACAGTTGCCGCAGGACAAGAGGTGATGTCACATCTCTCCCGTCTAAGTCTGGGCCTCCAGGCCCTGCATTGAGATCAAGGCCTTGTCTTCCCCATTTCTTACTGCTTTCCCCGCTACTGTTATTGCTACCATCAGGAAGATTAACAACATAAGGCCTTGGGTAACTGGACGAAACCACACCAGTGGGTCCTAACAACTGGGAACGAACAGCAGGAAAGAGCCTCCCGGCAGATGATGAATCAAGATATGTTGCTGAACTGCCCTGAAAAGCAGCCGAGGGCAGAGGAAAATTGTTTCCAAAAGGAAAAACTGGATACGGAAAAGAAGTAGAAGGATAGGTCATTGCTGGGGAAGATGAAAACACCGGCGCCCTGTACATATCAGGATTGAAAGGGTTGCTACCACTTGGGGGACCCAACATCCTCTGTGGTCCACCAGTTGCAACAATTGGAAATGGTTGCTCTCCATGATCTGACATAATTGAAGGAATTGCGACTGCAGAATACGTACTGCCTGAAGGAAACCATGATGAGAAATTCCCTACGTCTGTATTGTTCATCCTAAAACCAGAAACAGGTGGTTGAGATGGCACACTACTCCTGCTATGCTGACTAAACACTGCCGGTTCAGCACACAACTCATCAACAACAGGTCCGTTATTCAAATCAAAATCCCTACAAAGACTAACTTCTCCATTGACAGGTCCACTTGATTTTATTGATAGGAATTGGTTATCCATTCGGCGACTATTGCTCAATGGATAATTACACTTTTCAGAAGCCTCATCAACTTGATTCAAGTCAAGGTCAAGACCTCCAGAGCTGCGAACGGGTGCAATACTCATCGATTGATCACCTGCAAAAGTTTTATTGTTTATTGTGTCAGCAAGAGAACATGTCTCTTGAGCAGAACTTTGACAAGCCATATCCTCAAGAATTCTTTCATCAGGTACATTCAAGTCAATGTCTAAAGCTGGGCGTCCTTTCTTGCTCGGTGTAGGTTCGGGAACTGAAATACTTGTACCCAATGGAATTTCTTGAACTTTTCTGGGTTCAGCTGGCCGGAATGCGCTTGTAGCTGCTGATCCCCTCCAACCAACCTCCCCCCCTTTACTCTTCAACAGGTCCTCTGGTGGAACACAAGGCCCCTTTGCTGCAGCAGGAACTGTAACTGAAGCAGGAAGGCCACTAGATACAGAAGAAACAGCAAAAGGAACCGGGCTAATCAACCGATGAGCTGTTGAACATCCAGGTGCTGTCAAGTTATTTGGCTCTCCATATTTCCCATCATCGGCATTAAAGCCTTCATTCAAATCAAACTCCACTTTTGCATCCACATCTGCTGCCCCTGCAGCAGACACAGAAGAAGCATCTGCAGTTGTAGATGTACATTCCTCAGCTTCTTCATCTTCCATGTTGGTTAACTTAGATCTCTTAGGCCTCAAATACTCCTCTACTTCTTGCATGGGAATATCAGGTGAAACATTGGTAATACCAGGTTCAACAACTTGATCATTAGCTTCTTTACTTTTCATATTCTCCTCTACATGTTCACCGGTGTTATCAGTAGCAGCAGAATTAGAGCCACCTAGAGCTCGACCCTCAGGAGTTGTAAGATCATTATTTTCTGTTTTCAAAGTGGCAGGACCATTACTTTCTGAATCAATTCGGTGATTTTCAGCCTGATTACAATAACTCCGGCCATCCTTTTCATCATCTTTTTCAGCCTTCAGTTCACTGACATTTTCTGAGATCAAACCCTTATGAAAACCAGAAGAAAGTAGCACTTCTTTGCAGGTTCCTTTCCCTAACTCAGAATGCCTCTTTAAACTAGATGGTTTCTCCTCCGTATGAACACTCCCTTCATGACTTGAAGTTTCTATCTTACCATCAACATCAAACTCTGGGTGCAAGGAAGATTCTTCAATGGCTTCTTTCCCCACTACTACCCTCGAACTAACATCACTGACCTTATTTTCTGAACTGCCATCAGCACTCGCTCCACCAACCACATTTTTGTCTTGAAGGGGTAATCCTTCACCGCCCATAATTTTCTCAACTGTACTAGGAGGGGAAGCAGTAAAAGGAGCTAACTTAACTTCCATAGATTTTTCTTGGCTTTCTGGGGTGGGTTCTGCAGGCTGATGAAAATTTCTACTGGAGGAGCATAGATTTCCAGTGTCCTCTGCTACAGAAGACTGTTCAGGAGGCAGGGAGGAAGAAGATTTGACAACCCCATTCTTCGCCCCATAAGTAGTGGATGCAACACCATGCTTCTCATATTCATCATCAGGGCCATCAATAGACAGACTTTCATCTCGAGCAAGCTCATCAACAGGAGGTGATTTGACTCTAGAATCAGTGGCTTTGCAGAGATGCTCAGATACTGGGGTAGACCTTTGAGGTGAATCAGTTGGAGATTCAGATTTAGACATCTCTCCAGCAACACTAGCAAGCAGATTCATACCAAGCTCATCTCCAGCTGACAAAGAGGCATTACCTTCAGAATACTTCACACAGCTTTCAATTAATGCATGTATAGAGCTGAAGGAAGCATCCTGCAAGTTCCCTGACTTTTCATTCCCAGATGACGAGGAAGCAGCTTTTGGGACTTCTGCAATCTTCTTATGATTGTCACCAGGCCTACAATGCTCTTCATCAGTAACAGCAGCTGGGGACCCATTTCCCTCATCCGATCCAGTCAATACATCTTTGAAATCATTACTTTGCCATGACTCGTTGTTCACATCTGCGGCAACGGTGGCTCGATAAGCATCAACCTTTTGCATGGGAGAAGCAGCTCTGCAAATAGTATTTAAAGGATCTTCAGACGAACCTCCACTGCCACTTTGTACAGGACTGCGACCACGATTTGGAATCTTAACAATCAACTTGGGTCCATTTCCCTCAGCAGAAGGTCCATCCAGTACATTTTCACTCGTCAATTCAGGCTGTGATGATTTTTCTGGAGCTGGATTCTTGTGCAAAGACGACCTTCTGCTTGACACGGTTTCTCTTTGAACTCCAGAGACAGTGGGTCCTGGGAAGCCATTTGCTGATTTCCTAGGTCGGGAAGAGCCACCCGATACTTTCACATTCATTGAACCAGCAGTAGAGCTCCTCGCATCCTCTTTCCCAAACATACCTCCAGTTCTTGCATGATCATTCGAACACGACTGACTGTTGTTGTGAGATTGACTAGAACTGCTACTTTTCTCATCCCTCGGAGTTGTCGAGGGAAGATCAACTGTGACGCCAACAGCAACAATTCGAGGCAGTCCATCTTTTAAGTTAGAACTTGCTGACACTGGTGAGGGAACTGATTTCAAAGATCCCAGGGATACTGAAGCAGATTTGGTACTATCTCCAAGGACAGGCTTAACTGAAGCAGATTTGGATGCAGAAAGCTGTGTGACTGAGCTCTTCACGGCAACATCAGCAGATCCACCAGAATGTCTGTTTCCACCATGAGAAACTTCTGGGAGGCGTGGTCTTGCAGACCAGGAGACAGCCGCATTTAAATTGGACTTTGCATCCATTTCAGCTTCAACTCGTTTCTTCCATGTATCAACTAAGCTTCTTGCTTTCTTTTGTATTTCCAAGTTCTTATGCATCCGTAAGTGATTTACAGACTTTCCAATGTTACACATTTGCAGAGCATTAAGATTAACAGGCAGCTTATCCAGCGCCCGAAGTAAAACCAAGAGAAACTCCTCTATAGATTTGTCACTATCTTTGGGTCCATTCCCATCACCTGCCTTCCCTTTATGTCCAACCTCTTGGATCCATTCATCGAATACTGGCACACCCTTGACCACAAATTGACTAAGGCAATCAAATTTATCTGTGGCTGCTATGACACTAGCAAGCATTAACCGGCCAGCCAAGTCTACTTTTTTCTCATTTTCATCCGGCAACATGAGCTGCAGCAATTTCTTAACCCCTTCAGAATCTAAAAGCCCTCCTTTTTCTGTTATTTTGGCAATTTCAGATTTTAAAGTGCTTTCCTGTCTAAAATTGCCAGAATCCCCATCATCCATTTTCATAGTGCGTTCTCGTTTGACAAGTTCAGATTTGAAAGTGCTTTCCTGTCTAAAGCTGCCAGAATCCCCATCATCCATTTTCATAGTGCGTTCTCGTTTGACAGGTTCAGATTTTATAGTGCTTTCCTGTCTAAAGCTGCCAGAATCCCCATCATCCATTTTCATAGTGCGTTCTCGTTTGACAGGTTCAGATTTTATAGTGCTTTCCTGTCTAAAGCTGCCAGAATCCCCATCATCCATTTTCATAGCGCGTTCTCGTTTGACAGGTTCAGAACCTTGATCGCCCCGCTCCCTTTTTTTCCCCTTCACTAGAGAGGAAAAAGATGAGGCACTATTCTGGACACCATCTGACTCAACTTTTACCTGTGATGCTGCCGTTGGACCATTCATTGGTTTCGGGGATCGGCCACCAGACTGCACAGTTGCATGCATTTCTACTCGAGTTTTGTACAACAATTGATCTACCTCCTCTTGTCGCTCCTGTCAAAAGAAATGATATCAACTACCCTGAATGTTTAGACATATGAGCACAATACAGAAAATGGAAAATTATCCAAAACTCACATTCACATAGTCCTGATCAGTTAGCCACCATAGACAATTATTTGTGATGTCGTAAACACGCCGGCACACAAAAGATGAAGTCCCTGACGGAAGATCAACACCTTTAGGAAGGAACGCGACTTTACACGGATGAAGTAACGATGCGGCAGGAATCTCATCCTTATGAAAGGAATAAAAAATTTCATTCAGCGCAGCATCCAACAGGATGCCTTTGCCAAGCTTTATTTCAGCAGGTCGATAAAGCCAATTAACACCTAATTTTAACTTGTTCTCTCTGCCTGTAGTCACACAACGAATTATTCCAATGAAGGGTGGAGAATCCTGGGGTGGTTTGAAAAGAGCACAATCGCCAACACTGATCTTACGTCCGTCCTACAAAAACGAAGTTGTTCAGAGGAGCATTATGCTGGTTAGCATGGGCATTTGGAGAAAACAAAAAATTGCAAAACATCTTGAAAAATCAGCATACACCACAAATAATGTGCATGACAAAATGAAGTTCAGAACTTTAGAGGAGCATTATGATGACGATTCCCAAGAATAACACCATGCCCAAGCAGCACTTCCATTCTCAGGTCCCCTTAAAGAGGAAGCTTTCTCACAACTAATCTACAGGTATGACAGACTTTCGTTGAAAGTCCATTTCAAATGCAAAATTATAGAACGAAAATGGAAATACCCCCAAGCAAAGAATGCTTTGCTGTACCTTCTAGAGAAGAGTCATTAAAATAACAACAGCAAGAAAAATAAAGAACTATCATTGAAAAATTTAAGACTACGTAATCATTTAACAATAAAGGAAAAACTCTCGAGCAGATTCATTGCATCTATCACTCATCGTAACTTATTTATCTAAATGAATGATATCCCAAACAAATAATTAAAATGCTACATACAAAACAGAAAGTTATCCAATTTACATACAGAGCAGAGAATTATCCCAAACAATGTCATACTCATCAATATTCTGCACCTCATGGTCACTGTCCAAGAACCAATGACCGGGAATGACCCAACGACGAAAAATCACCCCTCATTATAAAGAAGGGATCTTAACTGAACCCTTAAAAAGTATCACTCTTCCAATTTTGAAACCAAATTGACATTCTTCCCAAAACCGATTGACACAATACGGCACCCCACAAAATAATTCCCACTCACGATATTACAAACCCCCTCTCCAATGATAGAGATCCCTCACAACTACAAATCACACCAAAAATACGACAACGAATCCAACTGTTCACCTTCCCTTTTACGGTCCTCTCCCCAATCTCAAAAACCGGTTTCATTTGGTAATTTTCATATCTAACATGTTGCAACTCTCTCATTTATCTATCCCCAAGTCAACAACACATCCATCTTTACACAAAATTCAATCCATAACATTGTTTTCTATATCAAACAAGCAAAATACGAAGCAATTCACAGAACCCCACTTCACTTTTCCACTGATAACATAACACCCACCATACCACACAAAAATCACACACCCATTATCCAAAAACCCGAAAAGCAAATAAAACGCGAACCCGACCCAAAAATCAACAGATCATAGAAACCAGCAGAGAAGCCAAACCTTGAAAAACGAATTGGGCGAAGACGAGGATGATGAAGAAGAACCATCGGCCACGGATACACGCGTGGGTACTGTCAACATGTGCCAACTCCGTTTCCTCTCCTCACCTCCCCTCCCATGCATAGCCTTGCATTTTCCCCACTCACAGCCGCGATCCCGCCTTCAATTCCAACAACTACCATCAATCTCGCCCCTCAATTCCCACCAAAATCCATCCTTTTCCACGCCTCTCCGCCCGTCCGCCGTCCGCGAATCCCCGGATCGACCGCTTCCCCTGAAATGAAACCCTAATTTTGCCCCCAAACGCAGCGAAACTCCGAATTCCGAATCCAATTGAGACGATTATAGATTACACACAACAAGTCCCGATCTAATTGAAGCTCAGATCCAACGATAAGTCCCAATTTCGAGCCGCCTTTCGATCTACAGTAGAGAGAGAAGTTAGAGAGAGAACGTCGAAGAGAAGGAACCAGAAAGCAAAAGGCAGAGGTGTACTTGGGTACTTGGTAGCGAGGGCAAAGCTGCAGGGTCTCGGGCAGGTGGGCAGGCGGGCAGATCGGGCAGACCGGGCAGGGTGAAGTGTAGCGTCACCCGCGGGTGGTTTGAAAAAAACAATGTGCCCCCTAATATTTTAAGATAAAGAAATTATTATATGTGACTGGACTGGATTCACTTGCAGGACTGAGAACTGTGGCTAGGATTTTGTGTTTGACCGTTTTGTCCCCGTTTGACTTTTGATTTTTTTGGGATTTCCAGGGGCATCTGCTGGTCATTGATTACTCTGTGACTACAAAAGTGATGAACTTTTTTGGATTTTGCTTCTATAAAAAATAATGTTACAGACATCAATTTTTTTAGACAAGTTCATTAATTTAAATATTTTAATTAAAAATTAATTTAGTTATAAACAATCCTGTTACATGGTTTACAAAGTTAGTTTCAATTGATGGCTTTCTTCGTAGTATCTTAAAAAATAAATAAATAAATAAATATTTTAATTAAAAATTAATTTAGTTATAAACAATCATGTTACATGGTTTACAAAGTTAGTTTCAATTGATGGCTTTCTTCGTAGTATCTTAAAATAAAAAATAAAAAAAAGGGACAGTATTTTTATTTTGAAGAGCAGCAAAAATAGAACGAATTTATTCTCATTTTTTGCTCAATAATACATTGTTGAGTAAAAAAATTATAATACACTAATGAAGCGAAGTGGCAAATGTCAATGAACTCATTTTATTGAGGTCTCCCAGTATCTTGACAGAAATTGCGTGTGAGAGGGACAGAGATTTACTTCGAATCTCTCTGTCTCGAACACAAAGAACGGATAATGCAGATCACTCAAATTGAATTCAACGGTCTACACTAACACATTTTGATGGCCCACCTCACACGGACCAAGAGCTCTTCTTTCACAAAAACTAAGAACTCGAATTTTCTGGTCTTTAGACTCTGGACACTAAGGTTCGGAAAGAATCTAGTTTGTGTGAGAGGATAGTAGTTGGGTTGGATGGGTGAGGTCAAGCCGTTAAGGTGTCAAGGGAGGAGAAAATGGTAATTTGGGTTGGGGGGTGGGGAGTTAGTAAAAGCAATTCAAACGCGAGGGAGAGTAGAGTATGATGTAGAAGTTAAGGTTGTCTTGGGTTTTTCCAGCACTCATTACTAAAAGCAAGGCGGGAAGTGGTGGCTGATGTGAATGTTTCTGTCTCTGCCATGAAAAGTTTTAATTGTTTTTTATTTTTACTTATTTACTTATTTTATTTTTTTGGGGAATTCTGAGCTTGTTGCTTACGTAAGCATCACACCCCCTGCTCTCTCTGTCTATATAAATCCAACGTGATCCTTTCGAATTCTTTTGATGAGAATCTTAGAGATTTGTAAATCATGTTTATTTATCGTATTTCGGACGATTAGTTTTTGTCAAATGTTATTTATGTTTAATTTTAAATAAAAATATTTAAAATGATTTATAACCGTACAATATACGACAAACGAATACGATTCACGAATCTTTCGATCTTCACAGCGAGGATCCGGATTCTATATAAACTATGTGTTCTTTGTACCTATCTGCCTTTTTGGGTTTCATAAATAAACAAATATGTTTTTATTTTATTTTTCGGGACGTTGGAACATGATCATGTTGTTATATTACAAGTAATGTTTTGAAAAACGTTAGGTGCTATTGAGCGACAGGTTGGGGCTTAGTGCCTAAATGGGCAGTTAGGCAGGCATATAGGCAGCTGATTTAAGTATATCTATTATATTTCGTGTAAATAAGTGTCTACTTATACTTAAAATATATATAATTTCATCATAAACTACAAAATAGAATGACGTATATATTATGAAGTATTGAAACATAATAAAAATATGGAGAACAATGATATATTGTGTGTTCATTTACATATGCAACAAATCTCTTACACTTTATTGAAAGAAAAAAATGCAAAAGGAAAGTTATCTGCTTTCTATCTAAGTGAGTTGTGATCTAGGCGGGTGCCTAGGCAGGTCAAGGCGGGCTAACCGGTCGCCTCAACAATTTTAGGCGCCCTTTAACACCTAGGCATTAATCATGACGGTGGCCAGCTGCCTAACGCCTAGGCAAGGATTTGTTTAACAGTGATTAAAAAGTGGTTGGATACTTGAAAAAAAAAATCCAACCATTTATATTATAACACTTGGTGTACTAGATTGTGTTCCTGGCACACTGGAAAAAAAAAATTCAAATCCAAAGGAGAAAATCTTTTTAGATTATATTTTATAAATCACTGTGACTGATAGTTAATGTCTGATGGTTAGTCACTAGCACAAGAGGTTAAAGTGGCTCCTTTTGTGAGAGTGGTCTGATCACATTTTTGAAGTTTCTCTAAAACTCTAACTCTATTTCTTCGCATCATGAAGCACAAGCAAGTATTGTCTTCCTTCCTTAGTTTAGGCACCTTGTGGGTATCAAGTCATGGCCAAACTATACATTATATATCATAAGGATTTGTTAACAAGCGTTAACATGTGGAAAAATATAGATGGTTGGAGAAACAAGCACATTTTAAAGCAATTCGAATGCAATTCGAATAAATAGTATTGATCATTTGCATCTCAAAACGCAAAAGACAAACCATCATAGATTCAACAACAGATTACACGTTGCTCCTAAGCTCACAATATCGAATCACTATTAGTTCTAGTCTACAAGGAGAAAAAGAAGGCAGCATTCGCAATGACCCGGCATATCCAATGCACGCTGACTCTGGAGATCCACAAGGTGGAAGTTATCACAGAGCATTTATCATCCTCTTCATCTCAGCAGACCTCCTGGGATCTGGTTCTACGATCGCTCTCTCGGTGAGAACGTGCTTGATACGGCACATCGACTTCCTCACCTGAATTTCACAATGACATTAGTAACGAGAGAAGAAAAAGGAACTTGACTGCAGCAACAAAATGAATTCTATATGATTGTACAAATTATAGTTCCCTTCCTTTTATTTCCTATTCAGGAACATTAGCAACCAGTTAAAGCATAACTGAAAACGAACATTTGCTAGTCCAGCAGTTCAACTCATAGTTCTTCACATTTAATGTAAGTCAAATCACACCAACATAAAGAAACAAGTAAATAAATCAAATCTAATAGACTAATAATCAAATGTAGAGAATCCAACATCAAGAAAGACTTTCTGCAACATGGTTCTAGCACAGGCGTAGCTTATTAACTTCTCAAAGTTTCAGAATTTCATATAAAACTGAGTAGCCAGGTAATGGCACTGGTTAACTGACATACCAGACAAATAGATGAGAATACAGTGACAAAGTAAGAAGTAGGAGTTGAAAAAGAAGGAAGTATTCATGCAAAGAAACATGTTTGAAAAACTTCCCAAGTATCTCTTTGTTGAAATAATACAATTACACAAAGAAAAGGGTCATACTTTGGGAAGGCGCTCAGGATTGGGAAACCGGAGATTCTGCGCTTGAAGCATCTGGCGTTGAGTCATCAGCATGTTTTTCTCCTTAAGCAGAACATACCATAGCTTATTGAGATCATCCCAAGACTTCAGACGCAATTCATCTGCCTTCCAACTTCGACCTGACAGCGAGGAAAGTATCAATAATAGAATTTTAAGTGAAGTTAAACAAATCGCATCCAAAGTCTTGTAGAAATGCATTGAATTACGTGACATCAGAACATAAAAAAAAGGTTGAACTTTTGTAAAAAGTGTATCGTAGTGAGTAAAACAATAGAAAAGGATGGAGGTTAGAAGAAAAAAACACTTAAAGTAATTATCATTGAATGCATTACATACCAATTGAAAAGAGAATACATATTAGAAAACTGTAATAACATGTAAAGTAATGCTTAACCTCCATATCTGTGCTAGGATTTCTGCTTAAAACCTTGCAAAAAATTATACACTCAAATGAAGGACCCAGCTACCCCGCAACTGATCCAAAAAGATCTCTTTCAATGTGAGTATACTAACATGAAAACTCGTAAGGGAAGCATAAACATTTCCAATAGCTCAAACCCTTTATACCCTTTGTTGCTGAAACCCTCACCTGTGCTTAATTAACAATTTTTTCATACACTGAATCAGCATAATAGCTCGAATTTCCAAAAACAATATACAATTTCGTATTTGCTAATCAAATTAACTTCTTTCAACAGAAACATGAAACTGGGAAAATAATGTACATATGTTATTAACGACCAGAAACAATGCAAATGGAAACAATGTACCGTAGACAACTGGCTTTTCTTCCTCTTGGCTTCTATCTTTCTCAAAGAACTCCTCGAGAGGGTTGTACTCCGTCGTCCTAGCCGCAGAAGCCGCGGCAGAAGTTTCCGATTTAGCAGCAGAAAAGAGTGTTCTCCTGAAATACCTTGCCACCTGGATCATCGTGCTCAGATTGCTGCATAACACAATGCAAGGACATCAGAAAACTAAACGGCAACAATCAAACGCTCTAATTGGAACACAAGACTAAGACCATTCACGCTGAAAGTCCAAAACAAACACGAAGAAAAACCCCTTTGGATATCTTTCATTGGGGCATTTTCGCAGACACATAGAGTGCTCTGCTTTCAGAAACCATTGAATGACACGAAACACGCATCCAACCGGTGGTCGGAAACTGTGAACCAATACAGATTATGGGGAAAACCCAGAAACTACTTACGTGCGGAGGTTGACGGCGGCGCTTTTGGGGCTCCTGAATTCGGGTCGTGGTGGGTGGAGGTGGAGGCTGAGGACTGAAGACTGATGGGAACTCTGGCTATGGCAATTTCAGAGGCTTTCTCGTCGTTTGGGCATTGCCGGGTAATGGGTTTAATAAGAGAGCCCATATGTAGCCCATTGTATTAAAACCAAACATAACAAATGAAGGCCCAATTATTAGACCAAAACCAAACAACTAAGCCCATTAACCAAAAAAGGCCTAATCCTAAATGGCCTTGAGCTATTGGGGATTTTCTTTTATAATACAATGGTATATTTATACTGTAGAGAAATTCAAACAGAGTCACACAATAAGCAGATTATAATAACTTAGTATCAAACTCATAATAAACGATTTGAACCTAAATTTTTTCACTTATAAGTGAAAGGGAGTACAACTCGACTTTAGTGCTAAGTGACGTTTTTGTGTAATCATTAGTTCAAAGTTTTGGGTGTCTGAATTATGTTTTAAGAGAAGATCATATTTTAAACTACCTTAATTTGATGGGAAGGAACTCAAGCTTGAGTGCAACGGGCTGAGCACGCTGTCCTAATCATGACTTAACCCGAATATACTTCGGCAAGCTAAACTATTAGTACCGTTTACTTTATTGAACTATATTAGTACCTTATATAGGATATTGAACTCTCTTGTAAACCAAATACTTTGTATGGCAAGAATTTACTGGACATATTAGACGAAGAATGCATGTTTTGAACATGTTGTAAGCATCTATTAGACGGGTGATACTTGTAGAAATATGTCTTGACTGCAACAAAAGTTCTCTCCTTAAATTGGGGTTTACTAAATTATTTAAATTTCATGAAAAGTAGTGCAAATGCGTAACAGTTTTTCTTTCCTTTTTCTCTTTGGAATATCAAATTCAAAGCAATAACGTGAGTTAAAATATGGGGACCATGAGTATAATACTATACTTGGTTTCTCTTTTTCCTTCTTGTGGTTCTAATCCCACCGAAGAAACAGATGGAGCTACCACTAACCCTAATTTCGATGAAAAGGGAAAGGAAAGGCAATAAAAAGAAGAGAGTGAGTGAGTGAGAGAGAAGAGAGGAAAAGCACCAAACAACTCTCTCTCCTTTTTATGAATTAACATTCTTTCCGAATATTGCAGTTTGAAGCTGACGGGTTGAGAAATTCAAACTGTTCAAGAGAGGAAGAGAGAGATCCAAATTCTTGGTTTGTGTGAAATGAACTAGTAAAATAAATTAATGAAGTTCATAGAATTTGAAATAAGTAATTTAAATTTCTTGATTCGTCGATTCTAAACTCTAAAATCTGAAGAGGAACAAGATTCCCTTTTAACTATCAAAAGAAAAGGTCTAAAAAGGCCTGATAACATTTTCTATCATGTATGTGGTCCCCAGCATCAATGCTAGGGTTCGATGATGAGTATATCTCCCAAAGAATTCTGATGGCAACGCCCACGTTCTGTCCCCTATTTTCTTCCTTCATGCTCATGCACCTTTCTTTTTTTTCTCCCTATCACCCCTCCTAGTTTCAGTTATGTTGATATTACCCTTATACTTTCGTACATTTCTATCACTTTTCTTATACAATCGATACAAAAGAAGAGAGAGTCCAACATAAAACCTCGTGTGTAAATAGTGTAAAGTTAGTTGGATGCAAAACTAAAGAAGGTGAAGAGAAGTCAGAGGGAATACAACAATAACTTAAGGTTTAAAAGTACGTGATCTGTTGTTAACTTCATCAAGTTCTCGTTGGAATTTTTTTTGAATATTTCAAAATACAACTCTTCATTTGTCACTATAATATTATTCAACTATCAATAGTTTCAGGACTCGTTTTAAATTGCTTTAAAATGATTGAAAGATTCTATTGAGAAAATTATATGGTTTTCTAATATTCACTTGTATTTTTGCTAAGGATTGGTACCACAAATATTTTCACAAAAAGTATTTTCAGTCGTTTTAAAAGCATGTCCAAACGAACCCTTAAGGGTGCGTTTGTTGCACCTAATTATTTCGGACTGGATTAGTTTTAAGGACTAAGTTAGACTAGCTTGGCTTGGATTAAACATAATAAGAATAATGAAGTGTTTGATGCAATATCGAACGAAATTATTTTTGAGATCTGAATATTTTTTTTCGCCATTTTTTTAATTCTCTCTCCCCCACCCTCTTTATTTTCTCTTTTCTTTTCTATTTCTTTTCCTTTCCAGATGCTTCCCGTTTCTTTTATTGGTTTAATTCCCTCCCCCATCTTTCTTTTCCCTTTCCTTTTCTCTTTTTTTTGGTGGTCTGGTGGTGTGATTTGGTTGGAGTGAGGACAGAAAGTAAGCAACGTAGGGAGAAGAGCAGAAGGAGGTCTTAGGAGTCCTATGGTTATTGGGGGGTCTCGCTAAGACCTTTTAGCGGAGGTTTTTGTCCATGCAAGTCCCCTGTAGTCTCATTAATGTTAATTACAGCACAGAACAAACAAGGTATTGGACTAACAGCTAGTCATGTCCAATCTAGTCCCACTTAGTGAGGGCAAACAAACGCCCTCTAAAAGTCTTAATTTCAGTTTTGATTTGTAAAACTGAAAATTAGTGCATTATATAACGTTGAGGTATAATGATTGACTTTATTTGTCACAAAAAATAAGTATTTTTCTATTATATTATTGTTTTTATTAATAAATTGTGGTAACAAAAGTTATCATATACTCATATTAATGTCATATGATTGGTTAGATGAAGTAAAATTCACAATGCCAATGTTTACAACAGTCCTTTTAGGATTAAACCACATAGTCCATTAGGCTTGCTACTACACAAGTTATTTCCATATCGAGGGTTCGATGCTCTGTTACAAAAAGGAGACTCCACACCATGACTACATAGTCTTTGACCTCAATCATTAAGTTGAAGAGACGTATGTTTGGACTTACAGTTTAGGAGCTTGTAATACAACAATCGATATCAAAGCATTTTTTAGCTAAAAGCGCACAAAGTCAAGATGAAAGATACAGGTTGAAACTAGCAATGTCAATATTGGTGAGTGTATGTTTAAACTTGATAATAAACACTTATACAACCAACTGAGTGACAAATCCTTACAAATCTCCATCATTACAACATTATAGTTTAGAGAGATTTTTCAAGAAAACACGTCCCAATAAAACCAATGTCATAATAACATTGGTTAGATTTTTTTTTTCTCTTTCAAGTTTCCAACTATTATGTTATAACACTTAGGCCTCGTTTGACATGTAATATAAGGGATTAGATAGGACTAATAGTACTGATCCGGCCGTCCGTTTGGTGTTTTCTCGTATTAAATGGTCGCCGAATTAATTTAAGCAGTCGGATAGGATAGTCGGTATTCACCTTCTTAATAAACCCTTCCAAAGGAAGTGGATTATCAGTCGGGTATAGACCTTCTCGCCATCATCCCTCTCGTCGTTAACTTGGTCCAGTCTCTTTCCCCAGCATATATTCATTTCCCCCAATTCCTCAAATTTCCATATCAAAAAACCCACCACCACCCAACTCCCTCCGATCCCTTCTTTCCCGACGATTTTGTTTCCTTTTCAGTCACCCAACCACCGTTTCGACTTCGTAGTGTCCTCCTTCCTCAATCTTCACCTTTTTCTCCGTTCGGCTCAGTGTTAGCTAGGGTTTTGAAGCGCCGCCACATAAATGGATTGGGGCAACGTCACGGCGGAGGATGTGATCGATGCCCTCTGGTCGACTGATTGTCTCCGCCACGCCCTCTCTCTAAATTATTCTCCAAGTTCACCATCCCCAGATCCTTCTCCAAATGGAATAGCCGCCTCAAATGCAATCTTTACTAGTACGATCCCTCCCCCTCTCTCCCTCCCAATTCTCCGCCGCTGCATCTCTGACCCCTACAAACAAACAAAGATTTGTCAAATTTTTTTTTCTTATCTGTTCAATACTAAACATAATATAAATAATACGATTATTAGTTTGATAATATACCAAACGTCTGATTAATTTAATCAGTACTATCCGATGATTATTTATCTTATCTGACATAAATAATTAGTACAATTTGAGTTACCAAACAAGGCTTTAGTGTACTAAACAGTATTATTGGTGCACCAAAAAGTTTCTCTATGATTTGGCCAAGATTGTCCCTTTATCTCAATCTTAATCTTCAATTAAAGTTAGGTGGGGTTTGAATCCATTTTAAAAAGCTCCTACCAATATGATTTCGACATGCCGTCCTTGTCTTTGTCCAAGAAATCTACGGATCAGGATCCTCTCCTAATCATATGAATCGTTGGATTAAAATTCAATGGTTACAAATAGAAAATTTATTTAAAAATTATAATAATTGTAGCTGTTGAATTTTAATCTAACAGACCGTCTAATTTGCTCAAAAGGCTCAATCTCTAAGCTCATGAGAGAATCCTAATCCAATTTCCACCGCACTACAAAGAAAAAAACAAACTTACTCAGCTCCACCTGTATTATATATATTCCCAAAGATTCTTCCCTTTTGTTTGAAATATATTCCCATAGTGCAATTTCTTTTTCTACTATTCTTTTCTTGCCCTCCTCATGTGAACTTTTAAATTTTTTAATTTAAATAAAAAGACAAATAGGTGGTTTTGCCTGATAATTCATTTTTTGAGCTTTGGAATACTCATATAGACATTTTAATATTTTCTAACCGTTATAGTTTTGGCTCATCAGCGTTAGGATTCGAACTCAAAACATGCTATGTGAAAATTTGAACCTTTTTATAATTTTTTTCTAAATGTTGACAAAGTTGGTCTATATATCAATCAATATATCCACTAGTCTTTCAATATGGCATAATTGAAGCTGTCATGTGGGTGCAGAAAATTTGAGGTAATATAATGATTCATCCCAACTTTTTTTAATTACGATGCAATTTTTTAGTTAACAACCAATCTTTCCTCAATCTACGCTATCATGATACCAACATCACATAATGACCTCCATTGATCTCTTTTACCACAAGGCTTGGCTCCCCTAACTTTTTTCACTAAAATATTGCTGCTAATACTCGAACATTTGAATTTTAAGTTCCATGTTAAATAAGTTAATTGACGCAAATACAATGAAAAGAAATGAAATAAAATGAAATGAGAATTGAAATTTAGTTTCCACTATTTCTTAGTGTAAGAAAATGCCTAAAAACTCTGAAAGAGCCCGTTCTAGTACTATTCTACAACCGCAGAGAATTAGAAACAAAACCTAAACAATCTTTCAGGAGAAAGGAACAAAAACATAGAGAAAACACTCTAAATATTTCCTTCAACCAAAATGTCCAAATTTTCACCCACCTTCCAACAAGAAGTGGGATATAAGCACTTGTAAGTTACATTTAGAATTTGAAATTACAATTGAATTAAAGTCACGTAAAATTGAAAGTTACATATGTTACATCCTACATCGATTAATGGAGAGGGGGTGATGTGCCTTATATGTACATGCCTACCTCCATATAGCACGAGACATTTTGAGAACTTACTGACTTCGGATTTCATCGGAACTCCGAAATTAAGTGAGTTCGGGCGAGAACAATTCCATGAGTGGTGACCCATTGAGAAGTTGCTCGTGAGTTACCAGAAACAAAACTGTAAGGGAATGGTAAGTCCAAAACAAACAATATCGTGCTGCGATGGAGCCGATCTAAGATGTGATAACATAACTAAATTAATTTGATAAGCCAAAAATGACTCAGCTTTTATTCCAACATATATTTTCATCTCCCCGTAAATTATTATGCTGCAAATACATATTTTTATTTCACGTCCCGCATTAGTATTGAATAAGTTATATAGTTAATTTGAACTCGACGTTTCTAGTTCTTTCAATATTGTTGATGATAGTACGTATGGTACACGTTATCTCTACGCAATACATGATGTGCTACATCCCAAAAAGTAATTCCATGTATCGAATAGTGCCAAAAAGACCTTCAAACAAAATAATTAGTGTTTCGAGAGAAGAGGAGTCGCATTGGCAGGTCGCACCGACTTTTTTTTGTATATTTTGACTTCCAATAGATCTCTCCGTATTCTCTACATTCCATCTTGGTAACAATTTGAGTTACATTTTACACCAAAATTAGAATTTTTACCGGTCATGACTTTTAAGAAGCATCTGTAATTGGTTTTTGCAGATGGATTCTCGAACGAGAAAAATGATTCAACAATTTTAAAAGAATTGAACGAGAAGCCGTATAAAGTGAAAATCTTATGTACTGTTCGGTAAAATGGCAGTAAATGTGATTTATCTATCAACTTTTCCACTATCACTGTTAAAAATTCAAACCCTAGCTTACATAAAGTTATCAAAGTACGCTTAACTCCTAGATTTGAAATCGAATAAATACGATACAGGGTATGAAAATATGTATATTATTAGGCTAAATTGTAGTAAAGGTCCCTAATTTATACCATGAGTTTAGTTTTCGTCCTTGAACTCTACTAATAGTTTATCTTGTCCTCGAATTATGTCATTTATTGCACTAATAGTCTTTTTCGTTAATTCCGTCAACTTTTCCGTTAAGTTCAGGGATAAAATAGAAATTTCATCAAAAAAATACGAAAAGATTATTTTTTAAAGAGAAAGACTTGGCTCCTCAAGGATTGAGGAAGAACTCTTCAAATACCTCGTGACTTATTTACAGAATTCCGTTCTTATAGTGGGAACTTCTTAAGGATTGACTACACGATCTTAGTTTTAATTGATTTTTTGCAAAGATGATCTTTATATAGTGATTTATGATATGAACGGTTCTGATCATAAACATGAAATTTTAGGACAAGAAGTAATTTGAGTAGGAATTCCTTCTTAACCTTAAGGAGCCAAGCTCTTTTTATTTTATTTTAAATAAATTAATTTTTTTACGAAAAGACCACTATACCCTTAAATTGACGGAAAAGAAGACAAATTTGACTAAATGAGCATTTATGCAACACAAAGTTGGAAGACGAGTGAAATTAATATGAGAATTTAGGGACGAAAACTAAGCATGGGTCAAATTCAATGACCTTTACTGGCCATTCCCACCACAAGCAGAGTTAATGAGCCGTGTAATAGGCGATTAGTTTACAGAAGACACTTGAATCAACCTCACGCGCCGAATTGATACCTTATCCAATTTTTGGGTCAATCCCCCTTTTGTACTACCAAAAATGAATTATATGTGTTACTATCACAATAGAATCAGAATTCCTAATCTATATATATATATATATATATATATAATGTATTATATATCAACTTTGTAATATATATAATGTATATTATATATCAACTTTATATGTGTTACTATCACAATTACTTCAGCAGTTAATCAGTGGACTGTAATGGCAACACTTGTTTCAGTACAGACCACACTAACACCTAATTATTGATTAACTCATGTTTGATTGCCATTTAGATTATCATCTCCAAAGTTGCGTCTGCATTACCTATCATCAATTGTTAATCATTTCTCTCTATTTTTTGCTCAACGAGGGAAAAAGAGAGACGTAGGTATATAACGGAATATGGCATTTGTTCCTCATCTTTAATTCAATTGAATCAACTAAAATTTTGTAATTATTAATCTCTTAACTCATCAGAACTTGTAGATATAGTCATTTTCGTTAACTCTGTTAGAACAGTTGTCAAAATGAGTTATGTGTCACATACGTGAAGTTGAACCAAGAGGCAAATATGAAAAACCAAATGAAAATATTGTAGCAATGTTTAGTCAACTACAACCCAATTGAAGAAATGATCTCTTAACTTTACTCCAATTGGAGTAATGATCTATTAACTTTAATTCAATTGTAGTAACAGTCTTTTCAACATAACTTATTTTGAGGGAGTTGACAAAAATAATTACAACTGACCGTTGTGGTGAATTAAAGGAATTTCTGGACAAAAAGTGGACTTTATAGACAAAAAAATGGACTTTTGAGGTTACTTTGTGACACAAAAAAGTAGGAGAAGAAAAAGGGTTAATGTGTGTCGTTATCTATAGGATTGCTTGAAAAACAAGAAATTAAAAAGGAAATCAAACAGATGTGACTAGACTTGTAATCAAAGAAGGCTAAAATATATATGTGAATCTTTTCGACCCTTAAAAGGCTTGTCATCAATTGTTCTTATTTTTAAGGGGGAAAAAAAACAGATGGGGGTTTAAAAATCGCAGGAAAAGAAAAGAAAAGAAAATGGTAAAAGGTGCCAGCTAGATGAGAGATTTTTCAATGTGACTGGCACACGAGGTGGTATATTACGTGTCATTATACAAATGATGTGATTTGTGTGTCAAAAAGTTAATAATTTAAAAAATAAAAGTTTTCACTGCTTACATTAAAATACATAATATACCATTCGTATTTCCTTCATATTTAAAAATTTCTCCAGCTGGAGGAGAAGAAATGCAAATGTGCAGTCAAGAGCGAGGAGACAGAAACAGGAGGGATTGGGGGAGGTATTGACTGGAATTAGGGACAAGAGAATTTGTCGGCCGTCCTTTCCTTCCCCATTGGCCCCTTGCTGTGGGCCTCAATATTCATCTAGTACAGGCACCATGTGATCATTTTGCTTCAAATGACCAAAATGACCCCCGTATAAATGTACTTTTGGTGACCAATAAAACAATATTTTCTTACATGCAAAATTTTAAACGTAATCAAGTTAGTTAAATGAATGTGGTCTCATTTTCTAAATTTAAATTTCAATTTAATGAACGACGACAAAATAATAAGATGAGGGGCTCCGGGCACCCACAAAGAAGAGTCAAAGGTTTTGGGCATGTAGCTCTCCCCGTACCCCCTTCCTTGAGTGGTTTTTGTGTGAGGGATGTGCTGCCAAAAATCGGGCTTGAAGCTCTTTTGTTACTAGTGAGGCGACATCGATGCCTGTTGGTCACGACTACTACCAAATATGTAGACTACTGTTTGTATCAAATTAAGCACACTTTATTTCATTAGAGGTTGAACTTTAAAAGGTAATATCAAATCTCAAACGAAGAACACACCAAATTTTTCTTCTAATGATTGTTGTGTTTAAAAATTTTAATCTACACCAGGGTGATGTTTTATCACCATTAAATTTTTTTCAGTTATTTTCATTACATTTTATTCTAGGATTGGGAATTGTTTTGGAGTCCCAATAATAATTCTCTCGTTATTTTGTAACTAATGATGTTTATTCACTTTTTATAATTTAAGGGATATTGCCACTTAGTACTACGATATAATGGTATTCCTATTCATTTGTAAGTAAGAGATCTTATGTTCGATTCTGACTAAAAGTGAATTTGAATCACATTATTACAAGTCCATTATGAGGTTTAATCTATTCCTTCTTTTAATGTAAATAATATCGTTTATTAAAAAAAAAAAAAAAAGGGTATTAACGTCTTTCAACAAAATCATCAAATCTTAGGGGATGTTGGTAACCGGGTTATTGATATTGCCAAGAAAGGGACCTTTATCTGACACAACGCAAACCCAAACGGCGTCGTTTTCTCTTCACTCGTTCACACAATGAATTGAATCAGTGCTTTCAGGGCTTTGCTTTCAACGGGTAAGCCTCCCTCTGGCATTTTGCACAGCTGAACCACCCTGAGAGAAGAAAGAAACACCCAAATATACCTCCAAACAAATAAATACATATAATTTTATTAATCAAAGAAAAACTTTATATAAAGATGTCAAGAGACGGTGAGTCACACAATAAACTGATTATAATCAAGTATTGAATTTATTGTTCACAAAAGTTGAATTATCATTTATAAGAATCAAACCTGAGACTAAAACAAATAATAAACTCGCTATTTATAAATTTTTCGTTTATATATACAGATAAACATCATAATTCATAAAAATCAATCCTTAGACTCAAATAAATTTTAAACTCGTTATGTTATAAGTACATATAAATTGAAGAAAGTTGAGATTTCTCTACAAAACTAATGACAATATGATAGTAACTGAACCTCTTATAATCTCTTGCAAAGTTTCTTCTTTTACGCTATACTATGGTATTAGTAAATAATTATTTTCTGTAGAGATCAATAAATGAGGTTTGGTAGGGGGTATTTTAATGTCAGAAGGAGCTGCACATGTAGGTAGTGTGTTCAATGATAATTAGCTCGTAGAGAGAGACCCTTTTTTAACATTCTAGAGAGAGAAAGTGAAGAGTACAATAATCCATTTTTGCTGCCCTCAATCTCAACTTCCTTTTGTATATCATTTCACATT
This sequence comes from Pyrus communis, assembly GCF_963583255.1. Lineage (NCBI taxonomy): Eukaryota > Viridiplantae > Streptophyta > Magnoliopsida > Rosales > Rosaceae > Pyrus > Pyrus communis. Next base: position 22,401,721 of record NC_084814.1, read on the forward strand.
CCTCTTCTATCTTCACCTCCTCCCCTCTTAACTGGGTTTACTGTGCTTTTGCTCCTCTAAACACTTGGATTTGTTCCTCTCTCTCTCTCTCTCTCTATATACTCTCTCTCTACACCCATCTGAGCTAACAGCTTGTAGGTGTGTGGTGGGGTACATGGATTTTTGACTTCAGAGGAGAGCTTCCCACTTCCATATACTTTGGCTTTTGATTCAGCTTGTTGCTGCTGTTTAAAAAAAGGTGCTTTTCTGCTTGGCTTTCTGCTTTTCCCGATTATTTTCTTTGTGCAAATTATTATTCCCTCTATGAACACTCCATCAAGCTTCTTGTTACACCATCACTCTGCTTTCTAATTTTTAATTATTTTCACAGTTCCCATCTCTATTATTTGGTAGTTTAGTGGGTTATACATGTGATTTGTTCAATCTTTTGGATCATCACTCTGCTGACTGTTCCCCCTGTTTCTGCTCACTTCAGTGGGGGGTTTTTGCTAGATTTGGGATCTGGGTTTTGCTTAGATTTGGGTTTTCATAGTGTTTCTGGTGTTTTTCTAGTGAGATAAAGCAAGTTCAGAGGAGTAATCATGGCAGGCGGAGGCGGAGGCGGCGGCGGAGCTACAAAAGTGGATGAGCCACAACCACATCCACCAAAAGAACAGCTACCCAACATTTCTTACTGCATAACAAGTCCACCTCCATGGCGTGAGTGCTTCTAATCCTACATTCAATAATTATTTTACTTGTTTTGCTATTTGGGATTGTAAATTTCTAAGCTGTTTTTCACGTATTAATGATATTGTAAGATAAATGGCGGATCTTTAGTTTCTGGGTGTGATTCTTTTGGATCTTTTTGGTATATCTGAAGCGGGTGTTAGATAATTCCACTCTTTAATTTATTTATTTAGGGCACGAGATTCCTGTATTTTAATTGTTGAAAGTAGCTTTTTCTTTGGTAGATACCACTTTTTGAAAAAGAAATAGAAAGTCGAAATTCTATGTGCTTTTGTTTTTCTTAAAAATTTACTGTTTTTCTTCTTCCCCTTCTTTCCTTTTTCTTTTTGGAATTGCGTTTCTGGATGGATTTGTTTTAATCTTTACTATATTTTGTTAATTGCTTATTTATCTATTCTTTGCTTGGGTAGCTTTACTGATTAAGTGTTGGTACTATTTTTGGGAACCTGGTATCTTGTTTTTCATTAGTCGGAAGCTAAGCGATGTGCCGAATGCTAATTTGATGGGAATCAGTTTGACTTTCGATTTCTGTTTATTGGTTACCTGTAAAATTCTATCATGGCCGCTATGGTTTCTCGTTTCTTCTTTCGGCTTTGGCAAAGCATTTCCGTTACTCTTTGGTTACCTGTTTTACCGCCTTTATATATTAAGGAATTAAAGGAATTCAAATTGAACATGTCACATTTCAGATATGGGGTAATTTTAATTTTGCAGTGCAGTTGAACGTCATTACTCTTAAATCCTGTTATTACTTCATTTGTTAGTCATAAATGATTTAACAAAATCACGGCTCATTTTTGGTCCAGCCGATGCCATTCTCCTTGGTTTTCAACACTACCTTGTGATGCTTGGAACTTCAGTTCTCATCCCCAGTGCTCTTGTTCCCCAGATGGGAGGAGGAAATGTAAGATCCAAAGAACTTTTTGCACAAATTCTAATTGACATAAGCCATATATTGTACTTGTCTTCAAAATTGACCAACTGTATATATGTATAAACGTGTCTCTCGCTATTATTATAGGAAGAGAAGGCCAAGGTGATCCAGACCCTGCTTTTTGTTGCTGGTTTGAACACATTGAAACAGACTTTGTTTGGGACTAGACTACCAGCAGTGATTGGAGGGTCGTATACGTTTGTCCCGACCACAATTTCCATCATATTAGCTGGTCGATTCAGTGATAATCAAGACCCTATAGAGGTTTGTTCTGAAGTCCATCCCGTTTCTTTTGAAGTCATTTTATAAACCTAATTGTTTGTCACCTGGTGCATAACAAAAGGATTCATCAGGTAACCGTAGTTGTTTTTGATATGTGTCAAATGAACTTGCTGGAAGGCATACACTAAGTGCTGATGTACTACTTACTAGAACAGTAATTGTTTTCTAAATTTTAAAGGGAAGATGAGTTTTATGCATTAAAATATCGACAATTCTCATGTTTATCTGCAGATACTTGACTGTAGGCTTGCAGCTTGTGACTATGTTTTAATGTCTTTCATTTCAGAAATTTAAAAGGACAATGCGGGCAATCCAGGGTGCTCTTATTGTTGCTTCAACTCTTCAGATAGTCTTAGGCTTCAGTGGCCTTTGGCGTAATGTTGTAAGGTTGGTTCTAAATAAGTGGCACTCAATTATGGTTGTTAGAAAAATTAGTATAGTACTTTTGAGATTCATACAGAAATATTTCAGTTTTCTTGCTAAGCTTAAAAAGTCATGGTGATTAAAGCTCTACAAAAAAATTTTCTTCAGGTTTTTAAGCCCACTTTCAGTTGTTCCTTTGGTAGCAATGGTTGGTTTTGGACTCTACGAGTTAGGTTTTCCAGTGGTAAGTGTTCTTCTGAGATGTGTATGGGCGCATAATTATGGTGAATAATATTCTGACAATTATTTCTTAATGCTTCTCCTGGATATTTAGCTTGCCAAATGTGTGGAGATTGGACTGCCAGAACTTGTCATTGTAGTATTTATTTCTCAGGTGATGGTCCTTAAACGTGTTTGAATCCTTATTATGTCTCCTGCCTTTGTGGCTGTTATCTTGATAACCTTAGGGAAAATTATTCTTGTAAGGCTAATATTGTTTTTGCAATGTTGATGCAGTATATGCCCCACATAATTCACAGAGGAAAACCTATATTTGATCGTTTCGCTGTCATATTTTCCGTGGTGATTGTGTGGATATATGCTCACCTACTCACTGTTGGTGGAGCATACGATGGTACTGGCCCAAAAACACAGGCAAGCTGCCGTACTGATCGTGCTGGACTTATAAATGCTGCTCCGTGGTTAGTATGAAATGTGTTCTTAATACAGTTTTAACAGGAATTTAAGACATGATATGAAGTTTAAATCCTTGATTTGTCTTCGTTAAATAGTAAATATTTGGTCACTAGCATGGCTTACGTTTTGATTGGTACCAACATTTGTTGGAAATGAATCCTTATTAGAATCGGGGTTTGCAGGATTAGAGTTCCATATCCCTTCCAATGGGGAGCACCTTCCTTTGATGCTGGTGAAGCCTTTGCTATGATGGCAGCGGCTTTAGTTGCACTTGTTGAGGTTTGTGCTCCTTACCTTCTTGTTCTCTTAAACTGATATTAGTTGATAAGCCAAAATTCATAATCTTCATTACTCTGTATTAATTGATAAAACAGTCCACTGGTGCCTTCATTGCTGTGTCAAGATTTGCTAGTGCAACTCCAGTGCCACCTGCTATTCTGAGTCGTGGAGTTGGTTGGCAGGTATAAAGCTTATCTATGTGTGAATTTTATTTTTCTACGATTTTCTTCGACGTCAACTTCTCTGATGCTTCCAAACCTGAATGTGTATCAATCTATCAATGCTATCTTTCCGTTATACTGAAGAGCAAAATATAATGCAGTTGTATTTTCTCTCCCTGCTTATTGGATTCAGTTGTGCATTTTGAATTGTCGAATGATCATGCTCTCCCAAAACACTTCGCACTCTTGCGTAAATAATTGTGTAAATGCTTTTCTTAGGGAGTTGGCATTCTGGTTTCGGGCTTGTTTGGAACTGTGACCGGATCTTCAGTATCTGTGTAAGACTCTCAATAGTAAACATTTATGCTGTATAAACATCCTACTTCATTAAGTGAAATTTACAGTTTCTCCCTTAGTTCTGAGGCTTCCCTTTGTCTCTGAACAGTGAAAATGCTGGTCTTTTGGCGTTGACGCGTGTTGGCAGTCGAAGGGTTGTGCAAATATCTGCTGGTTTCATGATATTTTTCTCCATTCTGGGTAAGTTATTAACGTATGAGGTATTCTGATTTGATTGTACATTATAATTTATGTAATGGTGGCAACTATTTGCGACTGTTTTGTTTCTGTTACTCAACATTTCATCATTGTACAGGCAAATTTGGAGCACTCTTCGCGTCGATTCCAGGGCCAATCTTCGCTGCTTTGTACTGTCTGTTCTTTGCGTATGTTGGTATGTCCAGCTCATTTGACATGTGCTAGCAGAGATAGATGGCTCATTCATTTTTATATCAGATTATTATATGATGTATTTATTCCATTTAATCATGCATTCACAGGTGCCGGAGGTCTTAGCTTTCTTCAGTTCTGCAACCTGAACACCTTCCGAACAAAGTTCATATTAGGCTTCTCTATCTTCATTGGCTTGTCCGTGCCACAGTACTTCAATGAGTACACCGCCATCAACGGTTACGGTCCAGTCCACACAGGAGGAAGATGGGTATGCAATTATTGTAAAAAACCCGTATAGATTTTCCTTGAATCATGCAATTATTTGTTATGATCTTCACTAACATAAATGCTCACCTGTTTTTGGCAGTTCAATGATATGATCAATGTCCCTCTACAATCAGAAGCTTTTGTCGCGGGCTGTGTCGCATATTTCTTGGACAACACGCTGCACCGAAAGGATAGTTCAGTTAAGAAAGACCGAGGTAAAACGTGGTGGAACAAGTTCCGGTCCTTCAAGGGAGATTCAAGGAGTGAGGAGTTTTATTCGCTGCCATTCAATCTAAACAAGTACTTCCCATCCGTATGAAGAAGCTTGTGGTTTGGAGTTTTTAAAGGGGAAGCCGGGTTACGGTGTGTACTGATATCCATCCCAAGTTCTCGATAACTTTTCTGCGATCCCTCCGTTTCTTTGCTGATATATAAGATTTATCTTTCCCTAAACAGGATGTTGTTGTAGATCGTAAATCCAACTGGGGGTGTCGATTAAAGTTAGCTCTGAAGCAGTTGTGTGCTCTCCAATTTTATTTCATTTTTTCATATGTTTGATATTACTACTCACTGTCTAAAGACATCTGGAAGTTTGATGGCACACTCTGAATGTCAACACTTCCTCGATCACGTTCGGAAATTTTGGTCTTGCCAAAGTGTTCCCGCTTAACGTTTCCATGTTCCGTAAGCGAGTCTAAAGTCGGTGATTTTTTAGTATGCTTTTGTGAATACGTTGAGATTCTTGATCGTTGGATCCTTGTTCGTTGAATTTGCGAACGCACACCAACCAATCCATTGTTTTAAAGGAAAATCAATGAAAAGAGCTTGAAAATTGTGAGTCTTAACGATAAGGACAAAACAAAGGGTAAAGTGAATAGTACCATGATTGATTTTTTTAATGTAAAAATGTGGTTTTTCGTTAAAGTAAACAGTATTGGAAGTTTTTTGTTAAAGTTCCCTTGCTTTAATGATTGTCATACACAGAAGATAGTCCTATAGTCCATTTGGATGAACTTATTAGAGTTTGTTTGGATTTGGCTGAAAGATCTTAAACATGCTACTGATTTTTCATGACTTTGCATTTCCAAGAAATTCAATGTCTTGCATTTGCATGTGTTGGCTAGTTAACTAGTACCATAGAACTGTAAACGGTGCGTAACGACATTAACTAAAGCGAATGTGCTCCTCTCAATAAAATCGAGACCAATTTCCCCTTTTCGCAGTTTAGATTGTTTTTTTTTTTTCTTGACCAAGAAAAGAACATAACATACAAAAATTTTGTGGTCCATCCAACAAGTTGGAGCAGCATTTGGATATATCAGTTTTGGATTTGGAATGAATTCAATTGAGATCTATGTTATTGGTGGACCCAAAATATGGTGAGACCCACTGTAGTGTGGTTGATCCAGACAATTTCTTAGAGCCCAATTACACCAGACCCACTGAAATCCCATTCCAATTAGTAAGCAGATCAGAGCATAGGTATCTCTTGGATGGGAGATTCTTTGATTCCAACCTACCAGCTTGTACTACATATGTTCATCCTTGCCACTTGACCATTGGTTAATTGAACAAACAAACAGTCAACCTGGTTAAAAAGAAATTCAAAATGTGTTAATTATTCTCAAGGGGTACTAGATTCAGTCGCTCATCTTGTAATGCATCAACATTTAACAGCTGATTGAGTCTGTCGATCTCCAACAAATTAACATCCGACTCACAGTTATTCACATGGAGAATCGAAGCTGGCATCATTCTAAATTATCTGAAAATCTCCCAAAAAGTAGAAGAAATTTTCCAAGGTGATGATTAAGGGTGATAAACTAGACAACCCATAATTCAATAGGAAAACTAATGAAAATGGTTTGAAAACTTTGAGTTTTAATGATAAGGACAAAATAAAGGATAAAGTGAATAGTACCATGATTGACTTTTTAGTGTAAAAATTTGGTTTTTCGTTAAAGTGAACAGTACCAGAAGTTTTTTGTTAAAGTTCTCTAATTCAATTTGATAAAAATCCTTATGTTCGGAAGAAAGAGGAGACGTGTCTTACTCGAAGATCACTTCACCAATTTAAGCACTTATTTTTAATAATTCAAAAAAGAAAAAAGAAAAAAAGAAGGGGATATTCCAAACTAACAACACTTTCCGTTTTGTAAGGGTTGGAACAACGTCGTACATAGCCTTATCCTTATTTTGTAAAAAGACTGTTTTCACGATTTCAACACATAAACTTTCAGTCACAAAGGAGCAACATTTCCGTTTCGTCAAAACTCATATTAAAAAAAGAAAAGAAAAGAGAAAAGTACTTAAAATACAGGCGAGAGGATTTTATTAGGATATCTTCTTGGCTTTTGGTCACAGATTAAGGGTACAAAAAACCAGAAGAAACAAAAACCAGCAAATTAATCAAATCTCCCAACATCCTATCTGCTGTTTGGTATGGGAAATTAATAGAAATCCAACGTTTTATTGCCTAATGGAAATGACAATGCAAGGGACCTACAAATTAATACACAACGGGAAAGAAACAAAAAACAAGTCGGATCATACAAAAATTCCCAGAAAGTACTCATCTCCTAGGTGCTGCTGTTTGGTGGGAGGTTCAATTAGAGAGACAACGTCGAATGCATGCCAAGGGAATGGCAATGGGACCAACACTATTGTTACTGTTCCTATCCACGATCAACCCACTTTCAATTCATGAAAAGGGAGAGGAAGTCGATTGCAATCCATTCGTTTTTGGCATGGATAACATAAGCATATCAAGGGATTGAAGTAAAAATTATCTAGTTACAGCTGTTATATTTTCGTTTTAAATGAGAGAAAGAAGTGAGGAATCATTTTTTCGACTTTGACTTTCCCACTCCAGTTGTCACTTTTCTTTCTTTGTGTGTGTATATGTATATATTATATATATGGATTTGGTTTGGTTTGGTTATAATATGTTGATCAATATCTTTCATATAATGTTTACGATCTAGGACACAGAAGAACCAACTTGATGAAAATTTTGCATTAGTATGAGATTTAACTAAGATTAAAGCTAAGCAATGATCTTAGTTCGTTAATTATGAGAAATTAAGATCTAGTTACAAGAGTCAAAGTTGTATGATGCTGAATGATTACTGTTTCTCCCCTCCAATTGCACCTATACTAATGTGGGTTTTCCCAGGTAGATGTCCAAGTTTTAATGGATTTCTTGCTGGATTTGCAAGCTTTTACCACTAAATATATGCTTGTTAATCATAATCAGAATACCTCCTCTTGTCATGTGTAGTATTTCAAGATTTTGAAATGTACAATTTGTCACGTGATATCATCTTGATTTCACATGAGATTGGCCAAGCATGTGCACAAATGTAAAACAAGAAAGTGCAAAGAGTAATTTACACCAATAACCGATTTTTATATATTTCCTACTGTTATGGACTTGAATATGTGTAAAAATCTAGGCATTGCATTCGATTATCATAAAATAGTCAAAATATGTGTACAAATCTAGCCATTGCAATTTGATATATATTAACTAAGGGGCGGATATGTGACATCGCTCTTTTTACACAAGTTTTTGTGAGGCCTATTTAATATGTATTTCAATGACCCAAATCGTTTATTTTTTAGATTTTCTTTCAAAGATCATGTCTACCAAAAATTACCTAAATTTGAAACTATATATGACCGTTGAATTAAGGCTTCAGGGTTCCTTTGTATAACCACATTCGTCAATTTCCTTCCGTACAAATGAAAATGTATTAATAGTTTTGGATTTGTTTAATTTTTGTAAGGATAATCTTTGAATGATGTTTTAAAAGATAGACATCTGGATCGTTAAAATATATTAGGAAGTGGACTCCACAATAATAGATGTAAAAAATTGTATAAAAAAAATACTGTCAAGAATCGCCCCCATCAATAGTCTCGGCTCTGCCGTAGCACGATATTGTCCGCTTTGGGCCCTGGCCACGCCCTCATGGTTTTTGTTTATGAGAACTCACGCGAGAACTTCCCAATGGATCATCCATCCTGGGATTGCTCTTGCCCGAACTCGCTTAACTTCGGAGTTCGAATGAAATCCGAAGCCAGTGAATTCCCAAAAGGCCTCGTGCTATAGGGATGAGAGTACATATGAAGCATAGAGGATCCTTTCCCCTGGACGATGTGGGATCTAACATCCGTTCTTATAACTTCCTTCCGAGAAACAAAAACATTATCTTGCGTAAAAATTAGTTGCAACTAAAAATAATATTAATTTAAAATAATATAGGATTTTGGTGATTAATTTGTAAGACTAAAGTTGATACAAAAATCATTTTTAAGGCAGAATAGGAGAGACCATATCAATTGCTAGCCATATTTCAGAGACAGAAAAATCAGATAGAGTGGTGGTTCCACTTTTCCTTGATCTTGTAGTATGACTATTGTTTGCTCCTATCAACAACCGAGCATGGAACCTTACAGTGGTCCCGACCCCATTGCAATATCATGGCAATTGGTCAAGCATGGCGAGGTATTTTGAAACACAATTATTTCCCCTAAGCAATCATATGACACAGTGGTTACCTCTAAATCCTAAAAGCTTCAAATAATGCTTGTCAAAATCTTATTAGAAAATAATGAAGAGAACGAATGCATTGTATTACATGCTATTTCTAGATGAAAAATGTTAGGGAGATCATATTTAGTAGATCATATAACGTGACAGATGATGGTTGAATATCTTCTTAATGATTTAAACAAAAAACCCAACCATTAATTACCACATCATATGGTCTTAAATGGTCTGTTAGCATCATCCCTTTGAGGCTCGTTCTTGAAATGTTTAAAGTTTGAATTTTTAATAATGTTTTATTGAAAAAGAAAGTGTCTTGGATTCTCTTCCTAAGTTTTGATCCCTCCTTACTATTGATATAAAAACAAGAGGTATTGATCAATCTATAAAAATGACATGTTTATGTACTTAAAAATAGTTGAAATAAATATTCCAACTATTTCGGTTTCTGATATTTTCTATGTTTACTTTCTCTACGTTTACTAACACACGTGAAACTAAGACATTTCCAGCATTACAAATTCTTAATTTATACTTGGGGAATATACATTATCTTAAGAATTTTTATCATATAACAATGTATGACATACACTAAACTCCACGATAAATACTGAGATGTATAGTTATATGTTAGGATTTACCTACTCGAGTTCTTTATCGCCACTCTTTCTGACTTCCCTAGTTTAAGCAAATAAACATGGCAGAAGATGAGCATGCGCAGGAGATTGTTTTTCTAATCTGAAGATGTTGCTTTGGTTGGCCGCCATGGAAAGAAAATAAAAAAAGCAGAAGCAGAAAGCCAGAAGCCAGAGCTTTGGCTACCACTTAAGGGAAGTCCTTTGGTAACGTAAACGGTAAATCACAGCGACCGAAGCCCCGATCCGCTCACATGCATGCGACACGTACTTATGTCACGTGTCTAAAGCTGAGACTTGTCAAACTGTGAATCCAAATAACATGGGATCGTAAGATTGTCTTCCATCCAAACTCCTCCCTTCTCTCTTCCATCCTTTATCATTTTTCTCTTTGTCTTTCTCTCTTTATAAAGACACAAGATGTTAACGTTACTTAATCGTGATCATTTAAATAAGAGGAGAGAGAGTAAAAGAGAGGTTAATCGGAGGAGAGGGAATCCTAGCTACTTCAGCAGCATGACCTATGAGGCCACACCACCTCCCTCAGAGAAACCGCAAAGCTTCTTCACGTTTTTATCCAGGTTTTGTACGAAACCCTAAAAACTGAAACTGGAAACAGTTCTCACGCTTTGTTCTTCTTCTCTTTTGGTCGTGTTTGATGGGCAATGCGAAACAAAACGGCAGCGTCCTGGTCCGGTGGTCTAATGGCTTCTGGTACAGTGTCACGCTAGGCATGAGGGCGTGCAATAGGGGAATATAATAAAATGAATTATTATTATTATTGTTTGATGCTCTTTGATATTCATGGGGTCTTTTTCATTTGTGGTCCTATAGAATTATATTAATTTATATGGGGCATGCTATTGGTAGCTTTTAAATTTGTCAATACGTTTTGGAATTGAAAAGTCACAATGTTGGTAGGTCTTAGTTTTCTGATGGAACCATATGTGGATTACAATTTAAGGCCTTCGTTATGAAGTAAAGATTTAACGGTAAAAAATAAAAATAAAATGGAAAAATATATATTCAGTTATTGAGGAAGAAAAATTCGACGTGAATGTTCTCTTGCCCATTAGGTGACCAAATGAATAGTCACTTACTTTTGAATTTGATATTAAGGTATAAGAGTACATGTTTACTTAACATAATTGTGAGAAGAGGGAATTGGAAAATGTAGAAATATGAGAGGTAAGATAGTATCCCTACTTCCTAGTTGATATAATTCATTTTTTAAAAGGAGACCAATTGGTGGTTTTGTCACGTCAGTCCATTTTTTAGGGACTGGAAAAACCCACTGAGGCATTTCAACCTCTTCTTGGCCACCATCTTTCACCGGTGAAAAGAATCAAACTCAAGACGTGTCGTGTGGAATACGAGCCTAGTATTTGTCCCCAACCACTGGATCATGTCGTGGTGGTTATAGTTGATATAATTCTTGATTTTTGGTATTTGATTACAAATTTTAAAATGTAAACTCAATTTTTTTTTTTTTTCAATTCAATATGCGTTTACATGTGAGAAAGTTAAGAAGTGAAATAATTTTCATAGTCATAGTTTAATAAACGCAAGAAACTCGAAAGTCAAAATGATTCTAATTCGTATTTGCTGTAAGCAAACTTGGTCTAAAATAATATCTTTTTATTCTTCATCGCTAAGACGCGAGAGCATATGAAATCGTTTTTATAATCTAGCTCTAATATCATCCTAAAATGTAAATATATAGAACAAAACCAATAATGTGGTGAAACGAGATTTGGGAAGTGAGAATCAAACTTTCAATCAATGTTATTAACGTAAGCATAATATTCTTTGGTTGAAAAAGGAACTAAAACATAATATTCTAAGCCTCGACACAAGTCGATCCTCATGAACAAAAACATAATATTTAATTTTTCCATGACTATTTCATTTTCGGCATGAACAATAAAAATCTAGTAGTGTAGATAATTTTTATGCAATCTAGTAGCATCGATAATACCTAGGAATTTTTTTGACTGTTGCGTGCATTTTTATCAACACAGACGCGTGGGAGAAACATAATGTTGTGATGCTGTTCTTTCATCTGGTGAAGTGGCAGTAACGCCCAAACGTTAGACGACTTGTCGCAGTTGTTAAGCATCTAATTGTTTTTACAAAGCATCTATTAAGCAACCACCCTCGTAGGGTCCAAACTTCTCTTTTGTCCAGCCACCCAATTACATATCTCCACGTCATAGAAAATTGGACCTAAATCACTAAACTAACCCTAATCAGACCTTAATTATCTTTTGGACCTTAATTACAGAAGTAATATAAGCAAGGATATGCAAGGGATGGTAAGTGGATGTTGGTGGGTGGCTATAAAGAGCTTGTTGTAGAGCTCAAACCACCTCCTCTTTCCCCTATCTTCCCTTCCCTTTTCTTCAACTTCACTCTAGAGAGAGAGAGAGAGAGAGAGAGAGAGAGAGAGAGAGAGAGAGAGAGAGAGGAACGAGAGGGAGAAATGGGAAATTGTCAGGCAATTGATGCAGCAACACTGGTAGTACAACACCCAAGTGGGAAGGAAGAGAAGTTCTATGGGGAAGTGAGTGCAAGTGAGATCATGAAGATGAACCCTGGCCACTATGTTGCTCTTCTCATCTCCACCACCTTGTGTCCCTCCAATCCTACCACTGACACTGGTGGTGACCAGAAAGACAAGAATTCGAATCCAAACGACAACAAGAATACGGCTTCTTCGGTTCGAGTGACGCGCATAAAGCTCCTCAGGCCAACCGAATCTCTTGTTCTTGGCAGAGTTTACAGACTCATCGCCACTCAAGGTTTGCACTTCTAAACTATTCTAATCAACGGGGCGGCCTTGACCAACTAAGCCGGCAACTAAGGATTGGTTATGGTTGTGGTTATGATACACTGTCCTTACCAACTAGAGCTGAGGGTGACAAATTGCCATAACCCTTAGTTAAACTGGCACGCTGTCATAACCAACTAGCTTACTTCAAATTCCCGCACTTTGTTAGGTTTAATCTTCTTATTTTTGTACTCACTTATCCTTTTTAATTGTGAGTTTAATTAAATCTGGGTTTTTGGGTTTTTAGAAGTGATGAAGGGATTGTGGGCAAAGAAACAAGGGAAGGTGAAGAGAAATAACAATCATCAGGTGGAAGGAGAGCAGCAGCCACAAGTAGAGAGGGTGATGAGAGAGAAGCAATTTCTGACATCAGGCAGAAGATCTGAGACTTCTGAGCTGCTGGAGAAGGACATCCAGGTAATTAAAATTTGATTTAACAAATTTATCTCCTTGATTATTAATTAGGTCCGTACATCTAATCCCTCTGTCACATTTCGAATAGATTCTCTTTTACAATTGGTGAATCTCTTAATCAACTAGGAGTTGAACACAAAACTTCAAGTTTAGGGTCAAACGCTCTTAATTACTAAACTTAAGCCCCTTCCTTTTAACGGAAGTCGAACACAAAATCTCAGATTTAGAGTTAACGCTCTTAAGCACTGAACTGCAAGCTCCTTCCTTTTGAGCTGAGCTTTGATTGTGCTTGAAGTGGTCAATCTCATTTTGTTGATTAATCATGTTTTTAGTAAAAAAAAAAAAATTATTTAGACAAGTTCATAACCAAAGAAGATTCCTTGATTTGTTATATCAGCATAAAATCGGGAAAGAGCATTGAGTTTTCCTCCTGTAACGGCATAAATCATTAAGTAGATGAATAAATAAACAAAATTATAAAATGCTTTGAAACTTCCTTCAGTACTGTGCTAAATGGATAAACAAATATAATCAATAAATAATTGAAAGAACCAATAAATAAATAAATATTAATTTGGATTAGTTGTGCTGTTAATATACTGATTAAGAGAAAACCACTATCTAATTAATCATGTCAAACATTTTCAACAGGTGAATAACAAACGTGAGAGAGGAGGATACCGACAAAGAACAGCAACAACATCAAGAACGTGGCAGCCCTCATTACACAGCATCTCAGAGGCTGCAAGTTGAGATATCAATTTCTCCTAATCTTCCCACATGACGCGTAAGCGACTCAGCGGAGAAGTAGTGGATCAATCAGTACTCCACCTGCAGAAGATGAAGATCAAAGCTCCCCCTGATGTGCAGCATGAGGAGTTCTTTTGATTTGAAAAACCAGTAGGGCACGTTTAAGAGTGCAGGTAGAAAGGGGTGGTCTTCAGGTGAAGGGATTTGGGTTAAGTTGTGTACAGAAAGGGGTGGAATGTCTAGAATTAATTAGTGAAGAGATTGTTTTTTTTTTAATGAAAGTTTAGTTCAAGAAGAAAATTGCTTTGGTTTGATTTGGTTAATTAATAGTTGTTCAATAAATTTAGTTTACTAGCTCACGAATCATACCTTGCAGATTGCTTTTGAACCAGAATATATAATGGCCAACGGTTCAGAATTTGTTCATATCAAGATTCAAGAGAAAAATTTTAGTGTAACAGATCACTAATCTTGTCTCACTCATTATATCATTTCGCATTTAATGAGCGAGATAAGGTGATGGAGATTCATCCCATTACAAGTAAGAATATTTCTTGAATTAAAAGCAGTGATATGATGAGTGAGATTGAATGACGCGACTTTATGAGCGAGAGATAGAGTGATGGAGATTTATCCTTCATTACATGTAAGAATTAATCTCCTCCAAATCAGGCTACGTTTAAGTTTCAGACAACTACCAAATTGTTGTACAAAATTTCAGATAAAGAATTTTGATTCTACGAAAGCTGCTATATATGTCAAGAAGAGATGGAAAAAGTAAAAGTTTTATCATATCGTGCTGCATGCACACAGCCATCATAGTCAGGCTGCAGATCTAGGGATAGTGTAATTATATCCATGTCCCTTATGTTTCATATAATTACCCGAAAGCTTACTTATTCCTGGACCAGGTGTACACGTCCTCCATACCTCTACGTATAAAATATTGTACTTTTTTTCACGTAACTTAAGTAAAGAGTGAAATAAAAACATGTCACGTCGTATATAACACGCGACAAATATATATACTTTGTCACAAGTGAGTCATACTCCCTAATTATACTAAAATTAAGATGTTTAAAGGGAAGAAATATCTCAGCATCCAACTGCAGAAAATATTCTCAATCAGCAAAACAAAACAACAGTAAGCTGCTAGCTATATAAGGTTGCAAAGTTAGCTTTAATCATCAAAAGCCCGTACTTTTTGACATCTTCTAACCAATGCAAACGCAAACGCAAAGGTTAAAAGGAAACTTCCCAACAAAACAACATCATTGATTTGATTCCTCATCTTTTTGCCATTCGTTGTATCAGAGCAAGACAGACCAAAAATAACAAAGCAAAAGACGGCTTTTCGCTTTTCCTTTTTATTTTTATTTTTTTTTAAATTTATTTGCTCCACTTCGTTCACACGAAGAGCTTTTGAAGTAGGACAAGACAATTGCAAACAGCTCACACGAGGCTGCTTTTGCTTAGGCATGCAACTTACTCTCTCAGTTGATTATTTATGCATTTTTTAATGAATCTGGGGTCCTCAGATTATTCCATGAAATAAGTGAAATCCCACTTCTGATCTTGCGTTTGCCATTGTTGCCCACTTCCTCAATATGCCATGCATATTGTTGGGTTGCTTAATCTAGGCTATCCCTTTTTCTCTTAGGTTGCATCTGTTCCTAATTTATCAGGAATATTGTTGGGTTGCTTAATCTAGGCTATCCCCTTTTTGAACAGATGCAAGCGGTTTTCGTAACCAACCCTTTAAAGAACACTCAAGGATGGAGCCACTAAGTTTTTTTGATGAAAAAAAAAGTTGAATATGCTGGTGGCATTAGCAAGGTGTATCACTAGTTTACTTGCTTTTGACATTAGCATTAACTCTTTAATAGCTACTGCCAAAGTTGAAAGATCATTTTTGATCATGAAATTTCTGAAGAATTGAATAAGAAATCAGATGGGAGATCAATGTATGAATGATAACATGATTATATATTTTTATATAAAAAAAAGAGATATTTGATGGTAATGGTAATGAAGTTGTAATGCAATGCTTTCAAAACATGAAAATGCGTCGAGGAATATTGTAATATGTTGTATGAAAAATCTTATAGATAAGTATTTTGTTTTGTAAATTCTTTAACTTCTTAATTTGTGATGACGTTGTTTGAAAATGCTCCTATCCAAACAAATCTATGACTTCTTCCTTGAGAAGAACACTTTGAGTTCTTTCTAAATATACCTTAATTACTTCTCACTATCTCTTTTAGCTGCATCCAGTTACTTCATTTCAAAGAGACTTAATCTACAATTGTTTTTTATTTTTTCAAAATGGTTGCAGAGATACTTTTCGTTATATATAAGACGGAGTGAGAGAGAACCCTCTGGGGCATTCATCTTTCTTGCGAAACCAGCATGCACTAGCATAGGAGCAGGTTCTCCAAACATTTAATTTGTGTGCGTACCAAGGAAAAATTGACTTTTTGGGGGAAAAAGTGGGGCAAGCCCATGACAATCAACAAAAGTTGTTGGCCTAGAGGGCCACCACAAACTGTTTGAGGAGAAATTTATCATTGTGATTGGAATACGAGTGATATATCACGTGTTTTTATATAAGTGGTTGAAAATTTTAATATTTAAGTTTTTAACTTTTAAACACATATGTCTCACCATTTGTACAATGACACGTGGTGTATCATCCTGTGTTCCGGTCATACTAAAAAATCTCTCATGTTTGAGGCCTGTCTTTTGTTTAGGAAGATCTCTCCAATAACACCATCAATTTAGGAAATTCACAAAATTAACTGAGAAACGATAATTACACATTGTCTTCTCGTTTCAATTTAATGGAAAAAAAATAACGAGAAATGCGCAGGAGGAAAAAAAAGTGTGTGGTTATCATTTTTCAACCAATAATAATAGCTTATTGATGTGTTAGTTGTATGATATCCTGACTATACGAGACTATTTGCTATTAGTATATTGGGGGAACATCGACAATATCCACATCATATGTAGATGATCTTCATACAAATTACGGTGATATTGTTTTCTACTATAATGATGCTATTTGAAAATATTCCTACTATAATAGTATAATTGAGAGAGATTTTTCAATGTGTAGTGACCACGCCCAGTCACCAAGTGTCATAATACGAGTGGTTGGAAATATTTTTTTTTCTAATATCAAATCACTTGTATTATGACACTTGTGTACGGGGAGTTCCCGGCACACTGAATTTTTTTCCGTTATTTGAGATGATATGTAAGATGTATATCCAATTGAATTAGAATAAGTGCTGAATAAACCCTTCAACAGTGTTTGGTAATGACAACAAAATGAGACATTCGATTTTTAAGTTGTAGCAAGGATATGTTTAAAGAGGCATCATCATCAACTATCAATTCCGAGGGTCCGGCTGCCCAAAATTCCACACTTCAAATAATTCTTGCATTTAATGTTCTTTTTCAAAATACAAGCAATAATCTAGTTTAAACTAATTTAAATTGTGAGAGTAAGTTTTGAAATTTTGAACTCGGATGTATAGGAGAAAGCACATCCGCTCTATCCAATATGCACGTCTGCAACATTTAGTTTTCAATCAATTTTTCAAGTCTTCGCTGTTTGGAACTGAAGAAACCAACCAGCCCTTTATGCAGAATACAATTACATGGCTCCTATTGGCAAGTCCATCAACTTCTACATTGAAGAAGGATGTATATATATACTAAGAAATTTAAGATGAGGTGACAGAAAGTTGGATTTCTTAGGCAAGGATGAGGATGAAAGATATACCATGTATAAGAAATTACGGCCAATCGCTATTCTATTCGAAAACTATGCATTAACTTGCAGTATATCATCCATTCAAACTCAAACTCAAACTCAAAAATTTGCAACAATGCAGCAATACAAATTTTTGTACCCGAAAGTGCAACACATTACATAGAAATAGAAAAAAACAGAACCCGAACAGATCTTCTTGTACATGCTACAAGTCGGACTCTTGCTCGGAAACTCCGCT
Organism: Pyrus communis; assembly: GCF_963583255.1. Lineage (NCBI taxonomy): Eukaryota > Viridiplantae > Streptophyta > Magnoliopsida > Rosales > Rosaceae > Pyrus > Pyrus communis. Next base: position 22,419,361 of record NC_084814.1, read on the forward strand.
GTGAGAGTGATCAGTCTCAGTGTGAAAGTTTTGATAGAATTACTAAGCCTCTGCGTCTGTATTCTCAGTCACCTCTTTAACTTCGTCATGCTTGCTAAGCTGGCTGAAGTTTCCCTTCTCCTTGAAGAGTTGGCTATGGTGATGCCTGCAGTAGAGACGATGCTCATGAGCTACATAGTTTGATGGACTGATCACACAGCCTCCATGACTGCACCTGAAGCAAGGTTTATGGTATGATGTGCCGTCAACAGCCACCTGGAACACGAAGTAAGCAGGTTATAGAATGCAGGATTCTACAATGTCACAGGGACGGAGTCAGAAATTTCTCCTAGCGGAGGCAACCGAAAACAACTAAGAAAACCTTATTATAGTATGGTTATACGCAATATGATATTAAGGATGGTTTCAAATGATGATGTATCACAATTCCAATGTTACAAAAATTTCAATATAGTAGGGGAAAGTGGCAAAGTGATGAGAAAAATATAAGTACATGATAGGCGAGAGAGGGTTTTTTCGGTTTGAATGACAGAACAAGAGCACTATTGCTCATATAATATTTGATATAGAGTATAAGTAGAATGAACAAGGATGGAGCCCGAAATTTCTTCTAGCGGAGGCAACCGAAAACAACTAAGAAAACCTTATTATAGTATGGTTATACGCAATATGATATTAAGGATGGTTTCAAATGATGATGTATCACAATTCCAATGTTACAAAAATTTCAATATAGTAGTGGAAAGTGGCAAAGTGATGAGAAAAATATAAGTACATGATAGGCGGGAGAGGGTTTTTTTCGGTTTGAATGACAGAACAAGAGCACTATTGCTCATATAATATTTGATATGGAGTATAAGTAGAATGAATGAATGTATGTTGGATATTAGATACATATATTTTCTTCAAATATAACCCGTGTATATTATATAATTGTAGTCTGCAACTAAACAAACGAATTACTTGAGTGGGGGCATCTGCCCTCAGTGAGCCTTCATTGGCTCTGTCCATGAGAATGAATAAATGTATGTTGGATGTTAGATACATATATTTTTTTTAAAGATAGCCCGTGTATATTATATAATTGTAGCCTGCAACTAAACAAACGAATTACTTGAGTGGGGGCATCTGCCCCCAGTGAGCCTTCATTGGCTCCGTCCATGCAATGTCACACCGTCTATATATTAATAATGCATATTAACATCGGCAATTGTTTCTATGGGAAAGGGACAGATCCAAGAGAGCTGACATATAGTTTGGATTGAGGAAGCTCATCAATATGTTGAAATAGAAATCTACCTTTTCGATGGGGTAAACTGTTTTCTGGCAAGCAACACACTTGTCTTGAGTACCAGCAAATAAGTTCGAAACTTTACTGTTGGTCTGTGTACTGGAAATAGTTAGCGTAAATATAAAAACTTCTACAAAGAAGGGTTAAATCCCATAAATAAATTACTTTTTTTCAATTAACTTGGAAAATTCTATGAAGGAAAACGCAAAAGAGTTAGCAAGTGAAGGCAGGTACCTGATCGGATCTTTCTCGAACAGTTTTTGGTATACCTAGAAAACAATAATAGGGAGAAAACATAATCCAACATTACAAATTAGCCAGAAGTTATAAGCATACGAAAATATGTGTTAAGACAAGTTGAGCAGCTTATCACCTTCAAAACTTTTATCCAAGCTGCCAGTCATCTTAAATAGCTGATCAAAGTGAGGCTTGCAATATAAAACACCCTCAAAAGAGGAATAGTTACTGAGCTGCACAGACAGAAGTAAATAAGGATAAACGTATCAGACATATCGTAAATATCACACCTACAACAAGAGAAACAGAGTTAAACTTTTCCATTTTTAAAAGATCAAACATTCACACAGAATTCAATGTGACAAGCAGGTGCCTTGTTTCTGAATAACATTAACTCGATTTCAAAAACTCCGTTTTTGGGATCCTATATGACAATTCGGAAACCTAGAAGACATCATGGATTCATGGTTGGCAATCTACTAAGCACATTGCTACCAACATTCAATGCTAAGGTGAAAATTGCAGAATAGTTGTTTCCCTTAGCTTGATACTCAATACCTTCTGTGTTTTGAACAAGTATTTCGGCCTTACAGTTATGAAATATTGGCTTGATTACAATTATGAACAAGTTCTTGATCAAGTTTAATTTGGAGGGTAAAATTGATACTGGGGTGAATTACCATATCAAACTCAAAATTCAAAATCAATCTTACTTTCTACCAACAGAGAAAGCACTTTCTCAAATGTGTAGAATTTAGGAAAAAGCACTTCAAGAACAGAGTCAATGCAGGTAAATTTCAGATGAATCAAATGTAGAGATCTCAATCCTTAACACAGCATTGCAAGACATAAAATTACAATTCAATCCCCAATGGATCTATGCCCACATCCAAAGATCAGTCAATTGCTTGTGCTAACCAGCACTCTAAGCAGCTAAATAGCTTCTTTTATTTATCAAACAAGTCCATCGTATATATACCTTGAGGGTGCCCTTGCAGTGGTGGCATCTGAAGCAAGCCTTATGGTAGACTTTGTTGTCAGCAGCGAGCTGATCAACCAAGTATACTGTCTTCTCACACGCTTTGCACTTCTGGGTCGTCCCTGCAAATGTTGCCATCCCCCCCTCCACCCCAAAAAAAAAAAACACACCCAATAATCTTCTCTTCCCACCACCAATCCAAATTTCAAAATTCTCTCTCAAGACACAAACTTTTTCAGACCCACTGCCCAAAAAACTTTCCTTTTCTCTCTCTCCTCTCACTTTCTCTCTCTTTCAGTTTTTGAGTCCAAGGTTTACAGCTCAGACATACACACAGGAAAAATGTGGAAATGGCTTGTGATGGTGATGGCTTTATATTTTTGAACTTGGCCCAATCATATATTTAGTAGCTGGACACTCTTAGGGGTAGTTTGGTAAATATCCATCTAAGGTTATGAATCATGATGAATTTGGCTCCACCAAACCAAACTCCAAGCAAACTGACCTTTTGTCCTCATTTGGGACACGTGTCCTTCTGTCGGGTGTGGAAAACAATAATTTAGCACACAGATTCGATTCTCGACCAAATCCCGGTCTCTCTGTCGTAACTCGCGCGCCTAATTTACATGCAAGATCAAAGTGATTTTGTTCCTTTTTAGCCAAAGCATTGGTGAGATTTTTTCTTCTTACAAAACAAACAAACAAACAAAAGAAAGAAGGAGAAGGGGATTGAGGTCTCCGTCGATCATGGTTTGCTTTTTTTTGTAATTTGAGATCCTTCAAAAGAGCCACCTGAGGAGATCCGTCGAGTTTTACTTAAGTTGGTTTTGATTTGGGTTTTTATTGTTCATTCTCTGACTTGGATTTTTTTGCATTTGGTACTAGTTAGGAACTTAGGTGGATACAAAATTCCAGATTTGGGATTTTGGCATTTTGGTTCTAGTTAGGAATTTTTGCATTTTGGTTCTAGATTTTAGATTTTCTGCCTTCTGAAAATTATGCATTAGGTTTTTCAATTGGACCATGAAATGGACTCGTGGACCCGTTGGAACCATCCCGTTTCAAACGGTCCGCTTCCATTTTTTAAAATGTGACTACTAACCCCGTCTCATCCCGTTTTATTTCCAAATAGTTATAGTTTGGTTCCACTAAATTTGGACGTGGCCTGACCTGTGCCCCCTAGTATGAATAGTTTTCAGATTTTTTTTCCTCACAAGTCAAACTCAAATAAAAGGGACCAAATTATGAGAACTAAGTAGAAGTGCAGATGTTATAGAACAAGAAATGACAGAATGGGTCCGAACAAGTGGTTAGTGCCCTAAACTGCTATGGTATATATTTCTTCCAACTCAACCATCTGAAGTCGCTTCGTACTTTTGTCTTCTCAATTTGGATTTGAGATTTCTTCAATTATCGGAAGACAAATTTGAAGAAAGGTTCCTCTAGCGAATAGGTAATACGGCCATCATTCCCTATCCTGCGAAGCTATGCTTCACAAGTATACAATAGTAACTGCAAAATGACTATATCAGCCACTCAAACTTCATTTGTTTCGAATTTGATAAGGTTGACAAAGTAAAATTGTAGATAGAACAGGAGGGGAATGTTATATGTACAGATGAAGCATCAACACATACACAAAATGAATGTAGCGGAGATAAGAATGCTTCTTTAGATGTATGGGCACACGAGAAAGGATATGATTAGGAATAAGAACATCTGAGGTAAAGTAGGAGTAGCCGAAATTGAAGAAAATACGAGAGAAAACTGGTTAAGGTAGTTTAGATATGTAAACAAATTTAGTTGCACACGTGAAGAGTGTGTGCCGATTGCTAGTCTTGAATAAAAGTACCATTCCCAACCAATAAAAAAGTCAAACGACGGTCAATGGAAGTAGAGATGAAAAACGTATAAACAAATAAGTGGGGATTATGAAATTAAATAAATCATCACTCAAAGCTTGGTACATTTCTGTGAGCTAAAGGACTCTCTCTCTCTCTCTCTCTCTCAAACATAATGTATCACGCAGATGTGTATGTATATTCCTATACCCTGATTTCTCCAGTTACAGAAATTACATTTATATTTTGTCTGCAGAAACAACTCTGGTCTTCCGTGGAAGTCATATGAACAACCACAGCCCGCAGTAGCCGGCCATGCTACACCATCTTCGTCTACAATTAGTTGAGTCAATTCCACATTCATCGTCTGTTAAACATCTATGGTCACTACAATCATCTGGGACGTGGCAAGCACTCACAACTTGTTATCCGCCACATTCCCACGAATTCATTGTTGTAGGACATACTTGCACACATCACGCTTGCTTTCCGGTCTGCACAAATTAAAACGTCACAACCAATATGAACTAGCATGTAATGGTATACTGCACTGACCTCAAAAGTATCAAATGCAGCTAAAAATTGAAAAACAAAAAACCAAGGGGGACGAAATTGCAACTCAAATCGGGATTTTATTTATTTATTTAGTTTAGATAAAAAGATTAGATTGCCTCAAAAAAAGAGTCTGCCAAATCTGTTGTTCCTTTTGTTTTCCAAGAACCATGTTTTCAGTTTGTTACAGACCGATTACCAATTAAAAACTACTACTGATGCAGTAAAGTAGAAGCAACACCTTCAGAGAAGTCCAGTTGGAATGGATGTAGGTTCAGGAAGCCTCTCATGCCAACTACTTAACATTGGAAGGGGATGCACCTCGGTTGTGAAAATATAATTTTGGTCAACCAAAAATGAATCGTCAAACAGGAGAAATAGATACTTGGACCTACAAAAAACATAAGACGTCAGTTCAGATGTATGTTAAAAGTGCAATGGTTGTTTTCTCGCTAGTTGCACAGTGAAAGGGAAAAACAACTCTTACGTCTCAGCAAGGAAGAAACTATGCTGATGGTCTTCCAACTGCATAGTTGTGACATCTCTAATGCTAGCAAAACCTCCTTCCACTTTGGTGTATAGATTCAGAGAATTTAGAACTGACTCCCCCATTTCAATATACCATGATCTGATAAAAGAAACAAACACGACACAAAAAATCAGAAAAGTAGTCACTTAGGGCCCAGAAATGTCTAAATTCTTACAAAATATCACCTGAACTTTTAGGTCCATGTCGAAATGAAGATAACTAATAAGAAAATTATCAAACATTTAGTTGCTTGATACGAGTAGAAAGTTGATTCTGCCAATTCAGGGTGCAGAGGATAATACTTTTCTGTGGGATGCAACGTTGATGGTCGAACAAATACCTACATTATTTTACAGTTCATATTAGACAGTTTTCTTTTCTTTATTTTTCCTTATGAGAAATACTGCGGTAACCTCTCTGGTAGTACTCCACACTTTTTCAATACATTGCGGCTGCAATATCGCCAACAAGAACCTAAATCATAGTTCGTATCTAAGGATTAGAAGACTCTTTCTCAGGTTGAAGTCATCATCAAGCAGTATGACAAGTTTTAGATTCCCTCCCTGTAAGCCACGCCAAAATGCCTGAAGGCTTGTAAGTTGCCAATACGTTGCTTTTCCTGTCCTCATATCAGCTTCATGGTAATATGCGTTACCACAAAAACTTTGCAGCCTACTCATCTCAATTTAATCTTACAGCTAGAATCCAAACTTTTAACACTTGGAAAGTACCAATAATGAATTGAACAAGGCATAAAAAAGGCTAGGAAGAAATGTTGTACCATGGACCATGTCTGAAATATTTCTGCACAGCAGAATGAAACATCCTCCAGAACTCCTCATTTCCAAGAAGGATGTGACCCTTAAATAGATAGTCATCCCCTAAACGAAGAAACACATAATCCAACATCAGAAACATCAAACTCTACGCACTCAAAATACATTAAGGAATGGGCGTGGCAACAGACTGCACAAGGAAATATTGGCCCTTGTACTATTTGGGAAACCCAGTAAACTACTAAATATACTTGTAATGCAGCGCATTAAAGACCTCAAAGCCCCGACGAAACCTACCAGCTCCAATTCCAGGTGAATACACAATCCATTCACCAGTTGATACATCCAGCGTTGTACCAGGTAAATTCAACGAACTCCACATGCCCATAATTTACGAAGAGCACATAAAGCTGCCGATTCATATTTGGGGTCTCCAGTCAATCGGGGACAATGCTCCCATTCCCAGAATTAGAGAACCTGAATTCATACAAAAAATCTCGAGATTCAGGAAAGTCAAATTTATTGATGTCCTCATCTGAATACCGCAAAAGAAAGCCCCTCACCGCACCCTGAAGTGCTCGTTTCAGTAGTCTCATTCTCCATCACTCCATCCACACTGTCCACAGAATTTAGCATTGCTGCGGAGTCATATATCCTTCTTACAAAGAAAACCACCAAACAATTTCATATAGTTTTGAAACTTGAAAGGTGAACTCTTGAAAAGATTATGCAAGATACAAGTACACGGAACTGTATATTGAGACTGATGATAATGAAGTAGAAAGAATCGTATCATGCATGCATCGCAAAAATCACCATGTAATTAAACACTGGAGCTCAGCATGCCTCAGACGTTACCTTTAAGTTAATCCATGCATATGGCAATCCAGTGGGTGTGTTAAATGCAGGTAGGAAGCGTTTCCCTATGTCCTCAGCCAAGGTAAGCAGCCTGTCTGTAGAATCAGTCGCAAGTAAATGAGCTGAAACAAACCCTCCAAGTACTCTTATGTTGCACTACAAATAGCAATCAAGTGAAAAAGAGAACCTGAACGACAATAAATATTGCTTTTGAATATCAGAATAACTTAACCAAAACAAGCTCGTCAATAGATACCTCAAAGAGATGATTTACCCTCGCATTGACATTGAATTTCAAATTCTTGAGGAAAGCCAAACAATTGCACTTTCAAATTCAGTGTTGTTACCCATAACGACAAGGCTGAGAGAAATTTTTTGCATCAGAATGACAGGAGGACAAATTATACGATACAGCATGAAGAAAACACCAAAGTTGAGGATAACGTTGCAATAACTTAAAGCATAGGGAAGTTTATTGGCACTCCAAAAATCTCTTTCTACACTCCTCATAAGTGTATTTTTCTTTCCTAATATAGAAAGTTTGGAGTGTAGAATGAGATTTTTGGAGTGCTAACAACAATTCCCAAAGCATATATACTTAGATTACAGAATAACATAACCGTATATGTGACAAATCTGTCAAACCTGAACAACGATATCAAATTAGGCTATCCATTGTGTAGCTTAACCGAACTCCCTCTCCCCCTAATGTAAAAAATAAAAATATTGATGTACTAAAAAAAAAAAACAAGAGAACATTTTACAAAATTGAAAAAATATTAAAAGGAATAAATGATAGGTTAATACAGTTTCATCCTCGTAGTTTTATTGGAACAAAGCTTGGCTGCGAAAAAAAAAAGCAGCAGCAGCTCATGTTCTCACCCAATAACAACTTGACAAGTGTTCAAGTTGTTTGTTCAGGCTTTATTTTTAAATTTTTTGGACGCTTGTCAAATTATTATTGAGTGCGTTTTTGTTTAAGCAGCCAAGCTGTGATAGGCGTTTTTAGGAAATGTGATCAAAATTGAGTTTGGACCGAAAATTCTTGAGTTCCATTTTAATTTCTATTTAGACATTTGAGGAATGAAATCAAGTTTTATGCTGCAAATTCTTGAGTTGCATTTTAACTTTTATTTAGATTAATACAAACTTATTTCGGACCCTAGTTCTTTACTCTTCTGCCCTAGTTTCGGACCCAAATACTCGTGCCCTAATTTTTTCCTTATTTCGGACCCTAATTTTTTTTTTACTCTTGTGCCCTTGTTTCAGACCCTAATTTCTGTTACTTGATCAAAGCTAGGGCTACAAAGTATCTTGGTGTGCAAGAAGACGCAACACTAAGGTTGAGACTATCTCTTGCCTTATAAATATTGAGCTTGGGCTGTAGTTTTATCTGCTCTAAAATTTTGCTTTTTGACTGTCTCTAACCATGGAGTCAGAAGTTGGTCCGTCAGAGTCGGATGGTGGCTCATCGGGATTCTATTGTAAGATTCTTTTAAGTTTTACGCATTTTGTCTTTTCTATGTGTTCCTTTTCATACTCGTGCATGGCATTGTCCCTGCTGCAATCAATTTGCGTATTAAATCGTTAACGCCATTAAATATTGTTTTCTGGCAAAAGTAATTTGATTATCTGTGATTAATCGGCATTGATTCTACTCTAACTCCACATAATCTTCCTATTTTTATGTAGTTAAATTTGTAGGCTACACTAAAACAACAAATTAACGATAGGGGCAACTTTTCAGGATTCCCTTAATGGCACGCAATTCTTCCCCATATATCAGCACTGGTTGTCGTCATGTTGGCAAGATTTATCCACATGACGATAGCGTTCTAGTTGGGATTTGTATGTGTGGCGCTGGCCATTGCCACCGATTGGTCACAGTCATGGACAATGGAAAGGGAAGAGAACATGCCAACACTAATAGACAATTCGACACCCGAAATAAAGGAGCAGCAGCTAGAAAATAACAAGGGCAGTAAGAAGAAGAAGTGCATAATGGAAAAAGAAATATCTAAACTGGAGAAAATAAAGGAGGCCTATCGAACAAACGCAAATCCGGATAAGGTAGATATATTACTAGATACACAAAAATGACATCTTTTCTAATAAGTGCAGTGCACATTGGTTTAAAATGCGTGTCCATAAATTTTGTGTTGCTATAAAACTTTACATAGAATTATATGACATTTGTATAAATGTGTAATACTATTTGTAGGTCTTTGGTGCAAGCGTGGTCACATATGTGAATGACAGTACAAATGGTGTATCCAAAATCACATTTGAAGACCACAGAAAGACTACTACTTCTTCAATATACCTCGCTGTCATTTTTATATGGTCTTCAAATGTGATTTTGGAAACACCGTTTGTATTGTCATTCACATATGTGACCACGTTTGCACCGAAGACCTACAAATAGTATTGCACATTTATACAAATGTCATATAATTCAATTTAATGTTTTATAGCAACACAAAATTTATGAAACTAATGTGCACTACACTTAATAGAAAATGTGTAATTTTTGTGTATTTGGTAATATATCTACCTCATCCGGATCCGTGTTTGTTCGATAAGCCTCCTTTATTTTCTCCAGTTTAGATATTTCTTTCCATTATGCACTTCTTCTTCTTACTGCCCTTGTTATTTTCTGGCTGCCGCTCCTTTATTTTCGGTGTCGAATTGTCTATCAGTGTTGGCATGTTCTCTTCCCTTTCCATTGTCCTTGACCATGACTGTGACCAATCGGTGGCAATGGCCAGAGCCACACATACAAATCCCAACTGGAACGCTAGCGTCATGTGGATAAATCTTGCCAGCAGGATGACAACTAGTGCTGATATATGAGGGAAGAATTGCGTGGCGTTGAGGGAACCCTGAAAAGTTGCCCCTATTGTTAATTTGTTGTTTTAGTGTAGCCTACAAATTTAACTACACAAAAATAGTAAGATTATGTGGAGTTAGAGTAGAATCAATGCCAATTAATCACATATAATCAAATTACTTTTGCTAGAAAATAATATTTAATGGTGTTAACGATTTAATACGCAAATTGATGGCAACGGGCACAATGCCATGCACGAGCATGAAAAAGAACACATAGAAAAGACAAATTGGAGCAGCCATAAAACTCAAAATGCGAAAAACTTAAAAGAATTAAAGAATCTTACAGAATCCCGATAAGCCACCATCCCACTCTGACAGACCAACTTCTGCCTCCATGGTTAGAGATAGTCGAAAAGAAAAATTTTAGAGCAGATAAAACTAAAGTACAAGCAGGCTAAGCACCCAAGCTCAATATTTATAAGGCATGAGATAGTCTCAACCCTAGTGTTGCGTCTTCTTGCACACCAAGATACTTTGTAGCCCTAGGCTTTGACCAAGTAACAGAAATTAGGGGTCCGAAATAAGGACACGAGTAAAAAACTAGGGTCCGAAATAACGAAAAAATTTAAGGCGCGAGAAAAAAGTTAGGGTCCGAAACAAGGAAGAAACTAGGGCAGAAGAGTAAAAAACTAGGGTCCGAAATAAGTTTGTATTAATCTAAATAAAAGTTAAAATGCAACTCAAGAATTTGCAGCATAAAACTTGATTTCAGTCATTCCTCAAATGTCTAAATACAAGTTAGTATTAATCTAAATAGAAGTTAAAATGCAACTCAAGAATTTGCGGTCTAATCTGCTACTTGGGGTCCAAATAGAGTTCAAACTCAATTAAATCACACAATGGACAACCTAATATGTTATCGAATTCACCATATATGAGATTCGAACCTAATACCTCTCACTTTTAAATGAAGAGGAATACCACCAGACTGTAGTACTTAGTGGCAATTTATAAAATGTTCGTTAATCAATTAATTAATCAAATTACTTAATTTAGAGGATGATGGCCGTATTATCTATTTTTTAGAGAAACCAGTCTTCTTTCCGGCATTTAATAGTATGCATATCAAGACATTACATTCTAGTGTTTGTGATTTGCGCATTAAGGCATTGTTTGGTAGCTCGAACTGTATTAACTATTTCTGTCGAATAGGATAAATAGCCTCCGGAATGTACTGACTAAATTAGTCAGGCGTTTGATGCAATATCGGACTAATGGCCGTATTATTTATATTGTGTTTGGTACTGAACCGGATAAGAAAAGGGAAGAAAAAAAATTGACAAATCTTTGTTTGTTTGTTGAACTTTTCTCATATTTATACCTATTCAAAACCACACAAATTTTCAAATAACAAAGAAAACTAGTAAATTCCATACATCAAATTCAAAATATTTTCCAATAACATAAAAGAAGGTTCACAAAACACAACTACAGTCGTTACGTTATATAGATTAATCCAACCACATATCCAAGTTCACAAAATATACAAATGCAAGTTGGTTTTAGTAAGAAACAGTTTGTCCAGATAGCCAAAATATATGCATGCTGCTGCTTTGCTTTCAGTAAGAAGCAATTTGTCCAAGTACCAAAATATACACATGCTGCAGCTAGCATGCTGCTTTTAACAAAATATAGTGTTGTTGTTTTCCAAGTACCCAAAATATATATCACCTGCATGTATGAATAGATAACTAAAGACTATGTGCAGGAATCCATTTCACCCATTATATGACTCACAAAAGCTCATGTTTCAATAATGATACTGTATGGAGGAACATGACCACAACAACATATAGAAACATGAGGACCCGGTTTTTCTATTTGTACCTTTGGAGGCTTGAATGGATAATCTGGAGGGAAATGAATTGAAACTAGAAAAACACCACCTGTGTATGGGCTATCACCAGGTCCCATAATTGTCGCCTGCCAATGGAACATGTCCTCGGCCACAGGACCTATAATCCATGAAAGAGAAACCCACAAGATGAATGTATGTCAAGTTCAGTAAAGTGATCAAAATATGCTTACACCCTAGAAACATAAGATGCATGAGCTAGCATACGAGACCTATACAAAACCAACTACAATGTGAGAATATCCAACCGTCACTTTTTTACATCAGTTAAACCATTAAAGGAGGATTGTTTCGCTCCCAAATGGACCATCCACAAATTTGCTACATCTTTATTTTCTAATCAATAAAATTGGCCCCTTTTCATCAATTGAACAGAAAAGAAAAAAACTGAAATTTTAACCCTTTGCTTTATCCAGCATACGAGACCTATACAAAACCAGCTACAATGTGAGAATTCCAACCATCACTTTTTTACGTCAGTTAAACCATTTAAGGAGGATTGTTTCGCTCCCAAATGGACCATCCACAAATTTGCTACATCTTTATTTCCTAATCAATAAAGCAAAGGGTTAAAATTTCAGTTTTTTTCTTTTCTGTTCAATTGATGAAAAGGGGCCAATTTTTGGCTAAAAATCTGTGATGGAAACAGTTGAAATCATCGAAAAAACCCTACTAATTAGCTACAATTAGAACTACCATCTACAATTCTAAGCCAATTATATATATGGGATCCAAATTTAATAAAAAGACAAGGGATTTGTTCAAGGAAAAGGAGCAAATACCAGCACTGCATAAGGTGGGGGGTCCTTCTGCAAATCCTTGAGCTCCTTCAATATGCGTTTAGATGCCATGACAACACCTACAAACACACACAATTACACAAAACACAACCTGAAAAACCCAACAACAAATCTAAAATTCGATCCCAACAGCAAACCCTAAAATTCGAATATTCTAATTAAAACCCAAAATTAATTAATCAATTGCATAATTAGAGAGAAAACAATAACTAGATTCAATTAATTGAAAGAAAATTGCAAAAAAATAGAAGGAGGGGTAGAACAGAGGGAGGGGCGGAACCTGGGAAGAAGAAGAAAAATGAGAAGATGAACTGGATAAGATGGAAAACGAAGAAGAAGAAGGCATTTGAGAAGACGAACCATGAGAGAGCAAGCGCGCGAGACGCAGAGAGAGCGTCTGGAGAGGACTAAGTGTGCGTCTGGAGAGGAAGGAGAGAGCGACTAAATTGTCCGTTGGTTTTAGGGCATTCACGGTGGATCCGAGCTATTTAATCCGATAACTATTTCATATAAACCGGCATCAAGCATTGTACTTCGTATTATTAATACGCATTATATAGTGTGCCAAAGGTGGCTTAAAAGGGTTATTTGATATTAATTTCAGCTTCACACCGTAAGTTTCTCCTTGAACGTTCCGTTCCTTGTTATTTAAATTTTAATGGTCGATATTCTGTTATATATTACGGATTGCAACTTTATTTGATTTCTGAGTATTTCGTGCCTCAGAGAATGCAGAGATCTTGAACCCAGAAAAGAGGAGGTTTTTCAGATGACTAAGAAAAGGGTGATAAATAAATGTGTTTGCATGACATCCTTTTATTTGTTAATACCTCTCTAGCAAAAGAAATCAATCGTGTATGTGTCTTAACATCTTAGACTATCTCCAACTCTTGGTCCAAAACTTAAAATTTTTAGTCTAGAAAATTTAGGTTTTAACTCAAAAACAGTTTTTCTACTCCAACTCTTATGACCTAAAATTTTAGCCCGGAATTATTAAAAAATTAAATTAAGCTAATTTTTTTCTTAAATTAACTTTTTTAAAAAATATATATATAGACTATCGTAATTTAATTTTATGAACATTTTAATCTAAAAATATTTAATTCCGATAAATATTGAAAAATCTTGAAAAATCATAATGTAGACTATCGTAATTTAATTCCAATAAATATTGAAAAATCATTAAATCAACACATGAAACTCACCAAACTTTCAACTTTCACCAATTGTTCAACTTTCAACAAACTTTCAACTTTCACCAATTGTTCAACTCTCACCAAACTTTCAACTTTCACAAATCTTTCAACTTTCATCAATCATCCTCTATATAAACACAGGTTGAATATCAGTTGATCACACAATCTTTCAACCTTCAATCATCCTCTATATTCACCAATCTTTCAACTTTCGAAAGTGTTTTTGTTTCCTAAAAATCCTCAATATCCCATCATTTGGAAGAATTGTAGGAGAAAAGTGAGTTTTGTGTGGATATTTGAACAAATACATAGGTATTTATAGAGTTTTTGGGTGAATTTTGAGTTAAATAATTTTTTTCAATTATTTTAGCAGTTCGATTTAAATTTGGACCGTTAGATCTTTTTTTTTACCGTTAGATTTGATTATATTCGATCTAAGCTGTTGGATTCAATAATTATATAAATAAATAAAATTTGAACGTGGAACCAACGGCCCTTTTAAAATCAACCGTTGGATCGAAAATAGTAGCCCAACAGCTACTGACATGATGTGACAGCCACGGGACACACCCACATGGGTGGGGTCCCACTAGGCTGGCGTTTAGGCTTCACAACCCGTGGTGCACTCACACTGGCTGGGGTCCACTCCAATTTGTTGTCTAAACTTAGGCCAATATTTGGCCCTGGGATGAGTTTTAGGTTTTAGATTAGTTTTAAGCTATGAGTTGGGTTGGGTTGGGTTTTGGGGGGAGGGGAATTATAGGTTTTAGCCCAGGGTTAGAATGGGTCTTAAATTTTTTACCCGTCTTTGAGCTCTAGTATTTTATAGTAAATTTGCGTTTCACAGGAGACTGCCAAGAACAACAAAGCCTTGGATTCTAAAGTCCATGATGTGGGAGTTTACCTTAACCGTTTTTTTGTTAAGTTATTCCTGAGGGTATGATGTTGGCGAAGTCCCTCACATCTTTTTATGTACGACTCATCAAAGGGGATGGTAGAGTCGCATAGTATTTAATAGGATTGACATAATATATCTGGCAGCTCTTGGTGTGTTTAAATCTGAATCAGGATACTTAGGAAATTCTAAATTTCATGATTCAGATTTTCAGTAAGTTCAAACTTTGACTGTATTTTGGTGGGTTTCGATAGTATTGGTTAAGCTTTTCACATATGAGCTGACAGCCGGAGACAAGATCATATTTTACTGAAAAACACTTGTAACTCAAATGTTTTTGAGAAAAAAAAAACCCTACTTTATAACACCCAAAAAATTTCACAACTAAGAATTAATTAGAGCATGAAAAATGCATATATGAGAGGTTTTCCTTCTCTCATTGAGCTCTTTAAAGTGTTTAGTATAAAACTTATACTTTGTGGGCTTTTTTTCTAATTTATTAATTTGTTTTCCCTCTTTCTGTGCAGGAAATCCAGAAAGAGGTTTGTAGGGAATTGGCCCCGTCAGTATGAGCTTCCGTGGCCGGCTGCGATTCCATTTTCTATGTACGTGATAGCGATTGTATTGGTTGGCTTCAGTCATTTTAAAAGCATATCCAAACAAGTTCTAATAAGTTAGATTGTGTAACCGGAAAATATTTAGATAGTATACATTAGTCAGTAAATTGTGAACTAATTTGCCTTCAATTAATTACTTGGCTTCACTTTCTAGATATGAAACGTTTGTGACTTAGACTTGCCATGTCTGGCTATTCTAATATTGGCTTTCCATTAAGTCGTAAAAAAACACTTCTGATCATGTTTAGTAAAAATGCTTCTGATTCAAAAACGCATTTGGAAGTGATTTTTCAAAAAACAATTCAAGTGCATTTCCAAGAAACGCTTGCAATTTTATTAAAACTTCATTGTACTTCTGATAAAGGTGCTTTATTGAAGCTGCTTTTGAGCAAGTGTTTTTTGGAAAAAAAAAATAGTTGGATAAATTATACAAAATTAGTTTAACCATGAGTCGAACCACAATCTCATACCTCATATTTTAAACATTGCAATGTCAAAACTCAACTTATGAATTTGTTGTAATGTCAGATCTCCGTTAAATTTTCTGTCAATTTAACTGTTCAATGATGATGTGGCTGGAGAGGGGCCAACTGAAAAAAAAAAAAAACAATTAAATTTAATTAAGAAAAAAAATTCTCTCCCTCCGTACGGTCCTCCCTCCTGTCTCCTCGCTTCTCTTTGTTCACATTTTCACTTAGGGCACCCACCCTCGTTGTAGAGTCAGAGACAAATCGTGAGGGCTCAAGTCGTAGGCACCCAGAAGGGGCTAAAATTTGATGGGAAATGGGGGGTTTTGTTTGATGCCCATCATGGGATTTCTTTTAAGCTTGCCGGGTCGGTCAACTTCTTCGCCATGTACTCCGTTTCGAGCTCAAAGATATTGGTTGTCGCTGTGAAAGAGATTGGTGACGGCGACAATGGAGATGATGGGGTGGTTGTGAAGTTGATGAGGCGTGCTGTGATTGAGTGTTGCAAGCTGGTTTGGGCGTTATTGATCGTAGGAGAAGATAATGGAGTTAGGGTTTGTAATTTGAGGCAGGGTAGCTTGTTAAAGGGAGCGTTCGACAAATGAAAGATGACAACTTGAGGAAAGTGTTAATTCAAGTAAAATTCCCAAAACCAAACCACATAATTAGTTTTAATTAACTCGGTTTACTGCTAAACCCATGATTACGAATCATGACCGCAATCCGCTCCACAAGCTTCGCATGCTTGCTGCACCAAGCTTCCAGAGTCTGCCTCCTTCTGCAACGCGCTCAGCTCCTCCCTGTAATCCCTCTCTATTCTCAACGCCTCCTCTTGTGTCAAGCACCTTATCTTCGCTTCGATTTCCTCCATTGCCTCCGTCCGCTTCCTTCCCTTCTCCACCTCCAGCTGCTGCCCCAGCCTGCTCAGCCGCCACCTCGCCTCCTTCTGCTGCTGCATCCAGATTTTTCTAGGCCGCCAGTGGACGTCCCCAATATTGACACTGTTCCGGCATGGTCCAGCTCCGATAAACCACCAATTCGATCATCCCGACAGAACTTCATTGTGAATAAGGTTTTGGGATGCGGGTTATACTCGTTTAAACTTGTGAAAAAATGGGAAGAGAGATAAGCGAGGAGAGAGGAGGAGGGAGTGGGGTGAGCGCGCTGCAGAGGGAGGCGGAGGGCAAAGGGAAGAGAAATTTCTTTTAATTAATTTTAATTGTTAAATAAAAATTATTATTATTATTTTATTTTATTTCAGTTCGGTCTATTTCCACCACGTCATCATTTAAAAGTTAAATTGACAAAAAAATTTAACAAAGGTCTAACATTACAACGAATTCATAAGTTAAGATATACGACATTGCAATGTTTAAAACATAAGATATGAAATTGTGGTTTAACTCATAATTGAGGTAATTTTGTGTAATTTACCCAAAATTGTTCTAACCCAGTATGCTCATTGTATTTCTTAATGCTTGTAATTCAAGTCACCTCTATCAAAGCTTGAGGAAGAACAGACTCTAGGGTTTGAGAGTTGGTGCTTTGTGTTCGGGCGAAAATATCTTCGGAGATGGCTCCTTAGCTCTCAACACAGCTTCCCAAGGGATTGACACTTTGGATGTGTTATCGGGCTCTTGCTTGCTGATGTGTTGCAAGAAGAGGATATAGTTAGTTTTGAAAGGTGCCTTTGTAGGGCCTTAGGTGTAGGCCTTGAGGCTCGCAATCAAAACTAACCAAGTGCTAAGCGTGCCACTACTATCTCAGTATAGTAGATGTAGAACAACTGTGTTTAGTCGATTACTTGTGCCCCAAGTTACTTGGACTTCTTGTTATCAAAGGATTGTCGTGGATGGGTTCAGTCCACATCAAGTTCTTTTTCTCGCCTTGTGACCAAGAACTTTTAGTTCATAATCTTGTATATTTGAATAAGGGAAGTCCAAATCCACTTAAGTCATCAACTCGGTTCTTGATTGGTTTTAAATGAAGGTGTATCCATTAAAATGACCAGATCCAGGCACAAATGAGACTCTTAAAGTAGGAAAGCAAATGGATACGACTTGAATACATGCTTGAGAATACATTAAGCAGCAGATCTATTAACTTATAGAACAAAGAGCTTGGACCAAGATTTCACCTTGTCGGGTAAGGTTGAACTTCTTGCAATCACTTTTCTTTCGAGTTTACAAGGTTTATACGCTACAGAGGTGTGGATGGTAAACAAGTTTACACAAGGGAATCGATACTACACCATTATGGGTGATAACAGAGCTTCTAAACTAGACAAAAGATGGCTTTTGTGGGGAATGATCCTGAAAAGGATTGAGATATGGGCTACAACTTTTAGATGCAAATATGGCTTGAGAGCAGAGTTTGTATGTTTGTTTGTTTGATTGGTTGAGTGTCCTTGTCTCTGGGACTTCTTCCTCCTTTTATAGGCAGATTAGCCCGACTGCAGTAGCTTTACTCTTGCCCGAAAGCTATTGAAGGGTAGTGAGTCATCAGCTTTTTACTTGTATTGCCACTGAAAAGTACTTTTTGGTTGATGGTGAGTTAGTCCCCATCACTTGACTTTTAAATCATAGGCACATGGCCTATGCATTGTCTCTGGGCTTGATGCTGACCTTCGGGCAAATCTTCCTTTAATTGGTGTTTTTGGACTTCCATACACTTGCAGCTCAAAGTTCAAATATTAACCCAAACACTTTGTTAATTTCTTAAGTTCCTTTACTTAACATCTTAACCAACTCATCACCAATTTTAGCCTCTTCAACTGGTATCGGCAAAGTACCCATTGCAAACATGAAAACCGTGAAGGTTTTGTAACGTTTTCTTCTGCATTTCCAGCTTAGGAAGGACATACGGTTTACAATTAAGCAAAACATTTTCTACATTTCTGCATTTCCTCCTTCCTTTATTTTTGTAACTAGTGATGAGAACAGATGTTAAATATTCAGCGTACCCCTCAGTACCAACCATCGTAATCTGTAAACTTTAGGCTTCTCACTGTGTGTGTTTGTGTGTGTGTTGGTTTTATCTCCAGAAGATGAAGAACCGTTAAAAAAGAGCGTCCAAAATGACTCAAAACCAAAATGTATTTATGTGATCAGTATAACTGCAGTTTCCTATCAATCAATACGTTATAACAGCAGTTTAACAAAGGCAAGAGAAATAGAATATGGCACCGTTATATAGGAATGCCTACCATCATAAGGAGCTTCCATGAAAGTTTACACATGTGGAGGTGCAAGATAGATTAAGGGTTATTGTGCCAATTCACACATTAAAAAAAGAAAAAGAACAGTTCGGCTAAAGCCCACCTCCGTTTATCTAGAAGCAAGAAATGTGCATAAGTTAGATTAGAAAAAGGAATGAACTTACATCATGGAGATGAAACCATCTAAGGCATTGTTCTTCTTGGCTCTCCCCTGTGAAATAACCCAATTTTATTATTAAAAACAAGAGCTCACAGACTAGTAAAATGCTTGTCGACCAAGGAAAAAGACAAGTAAAAAACTTGGGGCTTGTTTGGTTTCCTTCTCAGATCCAATTTTTTGTTTTCACAAATGATGAATGTAGCTAAATTCCTTCATACTCATTAGCCTCAAAACAAAAAATTGGTTTCTATTGATAAAAGGTATTTAACAAAGAAAAAGATATCGTATAGATGTATATGTAGTCACCTTTTTATGAGCCAACCGAAAACTCTCCTCTTCTCCAGGTTCAAAATCCTCACATTTTATGAGACGTGAAATACTCAGAAATCAAATGAAGTTGCAATAAACCATATAGCAAAATTTTGGAATATTGAACTTAATATTACAAAGAAGAAACAAAAAAAAAAGGAGGAGAAAGTATGAACTTACGGCATAAAGCTGAAACAAATACGAAGTGTACCAGAATGTCCTATGTGGAAATCACACACACTAGAATCTGAAGTCTTGATATGCATTGTTTCATCATCAGACAATTTCGAATGTGGTGATAAGCATCTCTTGAGACTCCTCCAAATCAGTTGAGATAGTTTAAAGAAGACAGAACTCCAACTTCCCCAAATGAACCAAATACTCTGTTAGCCTGGAAATATGACCAGATTCCGTAATGTGGTGTGGTCAAGATAGAGAGGGTATGGTGTGGTAGCTGGCCGGGGTAGAGACTCGAAGAAGGTGGGCTGAAGAGAGAGAGTCGAAAGAGATGTGAGGGTTCGAGTCAAGAGGACAGAGGAGCGGCAGGAGGCGGAGTCTCCGAAATTCAGAATGACAGAATGGGACAGGATTGCTCTTCAACCGTTCGCAATCGGAAATCCCAAATATTGCGTTAGAGAAGTTTAATGGAAATCCCAAATATTGCGTTAGAGAAGTTTAATGTGTTTTTGGTCTCTCAATGACTTGTCTCGGTGGGTCTGCGAATCAAGCTGGGCGAGGCTGTCAAGATGGCAATCCAGTCAGCGCGGATAACTGAAATAATATCTTCGTTTGTTGTTGTATCATTGTTGGATTTGATATTTGTTATACCTTTGAATCATCGGTGTGCTTCAGAATCGTCGGTGAAGATCTTCGGCCGTAACTTGTAAAGAAGCAAGCTGCACAGGGAGAGCCCCTGCACTGTTGCTATTTTCTCAACATAAAACACTGAAGACCATCTCATCCCCACAAGCTGCACATTTCCAACAATATCACCTCATGAATCAAAAAGGTCCCGAAATTCATAACGGCACAAAATGGCAAAGACCTAACAAAGAAAAATGACAACAGATTCAAAAGGGTCAATCCAAACCTTGAATATGAATGCAATTACACAAACAGACTGACGCCATGTTCATAGCAGTTCGGCGTCACGTTCATAGCAGTTTTAACACCACGTCTCCTAATTTGATATGCTATTCTTTTTATCATAAAACAAATTCTAAAATTTTTTTTTTGACAAAAGTACCCAAGCGTTTTTTTATGTATCAAATTCAGCCGGTTATAGTTTTGTGTTAAATATTGTGGTAATACAATGATAGAGAGCACATGTATTAAACATTGTGTGTCTAAATTAACATTACTTTATTCATATGTTTCAATAAGCTGTAAGTGTATGACATGACTAGTTATCTTTTTTTGGCAGGACATCTGTGCAAGTGTGATGGGGTATGTTCTTAATTATAGGACAGGTAAAGCTAAAATCACCTTTGATGACCAGAAAGCAACAAAGGCAAGCTTCTTCCAATACGAACTAGAATCCGATGAAGCTGAGAATGCCAGAGATTATAGCTACTACACTTCCAAAGCATGTCATAGCAGCATCCTAAGACCCCGCTTGTTCACACGCCATGTGGAAGAAAAACATGTTTTTTTATTCTATGAAGAATTCAGCTACAAATTCGAGGACTAGAATATAGAGGAGCACATGGCATCAGAAGAAGAACGAATGTCCTGGTGGAAAAATCCATCAAGTCTCTTTTTTTTTTTCCTTCTTCTATCTCATAATTCAATTTTATCATAACTATAACTATGTATATATATGATTTGTATAGGAGAATCTTAAATACGGTCCTTTATATCCACAAGGGGCTTTGGCATACCGATCCAGTTATGTAATTCAAGATGGTGAACTAAAACTCGTTAACATCCGAGGTAGTCTGGAGAAGCTGAAACCTCTATAGTCTCAAAAGATGAAAAGGAGTGACCTCACAGATTTTATGATTAGAGAAAATGTGCCATCCAATTGGACGGACAGAAACTTGTTCTTGGATTATATTGCCAATGACACTAGGTAAGGACACCCAATTTATAAATGAGTTTGTGTGTCTACGTAGCATGATTAATTTTTATTATTCTTTGCATAATTTGAACTTTTTTATTCTATTTTCCTTCAGCTGGTTCGACCGTGTTGCCAAAAAACTCATTAGACATCCATTTCTAATGGATACCCCTCATGAAAGACTTTGGTACTTTAACGACGTATTCCAGGCCATGGAAAACAACACTTGCGTCAATCTTATAGCCTTCAAAAAGACATTGGACCAAGATCCTCGTTTTAAACCGTCCAGGCCACAGAAAACAACACTTGCGTCAATCTTATAGCCTTCAAAAAGACATTGGACCAAGATCCTCGTTTTAAACCGTACAAGAACTGGACTACAACATACAAGGGGCATACTCTGTACATTAATTTTTCTCGTGAACTTAAGGGGATTCAGGTCAAAACCTGTTTAGCCTCATTGCATTTTTAAGGCATGTCTACATACATTGTGTCACAAAGAGTGCAGATTTTGGGGATATTGATGAAGAGATCACTCAACTGTGTCCTAGGCTTTCAAGCCGTGTGCACGAAATCTTCGTGACGAAGGACGAATTATACATCTCTTAATCAAGGATTTTTTTTTTTTTATGTTCTTTTGATTCTTCCTTACATAACTAAATTCATGAACAATTGTTTTTAATATTTATTACAAATACTTTTTATTCTTTTAATCTCATTATTATTTTAAACTTACGCCATTATTTATCACAAAAGCCTTAATTAAGAGATGTAGAATTCGTCCTTCATCACGAAGATCTCGTGCACACGTCTTTAAAAGCCCAGGACACAGTTGAGCAATCTCTTCATTGATATCCCAAAAATCTGCACTCTTTGTAACACAATGTATGTAGACATGCCTTAAAAATGCAATGAGGCTAAACAGGTTTTCACCTGAATCCCCTTAAGCTCACGAGAAAAATTAGTGTACAGAGTATGGCCCTTGTATGTTGTAGTCCAGTTCTTGTACGGTTTAAAACGAGGATCTTGGTTCAATGTCTTTTTGAAGGCGGTAAGATTGATGCAAGTGTTGCTTTCTGTGGCCTGGAATACATCGTTAAAGTACCTAAGTCTTTCATGAGGGGTATTCATCATAAATGGATGTCTAATGAGTTTTTTGGCAACACGGTCGGACTAGCTTAAGGAAAAGAGAATAAACAAATACAAATTATGTAATTAAGAATAAAAATTAATAATGCTATGTAGACACACAAACTCGTTTATAAATTAGGTATCCTTACCTAGTGTTGTTGGCAATATAGTCCAAGAACAAGTTTATGTCCGTCCAATTGGCTGACACATGTTCTCTAAGGAAGGTCATAAAGTTTGTGAGGCCACTCCTTTTCATCTTTTGAGACTCTAGAAGTTCTAGCTTCTCTAGACTACCTTAGATGTTAACGAGTTTTAGTTCACCGTCTTGAATTACATAACTGGATCGGTATGCCAAGCCCTTATGAACAAGCCCCTTGTGAACCAGCCCCTTGTGGATATAGAGGATCATCTTTAAGATTCTCATATATAAATCACACACACACACATTGTTATAGTTATGATAAAATTGAATTATGACATAGAAGGAAAAAAAAAAAAAAAAGACTTACTTGATGGATTTTTTCCACCAGGACATTCGTTCTTTTTTTGATACCATATGCTCCTCTATATTCCAGTCCTCGAATTTGCAGCTGAATTCTTCATAGAATAAAGAAACATGTTTTTCTTCCATATGGCGTGTGAACAAGCGGGGTCTTAGGATGCTGCTATGACATGCTTTGAAGTGTAGTAGCTGTAATCTCTGGCGTTCTCAGCTTCATCGGATTCTAGTTCGTATTGGAAGAAGTTTTCCTTTGTTGCTTTCTGGTCATCAAAGGCGATTGTAGCTTTACCTGTGCTATAATTAAGAACATACCCGATCACACTTGCACCAATGTCCTGCCAAAAAAAAGATAACTAGCCATATCATACACTTACAGCTTATTGAAACATATGAATAAAGTAATATTAATGTTAATTTAGACACAAAACTAACACAATATTTAATACATGCGCTCTCTATCATTGTATTACCAGCCTAAGGTCACTCCTGGTGACCAACCAATGACCGTTTACATGCATGATGCACCCATAAAAGAGATTGATTGGATCTTGGATCCCAGAGATGAACTACTTAGTCATGGGAAGCCTTGCCAGTTTGGTCTTCAAAAGGGCATTTTTCTTTGCAGTCCCAATTTTAGTTTAACTAGGAATTTTTATTTAATATTTCAATTGGAGATGTATTGAGGAATGACCAAAATAATTTACGGTGGACAAACTCAGGACCACTTTTGTTTTTGTACTATGCTTATGTTTTGTTGTAATTTATTATTTTGGACTTATGAGATTGAAAGTTTGAGGATTTGAGTTGTGAAATTAAGTATTTTAAAGTTATCGAATTGTAATTTGATGATGAATATTTATAAATTGATGGGTTTAAAGAAAATTCTCACACTATTTCGACATAACAATTTTCATTTGGTGCTTTGTGCATGTTAAGTTGCAAACCGAACCAAATCGCATTGCAACATTAGTAAACCTATTACATATTGTTTTAAACCATTATGGTTCTTTTATGTTTTAAAACTAAACAAACTAAAGTTTGCAGTTTGGGTCGTGGTTTGGACCAGAACAAAACCAATCCAAACCGTCCCCAGCTCTGAATGGTATAAATAGATATATAGATTCCTGTTGCATTTTGTGCAAGTATAACCGTATAATAGGTAACACATTGATTTGACAGCAACCAAAGAACAAAAAAAGGGAAATAAGACAGACTTAGAAAAACATCCAGGTTTAAAACATAGAAAATTCTTGCAAGAGAACAAGTTACAGTAGTATAGAATGACTCTATAGCAAGGTCGATCTCCCTAGAAACTGATATAAATAATTAACGAGTTTTTGAAATATTTAACTTTGTTAACTCTGAGAACTAGCCTAAATTGGCAAAACTAAAAATTGGATCTGCGAAGGATACCAAACAAGCTCCAAGTTTTTTACTTGTCTTTTTCTTTGGTCGATAAGCATTTTACTTGGAAATTAACATTTGTTTCTCGTCAAATATACATTGGATCTAACTGAGAATTTAGTTATAGGCCCCAAAGGTTCTCACTTCTCAATTACTGGGCCTCAAATTTTGCTAATAGCAAAAAGTGAAGGCCCATAAATCTACCCAAAGTTAAATTAGAGCCTATTAATCGAGCTAAATCTTTGCTGAAGGCCTGGTGCGGTGGGTGCCCCGCGTAGCTGTCGAGCTCGTCGGTTAGCTTAAAGCCCTTCCGTCCCCACCACAGCTTCAAAACAAAATCCATGTAACATTAAGAATACGTGAACGACTCAGTACTACAGTCTGGTAGTAATCTTTTTCACTTGTGAATGAGAGATCTTAGGTTGAATCAGACAGAAATTTCTCTTAATATTGAGTTTAATTACCTCACAGCGTCCGACTTTCTTAAGAAAAATATATAGCTGCTTATCTATCAAAACAGGGGATTCTTATACTCTATCACGTAGATACATTTCTGCTTGAGTCATCCCAAACTCTTTTTTAAGGTTCTTCATCTTCTCGAGCTAAAATGACCACAAGTCCTATCATTCCAGAAATTCCACTAAGATTTAATCACACCGAGAGCTGCTAGATATGTTATGTCAATCCTATGAAATATTAAACAACTCTACCATTCCCTTCGCCAACATCATACCCTCCAACCATTGTTAAATGAAGGACTACTTCGTGGTAACCCTGCCAATAACCAGTACGGCTCATACAGGGGGATACAACATAGAGACTAGGTCATTGAAAAATTCAAGCCTCCTTTAGCATCTAAGCAGTTTCATAAGTTATGCCTGGATTCGGCAAACTTTATAACCTTGCATCTCCACAATGCTTCCGACTGATGTCGAAGGTATTGTTTGAACGTTATAATCTCAAGATAGAGTATTGAGAATCTCTTACTCATTTTGACTATACCGTTGAAGGCAAATGCACAAATTAAATATAAGAATCCAATTAAGCACAAGTATTATGTATGGCAAGATTACGATATTTTTAAATTAATAGGCCCTAATCTCAAGTCGGTGAAAGAGTGAGTTACCTGGACCCTACCAAAGACTAACAAGCCTCAACTTCATCAAGGAAAATAGCAAATAATCACTTACAAGGATGAGAAATTCCTAAAGCACTTGTAAGAGACATTCTTGCAAACCAACGAAACAAGCATTTAGCTTTCAACCTAAACTTCTATAATTCAAATCAAACCAAAATATGGGGACAAAATCATACCTTTCATCGCCCATTCTTCAACCTGTAACCCAATAACAACATAAAAGAGAACAAAACATGAGAAATTAAACTGATAATCTGCAAATTAGTCCGAAAAAAGAGGTTAAGTTGAACACACACAAAAACAAAATTACATAACCCTAATGATCTTCAAAATTAGGGAAACTAAATGTTTTAGTTAATTTTACCAAAATCCCCTCTTAATTACCTCAGAAGAACAAAATCCATTCATTGATTCGTCGTTGCAATTGTCATTGAGAGGGGCAGCAGAAGTCGGAACTGATGCAGGCTAAAGAGAGAGAAATAAGAGATGAGAAAATAGGATAAATGCCAAAGAGAGAGATGAGAAAATAGGATGGATGTGGAAGAGATAGACACCTCAATTTTACAGTGAAAGGATAAAAATATAGATAACAATCCGACGGATGAGATTGCAATAAGAAAATTTAATCCAATGATTGCAAGGAGTTGAAATCTTATCTTGATCAGAAATAACTCATCATGACATAGGCATGACATAATCCAATAATAAAGCCATAACATAGACATGACATAATTCAATAATGTAGCCACTATAGTTACATTTTTTGTAAAGAAAAAATTTGGTATCAAAATTTGATTTGTTTTGTTGAAATGTTTACAAAAATGTTTTACAACATAATGTGAAATTAATTCAAAAGAAGTTAACTCAAGACAAAAGTTTGCATCTAATCTCTATAAAAAAAAATAATATAAAAAATTAATGTGAGTTAATCGTAACTGTACAAATAGAATGAGAGGAAAGAGAAAAATAAAATTGAAGAAGGAATCATATTCCTTTTCATTTCTTAGGTTCCACTGCATAACACCCCAATCCTCCTACATTCATCTTTTCCTCTTTTCACAATCATTTAATCCAATCACTGGTCACCCTGCAACGCTGGTTACAAATTCAGATACCAAGATAGAGTAAATTGAACTTACGCAAACTCACTTATCATCTTCACCAACTCATCGCCAATTTCGACCTCTTCAACGGGTATCGGCAAAGTACCCGTTGCAAACACGAAAAGGGTGAAGGTTTTGTAACGTTTTCTTCTGCATTTCCAGCTTAGGAAGGATATTATGGTTTAAAATTAAGCAAAACATTCATTACAAAAACACAAAGAGTGTTCAACTGCATTCATCTTGTTCTACGATTTTTATAGAATTGACAATCTTATTAAGAAACAAAACCTAATAGAGATCAGAAACAGATACTTCGAAAGCAGCTCAGGATAATCTGTTTTCTACTTATTCAGCATATAGACGCATTCCACATGGTTGCCAGAAGAAATACGCCCCCACACACACTTGATTATGCGCTTGCACCCGAAGCCCCTGCCTGTTCCTTAGCCTGTTGCCTAGCCTCTTCTCGCATTACTGCTCTTACATATATTTCATAGCAGGCGCCTGATAAACATCATAAACACATGAGTACTTGGAACACTGTAACAAGTTAAACAAGACTCTAATTCCTTGATATATCCAATTTGTATAACCACATAAATACACATACACAATTACATTGACCAATTCAAGGCACAATATTAAAAGTCACAATTAAAAGGAAGTCCATTATTGCCTTCTATCAAGAAATGCACTCAATCAAGTGTTTTCAACCTATCTTATAAACACAGGGTGGTGCTATCAACACACCCCTTTTTACCTCCCATACATCCTTCTCAATTTCCGGCCGTCAAACGGAATGAATTGAAGAAAATCAAAGGACAAATATTAACAAGGAATGTGTGGGAAGTAAAAATGGGGGTGTGAATAGCACTACCCTAAACACATATGGAATGGTTGGATTATAGAACACAAGTTAATTTGTTAAAATACAAAACAGATTTCAACAATTCAGACCACCGAATATCGTTCTCTAATCAGGTCTTAATGATCCTGATTGCTATTTTCCCTTGTTTATCATGCTACGTTCACAGATGGAAAAAGTAATCATATTTTTCTCAACGAATATAAGAAACAGCAAATTCAACCCACACTTTGAAGGTGGATATCGTTATAAGTCTGTGAATGTGCATCTGTGAATACAAACAAACTTTGCAACCCTAAAAAAGGCGGAGAGGGAAGCAGGAAAATGAACCCCTCTAGCTTGCGACTCATCCTTAAGGGGCATATTCCAAGCTTAAGCTATAAGAGGCTAAAACAACTGTAACCCCAACCCCTTCTTTTGTCAATTGTCAAAGCCTTACTGAGGACTTTACTAATCAGACAATAAATGCAATCAAATCAATTGATCATATAGTATAAACATGGAAAAGGTAAATAATCAGACAATTAACCTTATAATCAAACGGTTTCTTCCTGATGAAACCGCGGCTTCCTGCCTACCACATCCCCGAAACCATAAAAAATTATCTAAGAAATCTAAAAAATGTACGGTAACTAGAACCTAATTTAGGAAAGGCAGAGGAGTGCGTAATGGCTACATCTTATCAAAAGTATCAAGGTAAATTAAGCTTATGCATAGCAACTAATACACCATCTGATTAAATCTCAAGCAAAATAATTGCGTACCAGCAACGATAACAATGGTAAGAACATCTCCAAGTCTTTTAACTAGAGCCACGCCCTTCTTATGCGACTTGAACCGTTTTAAAGATGGGTCCGGTGCCAAGAGCTGCAAATTTAAACAACTCAGTCCAGCCCAAATGCACAATTGAACCAGCGAAATCAAATAAACACATTCACCCTGCTGCTAACAAACATCAAAATCAAATAAATAAACAAAATTTGCACAAATAAATCTAAAGCTAAAATCTTTAAGCTGTATGCTCAAATGTGTTTGCTACCCAACTATCGAAAATGCTAAACTCGAAGTTTCATGGCCGAATCTCAGATACAAGATGAAATAAAAAGCTGCCCCAAACGAATCAAAATCCGAACAATCCTGCATAGCTGAATAAATTAAGAGAGAGAAAGATAGAGACTCACAGCTTTCTCGCGAGGCCCTGGCTCGACGTGGAACTGGCGGCGCGATTGGGAAAGCGAATCGTTCTGCCCCCTCTGATTGTTAAACCGAAATAGTTAGGGAGAAAGGAAATACTGAACCAAATCAAAACTACGGCGTTACAGATCGAACGTATGAGACAGAGAAAGCGCACCTGTGAGTGGGATTGGAAATGGGAAGCGACGGAATTGCGGAGCAGGAACGCCATAGTCAATAACCGGAGCTTGAAGCAGTAGCTACCAAATACTTCCGCAAAGACTCGAGCTTTTGCTATCAGGGCGATTTTTTGTGCTTTTTATTTTTCTATTATAACCCCATACTTTGCCATATTTATTTTAGTACCCCATATCTATCTCGCTGTTTTTTTTGTTTTTTTTTTTTTGTTTTGTTTGAGAGCAACAGAACTCACTGTTTGGAACAGCGGGTTTGGGGCTACTTTCCCTTCGTGCCACGTGTCATGTTTATGGGTGGAGGACAGACTGCCACGTATACATGGTAGTTATGAACCAGGGCAGTCCAAGCAAACTAACTTTGGACCTTTTGGTTCCAAAATTTCAATCCCAATAGCTTTGGATTTGATTACAGAAAGAAGAGAAGAAGCAATGGCAATGAGGGCAGCTGCTTTAGCATGTAAAATTGGAGGAAGGCAAAGAAACCCTTCACTCTCTTCAGTTCCTCTCTCTCTCCAACAACTCAAGCGCCATCAATTTCAACCCCAAAGATTCATATCGGCTCCTCCTCTTAACCAACCTGGTGAGTTGTGACTGATTTATCCTATTTACCCATCTCACAGACACTAAACAGACAATAAGCCGCACAAGGTTTGGAGCTCCTTTATTGTCTGTTTAGTAGAAATTTTTGTTTCGCAATGCCATTCTCATTTAATTCTTGTTTTCCTGGCGATCATAGTTTGATATGTGCGTAGAAATATTTCGTTATGTGTAATTTATTGGGTTATCTATGCATATGTGTCAACTTGTTATTGGTAGGATGTAACCGAACAATGTCCAGGGTTATTGGATTTAGTATATTATTGTTGGTTTGGTTTTATTTGAGACCATGGAATCAAAAACAAATTTTTATGGTTTGCAAATAGTTCAGTTTATGATGCATATGTGTGTGTATGTATGATGTATTTGTAGGGTTTAAGTCTTCAGTAAGGGCTATAAGTGGGGCAGCTGCAGATCCTATAACTCCAAAGAAAGAAAATGATCAAGAACAAACACCTCAGAATTGGAAGATTAAAATGCTCTATGACGGGGATTGCCCCTTATGCATGCGAGAGGTCGATCCTTACCTTCAAACACCCGTCTATATATCCCTGTTGTTACTTTTCTGTTTATAATGTAATTAGCGTTTGTTTGATGAGTTTCGTACGGATGAAGCTACAAAGTCCTTTTGTTCTTGATGGTTTCGAGTGTGCTGAAGTTTGCGTTATATTGGCAGGTGGACATGCTGAGAGAGAGAAATATGCGTTATGGTACCATCAAGTTTGTTGACATAAGTTCAGATGACTACTCGCCAGAGGAGAATCAAGGGCTGGACTACAAGACTGTAAGTTTGCGTTATTGAAATTTGATGCTAAGATTTACGAAACCAAATTATATCATCGGCAGTATTTCCTCTTTTTAATATCCAATTTAAATTTCCTGGCTTGAAACATAGAAAGATGATATGATATGTTTTGGACAAATACATCAGAACTTAGTGACACTTTCTTGTGTTGTTTTGTTTAGGTTATGGGAAACATTCACGCCATCCTCTCTGATGGAACTGTGGTCACTGATGTCGAAGTAAGCCCCTTTTCGTGCCACGTTTTAGCTCCCTATTTTGAATACAGTTTTCCCTTGAGTTGTCCAGGAGATGGATAAAGCTGATGAAAACTGCTGCAGGCATTCAGAAAGCTCTACGAGCAAGTGGGGCTCGGATGGGTATATGCCATAACCAAATACGAACCTGTGAGTCTCCTTTTTTGATTCATCTACTTTTCCGCCATGTAGAACTAAATGATCTACAATAGTATGTTATCTTTATCTGGTGGTCTAATGGGAAAACAATTTATTCACAGATTGCAACAATAGCTGGTGCTGTATATGGCGTTTGGGCTAAATATCGTCTTCAAATCACAGGTATGCTAATTTGTTAACTCTGCTGCCCAGATATCTTATGATTAATATAAACTTCTGTTAGATGATGTTGACATCCTGTTTTTGCATTAGGCCGGCCACCCCTAGAAGAGGTTTTGGAGTTGCGAAAGAAGACCAAGGTAAGCACCGTTCATTTGCATGGATTTCAGTTCTATTACCGTTCAACACCTTTAATTGAATCCGAATGGGAATGGAACCATAAGCTTATGTTAACAGCAGCTATCAACTTTCACAGAAACGCTTAAGAATTTGAAATATTTGAACCATTTGGTGCTAACACACGTCTCATTATCTGTTTTCCTATACAGGGAGAAGTATGTAAAGATGCAAAAGATTGTAAACTTCCAGAGTAACTGGCACCAGTCGGGATTTTGAAGGTTTCGTGTTAGGTTGCTTCCATCGTCTTCCATAACTTTGGCTTTTATACAAATATTATAGAAGGGCATGCAGGTGTATAATTTTTCACATATACATTCTTTTGCAGAGTTATATGTAAACAATCTGATGAATGTAAAACGTCGATACGCTGAATTTCTGCAATGCTTCAGTTTGTTTGGTTAATTAGCCTTCCTTCAGCGTTGAAAGATTTGCTACAAATTCATTTATGTTGTCATCTGATTTTCCCCCTACGCTAACAGATCTCTTCGCAGGCTCTCTCCATGAATTTCAAGGCATTCCAGTTGATCTCTCCACTTCTCTTTCCTCGCATGACTTCACTCACACACGTCTCTCTCTCTACCCTACTCACAATCCCCTCCTCATTTTTCTCAACTCTCCTCCAACACCCTACAACTCTACAAATTTTGCATTAGTCGGCTGGTCGCTCCACTGCGGCATCACCACCATCGGCCGCCTTGGCTCAACCCCTCCAACGTTGAATTCCATCCGCAGTCAGTCACAAAACAACCCACGGATCGGTTTGCTAGAACCTCCAGTTGGTTGCACCATGGCACAACCAACCCAGCTTCACCTACTGACTCCAAAAAGTCATCTGGCAAACCGACAGGAAATTCAGATTACTTGCTTTCATTCCCCATGCAATTAATTTCTTCAACCTGTTTAGCAGCAGTCTCTGCCATGCTTCCAAATGAGACGTAAACCACACTTTAAAGTGCTTTTTTCTCCAGTGCACTTGTATGCTTTTGGCCTCCAGATACTTGCACCACAGGTTCCGTCTCCTTCAATTTATTGGTCCAGGTAGGCTGATGGCACCATGGGACCCACCATCGCCAGGGCCAAAACCCCAGCATTTCATTCACCAGCTTTTCAATACACACACACACACACACACACACTTTTGGTAAGACTGACAAAAGAGCCAAGGTTCAATAGCATCAGTGTTTTACTTTTCCGAATGAGGATCCTCTCCGGATCCTTATTCTACTTTTCCAATTAGTAAAGCAATTGCAATGAATATATCTTCATCAAAGCAATAATACTCCATTTTTATGGTTCAAAGATAAATATGCATAAATTGAATCAATTATTTTATTTTTTTAAATAAACAATAATGTCAAGTCAACTTCAGCATTACTATCATGGAAAACACCGTTGTTAAACAGAATCAATTATAAATTTTGTTGGGTAGTGATTTTCAAACTTCTCTCTTTTTTCGTTGTTCTCCTCCTAACTTTTGAATTGAATAAATAAAAAAGAGAAGGAGAGTAGAAGTAGAAAACGAAAGTGTGAAAATCACTATGCCTCATCTCTATAAACACTTTGTAATCGTTACAATTTTTGAGCCTCATAAATATTCAGTTTCCATGATTCTTCTTTTTTCTCCAGTACACTTTGTAATCGTTTTTTGCAGATAATATCAAAACCCCACGTCACTCATTTATTACCTACCTGAAAAAATAAACCCATAAGTTTCTTTCATCACAAGCAACGACAGACCGCGAATTACGATACGCCAGTGCATAGAGCAGACAGAAGCTGAGTTGGTTAAAAACACAGCTCCGTAGATTTTGAACTCTTTGGCCACGTCAAGTGCCCGTGGAAGCGGTGAATCATACACAATACAACTGACAGGTGGTGAGCCTGCTGAGGCATTGAGCTTCAATATGAACTCTGCTAGGGTTTTCGAACCAACTATTTTGAATGAGTGTAAGTAGGCTGCTTGGGTTGGTGCTTGGTTGAATCCGCTTTGATCGTAGTCATCGGAGATGGGTTCAATTCGCACAGCCAGTGCGTAGATGGATTTGATGGTGTTAGGGGTGGTGGCTAGAGTGGTTTTTAGGTCTTTGGAGGCTAAACGTTTGGCAAATGGAGGAGTGGGTTTATGTGCCCTTGAGCTGGATATGCGAAAACAACTAGGAATAAAGAAGACTGTAAGTTCCACAATAAAAATCCTAATCAAATTCGTGAAGACAATTAGGAATCAAATCAACTAGAGGAAGCTGTAGTTGATCCCATATTCTTCTTTTCTTTTCTTTCTGTTACCCGATTCATGACTTCCCTCGTCATGCAAGTAAAGATGAATGGACTGATGGATTATATAGCACCCATTTGGGATTGCTTCCGCTTATGTAAGAAGCACTTCAACGCTTTCACTAGAAGCGCAAAATATGCTTTCAAAATCCAAAAGTACTTTTTCTGTCAAACACCGTAAAAACAACGTATTGGTTATCTGGAAGCGCTTTTAGCCTTTCCAAAACATTCCCAAACAGGGCATTGGTTTCTGCAATGGTCCCAACAACTCCAAGTTCGAGTTAGGAACAAGGTAAATACACGAAAACTCGCTTAAATGAAGAGAGAAAGCTATAAAAAGGATACTTTTATTAAACAAATGACTTCATTCAAGTTATGTAGAAGCACGTACATATTTACAAGCTAACAACTTGATATGAGAGTTCATTTCTCTGGCCACTGGCCAAGAGAACTAAGAAACTGGTAAGAACATGAACTACCAGATACATTTAACATCTAACAAAACCTCCGAAGAGATCTCTCTCTACCTGCACACGTAAGTACTATACGGGCAGCATTAAACGGTATATGCAACTGTAACCAAACAATCTTTCACATTAGATTACTAGTATCTTCGAATATCACGAAATTTTCGTTTCAGAGCAACGCTCTTCCTAATTGAGAACCACTTCAGCACACTGAATAGCTTTGTCCATCTCATCTGAGCCCTATCTGATATCGCAACAGCTGTAGAACGCCTCAACAAGAAGCCATCTACAGCGCTTTGTAGGTCTTGTGATTCTGAACTAATGTTCTGTGACTGCAGATCAGCATCGAAAAATTGCAGATGATCCTCATCAAATAAAGCTTGGACCATGGGGTCAGAGTCGCAGATCAGGGAGTTCGCTACTTGACCTGGGAAACTCAGAGTCTGGTCATATCTAAGACCGAGTCCGTCAATGTTGTGCAAGGAATAATCATCCAAGCCACTGCTGCTACCCACCGAGTACATGGAAGAGATGATATCTGGAGAAGAGGCAGATGGCTGTGCATAATCAAATCCATCAATCTTTTGAGAAGCCAAAAACTTGCTTCCGTCAAGATCCCCTGACCTTGGAGAGCTCGATGTGTGAAGAACATTGGTGAAGTTGGAAGCAGCAGCTATAAGAGAGGCTTCATCTTCAAACGGGACAACTTCTTCCCAGTGTTGAAATGCAGAAATGACCAAGTGCTGGCCATCAACCTAAAAACAATATTTGATCATACGAAATCAGACATGACTTGAGAAAATATAAAGGAAAAAAAGATAAAAGCGAGTGGACTGAGATGATAGGTAGCGTACCTTTTGTGCTTCGGACAGCTTACTAATAGGAACATATTCACGCTCCAACAGAAGTCCCATCACTTGCCCCACGATGTTGAAGGCCACACCAGTTTGCTGTGAATTGGGAGGGCAGTACAAGTACATCCTCTTATCGAGTGTACATGTCTGAGCATGCTCCACAGTGACTTCCCACATCTTAGCGGACATACCCGTCCCAAGGATCTGCAAATTTTCACCCAAAAAAACCCTTACAATCACTAGAATACTTGTGAAGGGTTGAAAAAGGCTGCTGCAACAAGTAGAATTTCCTTTTGATGAAACATTTAAATGCACAAGATAACAACTAAGCTTCAAACTTCGCAGCGTAAACTATTAAGCATTGGAAAAGTAAATTTATCGAAGATAAGAAAAGGCAGTAATTACATTCCGGAGCCTTGAAGGGTTTAAGAAGAGTAGGGTGAGAAAATCCTTCACGATGTTGATGTTTTCCCGACTCAACCGCTTGTGGAAAGCTCCATCCTTACCAATCTTTTCTAGTCTCCATACTTCATCAAGCAGACATGGAGGGTGGTGTTTCTTGTACACTGCAGAACAAGAAGTAACTCAGGTTATAATATTGCATTTTTAGTTAGCTGATCCTAATCTGGAGGCAACGAGGCATGCATGATAAGG
Organism: Pyrus communis; assembly: GCF_963583255.1. Lineage (NCBI taxonomy): Eukaryota > Viridiplantae > Streptophyta > Magnoliopsida > Rosales > Rosaceae > Pyrus > Pyrus communis. Next base: position 22,454,783 of record NC_084814.1, read on the forward strand.
CAAAATGAACATATAAGAAGGTAACTACATCCAATATAAGGAGATATTACGATGATATACGGATAACTTTTACATTGAATTTTTTTTGTTTAACTACTTGGCCAGTCCGATGAACACAGTGAAGGAACACTTGATCTTAGTGTCATTATTCTAGCAAGAACCTTAGAGACACAATTTTATTTATAAGTAAACCAAATGAGAAGAACTCACATTCTCCACGGTGATCCCTGACAATAAAGGATTCCGTCCTTGCTTCTCTTATTCTAATTCCATCGAAGTTATCTAAAACTCTTGCACCCAGCCTGAACCTACGGCTCCTTGTCCAGCTTGAATTATCAGTAAAAGAAATCTCACCCACAAGAGCAACTCCATCTTTAAGATTCAAAATTGATTCTCCTGTAAGAAGAGGTTTCTTTCCTTCCCTCTCCCTTACAATGTTATTCTTGAAATCTTCAAGTGTCCAATTGTCACCCTCCTCACCATCAAAATCACCCTCGAGAACAACGATCTCCACCTTGGCTGCGGATTCAGGCCCGGATTTGACGATATGTCCACTAAAGCAATCAACCAAAGCTACTTGTACACTAGAGCATTCTTCTCCTTCAATCCGAGCTCCAGTAAATACCGGAAGAGAGATATTATTTAAGAACTGTAGCTTTAAGATTCTTGATTCAAAATGATGCGTCTCTTTCCCACAATTCCTGAATAGAAACGTAAAACATAAATAAAACTATTGTATAGCAAGGTGAAACTACGGATTTTGGCCCTAAATTGCTACATCTCAAAGCTTTAGAGTTTATAGTATTATCTTACTGTTTCATACTGTTCAAATGCTTTCTTAGGGCCACCTCAACTTCTTCTTTAACCTGATGAAAATACATAGCAAAATTATATAACATTCAATTAAAGCCGCAGCACCGATAGATACTAAAAGGATGCATCGAGTTTGCATGCATTGAACTGCAACGTGAAAATCAATTACTATATTACGATTTGCAGGGACATCAAATTGAAGTAAATAAATATAACCCTCAAAGGTATACTTGAGGCCTAAGAAACTTCAGAGAATGAATGTGAATCCAATTTATCTTGGCATCGAACAGGCAAAATATTGAGATGGTGTCAGGCTAGAGCAAATGCGACCACAAAGTGGGCTGCCATGCACGTTAGCTGCACCCTGCAAAGCATGGTGGTAAAATTTGCAAAGCATGGTGGTATTTTACAATTTCCAGCAAGCTACAACGGCTCAGTTTAGTTAATTGATTTTAGTACAGTCGTGTACTTATGAAGTTCAGAAATCATATACAACCCCTTCAAACATACAAAACTGTATTACAATTATACAGTCGAGCGAAAACGCGTACATAACTCGAGGCTTCGAGCTCAATGGTGAAAATTACACAGTTACTTAATCCAATACATAAAGAAAACGGTTCTTTAGATATAAGTCCATGCAACACTTATTTCCTTGACAAAAAACTATCTCATTTTAAACATCTAAATATAACCCAAATTTGAAGTAAACTGCCATGTAAACAAATAAATACCTATTATTTTCAAACTATTTACAATTGTGCCACAACACTCTAATTATGTTAATGAATTTAATAATCCACCATAATTGTGGGAAATAAGTGCCTTATTATTATAAAATTATATACTTTATACTTCTCTTACCATCATATGTTTCATTTCTTTTATTTGTTTGATAATCATTGTAGGTAAATTATTTTGCATGTATGTATTAGGCATATTTTGTTAAAATTATATATATGCATGCAAATAATTTATCTATAATTTTATGTAAAATAATATGTAATTAATTAATTTTGAATCAATTGGCTAAAAACATTTATTTATTTTGTAGGTAAATTATTTTTCATGTGATATTACATATATACTAGCCACATTTTGTTAGTATTATATAGAGTCTCCAATCAATCGACATTCTTTTATTTTTTAGGTAAATTATGTTGCATGTAGGTAAATTGTTTTATATATTTCTTTTTTTTTTTTTTTTTTTTTTTTTGCAAAATATTGGTATTGAATTAATTTTGAATAAAAATATTTATTTATTTTGTAGGTAAATTATTTTGCATGTATCATTACATAATTTACTAGGAACTTATATTGTTATTATATATATGTTGTGCAAAATAATTCACCTATGTTATATTTAAAATATTGATAATTTTGAATAAAATAACTTTTTTATATTTGTAGGATATACTAATGTACCTGTTAGCATCATGTGAAAACAACTATACAAGGAACATTGGCATCATGTAAATTTTTGTTATTAAATGCATAGGAATCATGACATTTAAATTTTTTTCCAAATTCCCGGAAGGTATTTGAAGACATATAACTGAATGAAAAATGTAGATAATAAGTGAGAGACCCAAAGTAAGTGTTATTAGGGGTAATTTAGACATCCAAAAATACAAATTTTGCCAAACTTAATTATGGATATTGCTTATTCTAAGATTTCTCATATTTTTAGAGAGAGTAATCAAGTTACTGATTGTTTGGCCAATTATGGTGTTGATCACCCCAGTGTCCATTGGTGGGATTCATGCCCTCCTTGTGCTGCAGTTGTTTATTCTCATAACCTTTCTAAGCTTCCTAGTTATAGGTTTTGCTAAAAAAGGTTTTCAATTGTTGTTATGAATTCTTTAATGATCTAGGTTTGGCCTCATGTCCCCCTGACATATTGTATTTTTCTTGTTTATCAAACAATTATCCTCAAAGTCTTTTCTCATGATAGCAATGCTGGAGTGGGACGGACTTTGTGGCCAAATTTAAAAAAAAAAAGAAAAATTATGGATATTGCTTAGTTGGAGCCTAGCCATTGGGTTTTTGTTAGAGAAATTTACCATGATGAGTTTTAGTTAAAGAGAATTGAATTCCAAGGGATGTACTCATAACAGGAAAACACTTACAACTTTACGAATCAAACGCTCAAGAAGTGGCTCCAGTAAGTGCTGGACTTTGTGCAATCTCATCGTTTCCAGAACCACGCTGAAAACCAGTAATGAAGGCATTAGAAACTTAGAAAGAAAATAGATGTGAAAACTATCATCAGTTTATTTTGGTCTATAGTACTTTATTAGTACATCATAGTTATCAAGAACCAAATAAGATTTACAGACTCAAACCTCTGGAAAGTGGTCTTCCGACGCTTGTCCTCCGGACTACCAGTCCCATCCGACCGACCCTTGCCATCATCATGCTGCCTCTTCAGCGACATTATCGAAACCCAGCAACACCCAGCACACCAAGCTCACCAGTAACAAGCAATGAGAAGCACTGGCTGTGCCACTGCCACTGCCACTGTCACTACACAAACATAAAAAACTGCAACAACATTCGATAAGCAGGCTATACAATTATTTTTAATGATCCACATATATAAATAACGGAAAATAGAATGGATAAAATAATAATTATTATTATTATTATCATAATAAATGCGGTAATAAATGAGAAAAATCCAAATCTTGGTACTATCCAAGTACTGTTTGCGGTGCCATGTAGGCTGTTGCTATCGGTTATTAAAAAGTTGGCTGCTTCCGGGATGCTTCTTCGTCGACCCGAAAAGCCATCTTTTTCTGTGGCTTCTTCTTTCATTGTCACGCTGCATTCGCGGTGGACAGATACTCACGCGGGTGCAGGAGGAGACGAGAGAGCGTTAGAGATAGGAGATGATGGCGCGTGGGCCCGTAAAAGCGCGTTTAAAACGATTGATAGGGGCGGGGCGAGCGGCCAAATGGGTGTCGTTGTTTGCTTTTTTTTTTGGTTGCTATTTTTTCAACTGAAAGTAAGATCACTCATCAGCTTATATGTCCAGCGGGTCCTTGTGGTTGTTTTGTCATGCGAGTCATGTGATTCATGATTATTGTCTTTCACCCTGATTCGGTGAAAGTAATAATGTTTATGCATTCTGATGCAAGTTTAATTCTTGCAAATTCTTCTCTCTCTTAATAACTAATAATTAACCAACTAACGTTATCGTTTGTTAGAAAGAAAAAAAAATAGCAAGTAACAAGATTTGTGCACAAGTTTATTAGGTAGCAAGCCAAAATTCGTAAATTTTTAATCGCTTTAGCGAATACAGATTATGTAGCAAATACCATTGTTGAAATTTTCAACATTATTGTCATTTATAAACGGGAATTTCACGGAGTTATGAGGAATTCGCAAGCTAATTAAGGAGATCAAAGTGTTGGATGATGATTACCAAAGACATTTTGAGTCAATTGAGTGGTGATTTTAGTTAGTACATTAATGTTTAAAAACATATGAATAGTGTGTTTCTAATAAATTGGGATGGCAAGTGATGAATTGCCCTGAAAATTAAGGTCCTCATCAACTCATTACATTTTAGATTTAAACTCTCATTTCCAGAATATAGAATATCACTTACAATAATAAAAATAATACAACTGGCATGGCAATGAACCTTGTTATCTTAAGGAAAAAACCTAAAGTCTCTCTCTTTTTTTCTTTTTCTTTTTTTTTGTTAATTCAGGAAACATGAAGTCCTTCTTTACCATGTTATAATATGTGCATGGACTTTCTAACATCTAATTGTTTACGTAAGTTTTCGTGTCAATATTATAAAACATAATGTAAAAAATATAAGATAATAAAGAGTCCATTGAAAGTTTCACTTTTAAAATAATCTCTTTAGCATTTCTCATGGTTTAATAAGGTTCCACATGGAAAATAAAACACAATAATTGGTGTATGAATTGAATAAGCTTAAAACTACAGAGAAAGTAAAAGGATCAAAAAATTCCTTCCTCATTTATCACGTTTCCAGTCGATACGTTTCCACTCGATAAGGCAACTCGTTCGGTGCCTTATCTATTACGACGATAAAACGCTAGTTATTGAAAATAAATCGAATTTGCCTTATCAATTGCCTCGCCCTTTGGGTACGGTCGATCTAAAGATTCGTCAACATTCTCAACTCAGTCACAAGAACATGTCATGAAATCTTTTTTTAACGTGTCGGAATACGGGCATATACATTATAACGGAATGATACACCATATAAACATATATATGATGACTTCTAACGTATGTACTTGTGTTTTAGACATACTAAAAAATCTCTTCTCAAGAATAACGTATCTTTTGTCTTTACATCAACATCATAAAGTGGATTTTTACAAACATATCCAAAAGGAATCATAAACGTTGTAAGAAGAACTAGTAGCACACCGTGCTCCGTGCATGCTTGTCCGAAATGTCCAAAATGTCAGAAATCACAAGATACTCCATCCCACTTCCACGAATCTTCCTACCCTTAGTACACTCCTCCCGTGCACAACTTGGAAAACAATTGCAAAATACCGAAAATGCCATCCGACATGACTTTCAAATAATGGGATCATAATATCAATAAAAAAAAATGTTTTATTGAGTCATTTCGTCGAGCACCTTATAAGCACTTGTCAATTACTGTCAATATATGTTGAAAGTTTATGCCAACATATGTTGACAACTACTATTATTGTAGAGGCTTGTCTAGAGTAAATGCAGGATACTGTAGAGTAATGTTGAAAACTGTCAAGGATTCTCAACTAAAGTATTTCATCGAGCACATAATCGCACAGTAGAGTCGCATAAAAGAAGAGAGAAAAGGTAGACAAATATGATAAAAGAAAATAGAATAAGTATGAGGAGAGGGTTGTAATTTAATTTATCTTAGTTGTCACCGTTCCATGAAGTTTTCGAAATTATTAAGATCAAGGACAACCAATGACCCCATGTTAACTCTGTCACCGCTCCAATACATTCAACAACATGTGGAACTTTGAGGGGAGATGTTGGTCATTACACAAAGTTTGCGTTTTTAACGTTGGTGATGAGGACATAAAAAAACCATCAATATGCTCGTTGCCGGCATTACCTTCTAACTTTTGTCAAAAACGGATAATATTTATACTAATTTCGGTGGGCCCGTGGCCTGGTTGCATTAAAACGAGTGGGCCCAATTCGTTTCTCGTTTCTTTCACGGGACCAGTGGGCCTGCGTCCATGAAGTGGGTCACGTGATTGGTTCATGATTTGTTAGGCGAGTGAGTGGGCCCCGCAGGCGAGTTAGTGGGCCCAGTAGGTGAGAAAGCATGCGCTATTGGAATTTTTGGAGAAATATTATTTCTCCTTCTGATCTCTCTCTCATTCCCTTTCATTCTACTTGAATGATTACGGTTAAACTACGTTAATATCTTATATTGATTTTTTTTTTTTTATAAAGACAATAAGACAAAAAGCCAAGTGTGAGAGGATGGGAGGAAAGGAAATGAGAATAAGAGGGGAGAGAATGTTACTCCAGAATTTTTGCTCACTGCCATGACTATAGTGTATGTTAACCATATACTTAATCATTTGTCATGTGCCATTTCATCTAATTCTAGTTAACTTTCACATTAAATATTACTTTTTTAAATTTGAAAAAAAAATTAACCAAACTTAAAGGAAAGGGCACGTGGCAGATAATTAGGTATATGGTGAGCATACACCAAAATTTAAGGTGGTGAGTAAAAATGCTCCTATTGTGATAGGGTAGTACTATTCACATATCTCTTTTTATCTCCTACACACCCTTGTTCATTGTTCTATTAATCTTTAATTCATTTGATCTGACAATCAAAAATTAAAAAGAATGTGAGAGATAAAAATAAGTGTATGAATAGTGATGGCGATTGTGTTGTGAACCAAGCACCACCCTTGTTATATGATCATTTGAGAATATCTTTTAGGCATTACTCATGCTAACTTGATAAGTTACTGGTCCTAACAGTGATGACGATTGTATCATGAAGAATAAGAATAAGTAAAGTTTTGCGTTCGAAACTCTTCAAATTTAATTTTAAAAACGAATTATGGTGACAAATTTGTCAAACTTATTTACACGTTAAACACAAGATTTATACATATAGTGAGCTTACTTCTAGAGTGTTAACAAATGCCTATAAATAATTTATTTGAAAATGTTTTTAACACGATCGTATTTCTTTGTTACCTTCTTTTTATATTCAATTCTTTACTAACATTTAGTTAATCACATTGTTCATTTGTCCTTTTTTCTTTAATTTTATCTCATTAAGATTTCAGGCACCGTTTCTTTTTTTAAGATGATACTCTAGTTCTTAACTCTCACGTTAAGATTTAAGATAAGCTGCTTTGACAATCTGTTCTATTTATTTTCTTTTATCTTGAATAAATTTATTTTTCCCAACCAAAAAAACAAAGTCAACGATGGAATATGAAAAAAATGAAAACTAATAAAAATGGTTTGAAAATTTTGAGTTTTAACGATAAGAACAAAGTAAAGGGTAAAGTGAATAGTACCAGGATTGACCTTTTAGTGTAAAAATGTGATTTTTCGTTAAAGTTCTAAATACATCATCACCCAAAAACTTGGTACATTTTTTGTAAAAATCTAAAGGGTAAACTGATATTGTGCATAATCTGCTATTCACTTCAAACCATGTATTCCTCTCCCCCCCACCCCCCCCCCCCCCCCCCGGGGCCCCTCCTCTCTCTCTCTCTCTCTCTCTCTCTCTCTCTCTCTCTCAATGTATCACACAGGTGTGTATTGTATATTCCTATATTCTCCAGTTACAGAAATTACATTTATTTTTTGTCTGCAGAAACAACTCCGGTTTCTTCCATGAAAATCATATGAACAACCATAGCCCGCAGTAGCCAGCCATGCAACACGATCTTCGTCTGCAATTAATTGAGTCAACTCCACATTCATCGTCTGACAAACACTTGTGGTCACTACGAGCATCTGGGACGTGGCAAGCACTCTCAACTTGTTGGTCGCCACATTCCCACGAATTCACTGCTGTAGGTGGACATACCTGCATCGACGTCGCACTTGTTTGTCGTGCTTGCTTTCCGGTCTGCACAACTGAAAACGTCATGACCAATATGAACTAGCATGTAATGGCATACTGCACTGACCTGCAAAGTATCAAATGCAACTAAATTTGAAAAAAACCAAGGGGTTTTTTTTTTAATTAATTAGGTTAGATAAACAGCTTGAGAAAAGTCCAGATCGAATCGATGTAGGCATCATGAAGACTTTCGTGCCAACTACATAACACTGAAAGGGGAGGCCCCTTGGTCGTGAAAATATGATTTTGTTCAGCCAAAAATGAATCGTCGAACAGAAGAAATAGATACTTCCGCCTACAAAAAAAGCATAAGACATCAGTTCAGATTTCCTTCAAGATTACAAATCGATGAAAAAAAATAAAAGCAAGTTAAAATTAGAGTAGCCAATTTACTTTGCGGGGGTTTCTTAGTAGGACGTCTCCTATTTGTCCGGTCTTCTGTTTCCGGGCTATTCATTTTTCTTCAAAGAATTTTGTCTGTCTTCTGTTTCCAGCGGTTTTTCTTGTAAAGACATTTCTCTTTTATTTGAGGTAACGGTTGAAATAACGCCACCAATTGATGGTCGGGAGCGCAGCGCAATGCATGAGTACGAAGGGAACCCAAAATCTATGTAATCAGATATGTTAGTTACTACATGCTACCAAAGGGAATGTCAGTGCCAATATCGGTGCATAGATTAATGTTTTCTACTTAAGCCATTGCCAAGCTGTTTGACTGAACCTTAAAATAAATATTAAAAAATTTGTTCATGGAGACTTGTTTGTTCTCAAAAATTATAATTATTCTACAATGGACATACTATCACGTCCTGATCCCAACATACTGTAAGAATTGCAGAAAATTTAAAGACGAAGAAAGAAGAAAGAACGCAGAAGAAAGAAGAAGAAATGAGAGAGAGAGAGAGTCAGGAGAGAAAACAGGTTTAGAGAGAAGAAGAGACTTTGTTATTTTTCCACAGTTCTTTACAGTTTACAAAACTGTTATATGTAGTTACAAAACCTTCTTACTAAGCTAAGGACTAACTGCTGTCTAACTACCTTATAACAAACTATATAGGATATTGACAAGTGTCATTCATTTCTGCCATAGATTTATCTTTCACTTGGAGGTTGGTTTTTCTTACTTCACTATTCTTACATCCCCCCTCAAGCTCATGCGTGTAGGAGCTGAGCATGAGATTGCCACAATGCAACTGAAACAATGGCGCAGACAAACCCTTAGTCAAAATGTCAGCGGACTGATCAGATGAAGAAACATGTTGAATCTGGAGATCTCCTCGTGTTACTCGTTCTCGCACAAAGTGGTAATCGATTTCAATGTGTTTGGACTTAGCATGAAACACTAGATTGGTGGATAGAGCGATGGCAGAAACATTGTCACAATGTATCATGGGAGGCAAGGACAAAGGAATGTGAAGATCACAGAACAATTGGTGGATCCAGGCAAGCTCAGCTGCAGTGATGGCAAGAGCTCGATATTCTGCCTCTGTGGAAGACCGAGAAACAGTATGTTGCTTCTTTGAAGCCCAAGAAATTGGATTGGAACCAAGAAACACAATGAAACCAGATGTAGACCTACGATCGTTGGGGTCTCCAGCCCAATCTGCATCACTATAGGAGTGCAGATAGAGTGGTCCTGGTTGAAATCTAATACCATACTCCGAAGTGCCTTTGAGATACCGAATTATTCGTTTGACTGCAATGACATGGGATTCCATAGGATTGTGCATAAACTGGCAAGCTTGATTAACTGAAAACGCGATATCAGGTCGAGTAAACGTGAGATATTGCAGTGCACCTACAATACTACGATACTGGTCAGGACTGTGATAAAGTTTCCCATCATCTTTGATCAGTCTGTGATAGGGAAGACAAGGAGTAGCACAAGGTTTACAATCTTGAAGGTCAACCTTGTCAATCAACTCCTTGGTATATTTGGATTGAGAAACAAAGAGGCCATCAGAAGTGTATTGAATCTGAAGCCCTAAGAAATAGTTCAGAACTCCTAAATCCCTCATATCAAATTCCATAGTGAGAGCTGTAATAACATCTGAAACCAACTGGGAATCACTCCCTGTGAGAATCACATCATCCACATAAAGCAAGAGAACAACTATGCCCTGTGATGTATGTTTAACAAACAAAGAAGGATCGGCTGGAGACTGTTGAAACCCCAATTCAGGCAAAAAACTTGTGAACCGCTCATTCCAGGCTCGAGGGGCTTGTTTTAGACCATATAGAGATTTGTGAAGCTTGCATACATAATTGGAGGGATGACTAGAACTTTGAAAGCCTTGAGGTTGTTCCATATACACCTCTTCATTGAGTAAACCATGTAAGAATGCATTTTTAACATCCAGTTGTCGAAAAGTCCAATGAAACTGTGCTGCCAATGCTAGGATTAATCGAATGGTTGTAGGTTTAACCACTGGACTGAACGTTTCACCATAATCAATGCCTTCCTCCTGACTGTACCCCTTTGCAACAAGCCTTGCTTTGTATCGAGAGATGGAACCATCTGCATTCCTTTTGATTTTGTACACCCACTTACAACCAACAAGATTTTTATGGGGTGGAAGAGGAACAAGAGACCATGTTTGTTGAGAATGTAAAGCAGCAATTTCCTCTTGCATAGCAGACTGCCACTCTTTCATTTTTTCAGCTGCTTTGAATGTTTTGGGTTCTAGAAGTGGTGAAGGGAGAGCCACGGGTGCAGAATAAGCCTTTCTTTTGATAATGCCACTTTTGGAACGAGTCTGCATTGGATGCAGATTCATATGGATGGGAATATCAACAATTAGTTGGTCTTGGTGGAAATCAGGATCATCAGGGATAGGGAATTGTGTAACAACATGAGGGCTAGATGCTATGGGTGAAGAGGGTAACAGTGACATGGAATTATGCAGTGAAGAGGGTTGAATAGACTCTGAAGCTGTACATGATTGTGGTTGAAAACACGCTGAGGTTGTAGATGCAGGCAAGGAATCTGTGGCACTAGATGAAGTTGGACTCAAGAACTCTGAGGCTTGAGATGAAGATGAATGGAGAGGAGATGATGGTAATGTGACATGATTATGCAATGAAAATGATGGTATGAATGGTGCAGATGAATGAAGTAATGACTTGGATGTGGATGGAGGCATCTGAGATATAGCAGATGATGTGGTGGAGTATGGGAACTGTGTTTCATCAAAGAGAACATGTCTAGAAATATAGATTTTGTTTGTGATCCCATCTAGACAGATAAAACCTTTGTAGTTGGCTGGATATCCCAAAAATGTACAGGTTGTGGTTTTGGGTTGGAGTTTGGAGCTGTTATAAGGTTTTAAGAGAGGGTAACAAGCACACCCAAATACTTTGAGGTGTGTAAGAGGTGGAGATTGACCAAATAATAACTGGTAAGGGGATTGCATTTTTAAGGAAATACAAGGCATTCTATTTATCAAATAAATGGCTGTGGAACAAGCAAAGAACCAGAATTTGGAAGGAAGTGTAGCTGTTTGCAATAAGGTGATGGCAATTTCCAGAATGTGCATGTGCTTCCTTTCTGCCAATCCATTTTGCTCTGAAGTGTATGGGCAAGATTTTTGATGCAAAATGCCTTTGGTTGTGAGAAAATGTTGAAATTGATGACTGATGAATTCACCACCACCATCACTTTGGAAGATTTTAATATGAGCAAAAAACTGGGTACTTAAGTAGGCATGAAACTTAACAAAGATTTGAAAAACTTCTGCATTATTTCTTAATGGAAAAATCCATGTGTATCGAGTACATTCATCCACAAAACTAACATAGTACCTATACCCTTCAAATGACAGCACAGGGGCAGGTCCCCATACATCACTATAAATAACCTCTAATGGAGTTACAGACTTAGTTGCAGGAAAAGAAAAAGACAACTTTGTAAATTTGCCTTCTAAACAAGGAGTACAAATGTTGTGACAGGTATCTGTGAATGCAGATGGGTTGATGTGTTGGAGCATTGCAGAGGTGACTTTATTGGAGGGATGCCCTAAGCGTTGATGCCATATACTTGTAGTAACTGGTTGGGCTAGATAACATGCATGTAATGTGGATGATGCAGGTGGTTTCTGATGTGGAGACGTAAACGGAATGGGGTAATAGCCAGCTTTACACAGCCCCTTGAGAAGAATTTTCCCTGTGATTTTGTACTGAACCCAAAAGGAAATATCATCACATATGAATCTACACTTGTTATCCTTGCAGAGTTGATATATGGATAATAAGTGTTGTGAAAGTTTAGGAACGTGCAACACATTGTTCAGTGTAAAGATATGGCTAGGAGCTTGCAGTGTAGATGTACCAATATTAGAAATTGTCAAACCTGCACCACTGGCAGTGGTTATTGTGTCTGTGCCTTGGTAATGATTAGCCATGTCAAGATTCGCTAGCTCTGAAGTCATATGAGATGTGGCACCAGTATCCGCAACCCAGAACTGTTCAGATGATGGAGAAGGATTGTGACTTGCTTGCATCGCAGTGAGATTAACTGAGGGTGGTCTCCCTTAATATGCAAAGTTGGTTCTGTGATAACATTGAGTAGCAAAGTGTCCAAACTTCCAACAAATTTGACATTGAATAGCTGCTCCATGTCCAGCAGTTGATGTATTATGCCTTTGAAAGCAATCTGCAGCCACATGACCTTTTTTGTTACAGATTTGACAAGTGGGAATCGCATTTGGATGATTAGGACAGGTGTGTTGAAAAGCTTTTGGGGCGCCAAGAATTCCAGGACTAAAATTGTATGGTAGAGAGTGAAATCTGGGACCATTGTTATACTGAAACCTACCTCTTCTTTTACCTCTGTAATGTGTCCCCTTGTATCCCCCAGAAGACATTGTATTGCCATAATTGCCATTAATATTTTCAGAGCCATTTGGAGAAGATGACCCTTGTCCAGAGTGAAATCCATTAGAAGTAGATCCGTCATTGAAACTGTAGCCTTGGCTTGAAGACCCAATGTCAAATCCCTGAGACTGAGATGAACTGTGATCAAGGCTAAGAGCTTTGCCTTTTTCAGATTGAGTGCTTGCAACCATTGCAGTTCTAAAAGACAAGGAAGATTCACAAGACTGTCCAATTATAGCTTCTTCAGCAAGAAGCTGTGATCGAAATTCTTTCAGGGAAATCTCATTCTCTCTGCCTCTAATAACACACCGAAATGTATTATAATCAGCAGACAACCCTTTTAGAGCAAGGATGATTATGTCATCATCATCAAATCGAACACCAGCTGCAGCAAGATGATCTCTGGCATCTTTGATCCTTTGCAGATAGACAGATACTGAATCGGACCCTTTCTGTATGTTCTGAAGCTTTGTCTTCATCTGAAAAATGGTAGTCTTTGTAACTGTAGAAAACCTTTCTTTGAGATTTGTCCACATTGCATGAGAAGTTGTACTACCAAGCACACAAGAGATCGCAGTAGATGACAATGTAGCTATGAGAAGCTGCATAAGAGCCCGATCATGCATTTTCCAAACCTGATAGGCATCAGTTTCAACCCCTTCAATATTCGATTCATCAAGAAACCTTGGTGGACATTGCTTGGACCCATCGACAAAGCTAAGAATTCCATGACTGTCGAGCAGAAGATTGATCTGAAAACTCCATACAAGATAGTTTGAATCATCCAATTTGACTGTAACAGAAGACGACACAGTAGAGATGAGACTTGTAATGGGTGATTGCACAATATGCAATTGCGTTGCGGTAACCATTGGTGCAACAACAAGAGAGTACTTGACTTCGAACTTTTATCGAATAGTTGGTGGGCAATTGTGTAGGAGACGAGGATCTTGAGTATCAGGACTTTGATGAGCCCAGAAATCTCAGAAAAATTAACAAATCAGAGGATTAAGAGAAAGAAATATATGTATCAGATAGTATGCGGAATCTTTGGATTCACCTACGGCAATGATACCATGTAAGAATTGCAGAATACTTAAAGACGAAGAAAGAAGAAAGATGAAAATGTAGCGTCGGCCCACTGGCCACGCACCGCCGTAGGTGGCGGTTTTCGACGAACGGAAACCCAATTTTCCGACAAACTCTAAAATTTACCAAATTTTATAGGCAAGTAGATTTCAATGAGAGGAACAACCTTCATATTTGGACCGAAGTCAAATTCGGCTGGGAAACACTTGAAATTAGCCTTGGACCGCTAAGAACCCTAGAAATAGTTGTTCTCAATTTGACCTCAAAAAAAACTCCAACGCTTCAACCATTGCTTGGGCTTTGTTCCTGACATTGAGGGAAGACTATGGGTGGTGGTGACGGATGGAGTTAGCTTTAGATTTTGGTGAATCAAAGCCAAACCTGTCGCGCCCCCTCATAAGGTTTCTCTTGAAATCCACCAAATTTCATCAAATTTTCGGATGAAAATAGGAAGTAGAATGATTGGGTTCGAAGTAAAGATCATTTTGGCACCAGTCGCGTCGTCAATGGTGGCCGAAATCGGAAAATTCGACCAGGTCAGGTCAACAGGTCATAGGGGATTCGATTCTCTCTTCCACTTCTCCCTCTTTTCCCATCCTTTTCTCCTTACCCGATTGGCCCTCCTTCCCCCTTCTTCTCTCCCGCCTCTTTCCTTTTCGTCCTCTCTCACGTTGCCATTTGGTAGCTTCCAGACTTCTTTTTTTTTTTTTTTTTTTTTTTTTTTTGTAAGCCTCTAATTTCTTCATTTCAACTCTGATTCACAAACAATTTTCGCCCACACTTTTGTAGGGTCGAGCTCTATCCAATTATATCAAGAAATACAATAAAATATATAAGGATAAAATACGTCCTCGTAAAATTACATTTAGTCAACTAGTGCATTTTCATCTTTTCCACTTATCGATAAATTTTTCGACGTAAATTATAATAAATCCCTGAAACAAAATTCTAAAATTTCTCTAATCAAATTTTCATTACCATAAATCTATTTTATTCTCGATTTACTCCACATATTCATATATTTTAGATTTTCAGGGTATTACAATTGACACGCGAGGTCACCAAGTACCCCGTATATCTAACATACCCCGCCTCCTGGATAGGGACAAAGCATAACTCAAGCTTTGAATTGTGTAGTGATTTTTCGTTTGCTCTATGGGTGCATCTAACCTCTTTGTTAGACTGCCCACGTACCCTTCGACGAGATTAAGTCATTCGTAGTTCACCATTTGTTAAACTCTGAACTTTTCGTAAAACACTTCCTAGCAGAAAACATAGAGTACCACACTACACGTCAACCATAAGCCAAACAAGTGGCAGACCCGTAAGTTCCTGATTCGTATGTCGGATTCCCAATCCGTAAGTTCCTAAGGTCCTCAAATATTATGTACTATAACACATTAAAGTTTGGTGACGATCTAATGGTCGGATCATCGATGATTATAAATTATAATGATCAAGTGGCGAATCCTAACGAAACTATGTTTGAACGATGGGATTTCCATCCATCGGATGTCACATATGGAATCAAGGTATCAAATTTAGCCAAGAAGGGTCAAGTGGGTCCTCGGGCCACGCGCCACTTCATGCGGCAGCCAGCCATCCCAACTTGCCGGAAAATTCACTTAACCCCAAAAAATTACCAAATTTTACAAAATTGTAGAACACAATAAGGGGAATGTCATGCCCCAACCCGCAAATAAAGACTATTCACGAGCTAGGGTGTGAGCCATATCTTAGCTATAGAAATAAATTCTACAACCAAGATATGGTGGAAAATAAAATAAAATAGATCAATAACTGAAACACACTACATCACATCACAAATTCTTACATGATAAAACTTGAGTTTACTACATATAATATATCGAATACGGAGTGGAAATAAAATATTAGTATACAAAATTAATTCATAACAAAAGTACCAACTAAAATAATAACTGAAATGAGTAGCTCTTGCAAATACATAAAATGCATGCATTGAGATGCATGAATGTACTCACTCACTTCCAATCCCGTCAACACATACCTAAGGCACCCAAGCATGCACATCCAACATCATGCTTATACCACTTGACTCCAAATACCTTAGAATATGAGTTAACTCCCGTTCATCCCTTAAACCCAATTTTTGTAATTAAATTATCAGTTTCCACTTTATTAAACAGGCATTTCCCTCGACGCCTGACATATACAAGATTTCATTATTTTTATAATCAACCCATTTGTATACTCAAGCCTTGCACCTTACGCCTGACATATACAAGGTTCATTATTTTATATTCAAGGCAAACTTCAGCCCTTGAATATCCTCACAACTTAAACACTATACACAAGTGAGCATTTGACACAACACAACTCTTTTTCTTGCTTTGCAATGCATATGTATATGTCATGTGCACATAAATATCAATACTCATATTTTTTTAACAAGCCTGTCAGCTTTAACATAAATCAAATTGATTAGTGACAAGAGTAGTATAATCACAATATTAATAACAAAATAATAATCAATCTTTAATATAAATGATAAGCAACATGTTAGCACTTCTTCCTTTTGTAGATCCTCCTTTTCCATTATGTTTCTATTTAATAACTCAGTGTTTAAATGGTTTGCTCAACTCAAATTTATTGCACTTAGATAAAGGAACATGGAGATTTAAGTGGTTCACCAATTTGGCTATGTCCATTAAGGTTGTGTTTGTATTTGTATTTTCACTATGCAAGAAAGATTTACAAAAAAATAAAAAAAAAATAAAAAAAATACAATGAAGATGGCCTAGAGCCTTTACAACATAAGGTGAGAGAAAAGGATGGTGGGAAGAGTGGTCTATGAAGAAGATGAGGTTTTGTTTCTTTTTCCCCGTGTGTAGTTGTTGGTGATGTGGTGGTGTTCTCCCTCCGTTTCTCTCCTCCCTCTGCTTTTATGGATGAAGAAATGGATTCCTCCATTAAGCCTCAAGGACAGGTTTCACTTTGTCTTGCAACACTTGGACATCTTGTAATTGTAATCAATCATTCCCATGCATGTGGACAAATACTCAAAAGCCACGTTCAAAGTCTAATGATTATGAATCCCACTTCTCCAATTTTGGAGGGAATGAATCATCACCAAACATTTAACTCTTAGAATCCTAATGATTACAAACTTGCCAACTCACTCTTATTTGGTAAAAATATCAAGCCAAACTCATCATAATTCCTTTCTCCAATTCAAACTAAAAATATCTCTAATTACATATGAACATGAAATACTACTAGCTAATCTTTTTTTGAAATAATTTGTAGCAAAAAGTATTTTACATTGAAACTATTTTACATATCGAAAGTAGGCTCTTGCATAAAAGAAATATAATAAAATCATTACATAAAAATAATTACCCAACATACAACTATATATATATATATATATAACCTTCTTTTTTTTTTTTTAATACGTGGTACTACAGGGAAGAACTTTAATACCTAGGCCAAAGTCTAATTCGACCGGGAAACACCTGCAAAATGCCATCGATCCGTCGGAAACCCTAGGAATGGGTGTTCTCGATTTGACCCCAAGATGAACTCCGACACCTCAGCCACTGCTTAGGCTTTGTTCCTGAGGTTGAAGGGAGTCTATTGGTGATGGTGGTTGACATAGTTAGCTTTCAGTTTGGTGAATCGCCGCCAAGAACTCGTCGCATCCAACGTTTTGTTTTTCGCAAAATCAAGGCCAAATTCCGTTGGTTTTTTAGAGGAAATGGAAGAGGAAAGGATGTTAGGTTGATTCCAAGGGGTGAGTAGCTTCAATTCACCAAAAAATCGCTATGAAAGGTGTCGGGAATCATGGATTCCATCAGATCGGGTCGCGGGTTAAAGGGAAAAGACTGGGTCGACCGGTTCCCTTTTCTCTCCTTCCCTCCTTTCCTGTCCTTTCCTTCCCTCCTGATTGGCCCGTCTCTCCCTTCTTTCCCTCGTTTGTCTCCTCATCTCTCCATCCTAGCCACACATGTGGCACCAAATCAATGCTCCAGCAAATCTGGAGCCCTCCAGATAATGGTCAAATGACCATTTTGCCTCTATCTTTGCTCGTTTATATCTCATTTGTTATAGTTCCATTTGACGAACGGTTTTGGCCTACGCACTCGTGAGGTCGAACTCTATCCAAATATGTAAATAAAAGTGACAAAACATATAGGAATTAAATACATCCTCGAAAAGTCCGTTTAGTTCATTAAGGGCGTTTTTGTCATTTTACTTATCGGAAAAGAAAAAAAAAACTATACACCATAATTATAAACGCGTTGAAACTAAGAATACAAAATACATAATTTTAAATAGTAAAATTCAGGGACGGGATTTCATACATACAAAACAATAATAGAAAATAAATTTTAACTGCAAGTACACGAACTAATGTACCGTAAGAGTGGCGATTGGTTTGTCATAAAACTCAAAACACATTCAATAAACTTAAAGAAACAATCTTAGTGGAGTAGAATCCCAGTGAGGCAGCCTGCGACTCTGACAGAATAGCTTCCACCTCCATAGAAACAGATAGTTGAAAAACAAAGTATAGAGGAGAAAAAGGGTAATTAAAGTAGAAAAAGTATACTTTGTTTTTCAACTTTCTATTTCTATGGAGGCATAAACACGTTTTGAGTTTTATGACAAATCAATCGCCACTATTACGGTATTCTAATAAGAGAAGGATCACTTCCTTGTAATTAGAATTTTCCATCTTCGTATTACATTAGTTCGTTAAGTGTGATTGCAGTTAAAATTTATTTTCTAGAAATTTAATTGTTTTGTATGTGGCTATAGAATATTTGTAAATTTTTAGAATAAACGAGCCAGCATGGACAATCTTTTTAATATTTACTTAAGGGTTCAGTCAAATAGTTTCAGAATGGCTTACGTAGAAAACATTAATCTATGCATCAATATTAACACTGACATTTGCTCTAGCGACATGTAGAAGAGAATTGCCCATAATTCAATTTCTTTCAATCTGCTTATAGATTAGTAAACGAGCCATAAGTGTCATGTAGGGCTGGTTCGGATCAGGATCTCGAACCGAAAAGGTAAAATTGAATCTCGAACTGATCCCCTTCGGGACAAAATTTTGAAAACTGAAATCGAACCAAAATTTTGGAATTTTTGAAAAAAATTCAATATGGTTCAGGAGTATCACTTTGTATGAATTAGACGAGAAGTCATGTGCATTGATATTTGACACATATAAATCCGCATCAGACTCTCCCTGAGGAGTTTCATCAAAACCATAAATTTCAAAACAAATACCTCGATTTTGGGGTTCGAGAATGAGGGAGATATGAGAGGCGGAGTTGATAACTTGAGAGAGAGAGAGAGAGAGTATGGTGTGGACGATGTGGTGGCTGTAGTCGAGAGTTGGAGAAGGTGGGCGGAGGAGAGGCAAGCGTCGAGAACTCGAGAGAAATGAGAAAGGGTTCGAGAAAATCAATAATGTGACACCATGAATGTGAGAAACTAAGAGAGATTGAGAAATTGAAATTGGATGGTTGAGATACCAATCCGATGGTCAATATAATTCTTAAATCTTAATTTAAAATTAAAAAAGGAATATATATATATATATATATATATATATATATATATATATATTAATATGTTCTGGTTAAGTTCGGGATTACCGAACGAATGCATATGTGAGGCCTAATTCCGTACTTACGTGTTTAGGATTGGTTAGGTTTCCAGTACCCAACGTGACAAGATTTTGATTTGAGCCTTTTTAGTACAGAACCGGTACGGTTCAGAATTCGCTAGAGAGATTATATTTACACATTCCAAATTACTTCTCACACATCATTTTAAAATTTTAATATTTTTCTACAAGTGTTAATGGTGTGTCAAAAAATATTAAAAAATAAAAGTATGGAAAAAATAATTTGGAGTGTGAATATAATCTCTATTTTCGAGAGATTTTCCAATATGATGAAACATTTAATGATACACCACATTTGAATTTCGGTACGGAATCATTAAGAGAGTCGGTGAAACTTTTATTAAGTGGCTTTAGCTCATCGTGCGGCAAAGAATGCAGTTTTAATATCATACAAACGGAAGTGCAAAACCTACAAGAAATAATGAACAAAAACTAACCCGAAATGCATGGACCATGTAGTTGCCATATGCGTGATAAAACCTGAAAGGAGGGAAACAACAAAACATAGACATTGTATCAGATACTGTTGTGCAGAAGCATCAAAAATGAAACTAATAAACTGAAACTGAAAAATATGACATGATAAACAATTCAAATGACACAAGTATTTATACTGATTCGGTGTAAACCTACGTCCCGTTCAGAAACAGCGAGGAAATTCCATTAATAATCAAAATAAAGATTACACTAGAGTTTAACTCTCAAATCCCAAATTCTATGTACACCTAATAATTCTCACTCAAAAAAATACAAATAGAAAAGATAAAAATACATACCAAATCTTTTCTCTCCAAAAGCCACAAAAAATAGCACCAATATCTTTATACGAGTGATTACCAACAAATGGAAGCATTTCTTCCTTTTTCTTCCAATAGAGCAGCTGCTGCCTTATATAAAGGAGCTGCTGCCCTTTAACCCTAGATAGTCACAGCTCCATTATGGGCTATTAAACAGTTAATAACTGAATGTATGAAATTAAAATGTATTAAAAACGTTTTATGAGGTTGTAATTGTAACCAAATTTGAAGGTATAAAATGTAGCTTACCCTAATTAAATTGGTAAAGAACTCCACATGAGTATGATTGACACTTTTTACTATATAGATCATCTCTTGAGACATTTCTATAACGACATCGTTAGCCTAGGTAATATCACCATACAATTAAGTTGATGCTGAAATTGAACAAATATATAAAGTTTGTTTGGAAATACTTTTAAAATGAATAAAAGTGTTTTTGAAGAATTGTTCTAAAAGCACTTCAAGTGTCTTTTCAAGATGAACTTGCATTTTCATTAATGATTGGTTCCAAAAACATTTTCGCTAAAAACGCTTTCAGTCATTTTAAAAACACATCCAAACAAGCTCATAGTTTTGATTAAGATGATTGATTGATGTCTCCATCATATATTTATGTAGATATATTCTGTATTTCATGTTTGCTTCACAAGTAATCGAATGATTAACTGTAGAGCAGTTAAATTTCGATTTGTGTTGTACGGATACAATCTTGACAACAATCATATGTCATTCAACAACGAATTGGAGGCTGCATCCATGACTCTACGATCGTTTGCATGGCTGTTCTCTCTGGTCTAACGCACTCCTCGCTCAAATAAAAAAACCAAAACTACATGCAATGCAAAAATAGCAGACAAAAAACCACATGCACACTCAAATGTCAAATCCAACAACAATTCCATGCAAAAATAGTACGCAAACTAATTTAAACAGTTCTTTTTTCTCTCAACCCTTCCCTTGCATGCACGGTAGTTGTAGTAACAACACATCAAATCCCCTAAAACCCCTCCCATCCACAAATCAAACACGCACCCCCTTCTTCCCCTTTCCTCCATTTTTTCTGAAACCTACTATACATAATTTGCCTTCTCTTTCCAACTTCCATTCAGGAAAGTCTCAGAGGAAGAAGCAGGTCTCATCACAAGCCCTGAGATCTTCCTCTATCGTCGTCATCGTCATCGTCTCTCTCTCTATCTCTCTCTCTTTCTCCAACAACATGGCTATTCCTATACTGCTGCTTCTCTTCTTCTCCATTCCCTTCTCCGAATCGCAACTCACCAAGGATTACTACAAGCAAACATGTCCAGACTTTGAGAAGATTGTCAGAGACACCGCGTCCCAAAAGCAAGCCGCCCAACCAACCACCGCTGCAGGAACTCTCCGCCTCTTCTTCCACGACTGCATGGTTGAAGGATGTGACGCCTCCGTTCTCATTGCCTCCAACCATGTCAACAAAGCTGAGCGCGATGCTGACATCAACCAATCCCTGTCAGGAGATGCGCTTGAGGTGGTAGTCCGCGCCAAGACCGCCCTAGAGCTTACCTGCCCGGGGATTGTCTCGTGCGCAGACATTATCGCCGAGGCCACACGTGACCTTGTCACGATGGTTGGTGGGCCTTTCTACACCGTCGAGTTGGGACGAAAAGATGGACAGGCTTCCCTTGCCTCCAAGGTTAATGCAAACTTGCCAAGAGCAAACCAAACCATGGATGACATCATCAAATTCTTCGCCGCTAAGGGTTTCACAATTGAAGAAATGGTTGCTTTAAGTGGTGGACACACAATTGGGTTCTCTCATTGCATCGAGTTCACTGACAGGCTTTTCCATTACAGCAAGACTACTCCAACAGACCCAGAAATCAACCCTAGATTCGCCGAAGCCTTGAAGATGACATGCGCTAACTACACAACTAATCCTGCCATGTCCGCCTTCAACGACGTGATTACACCAGGAAAATTCGATAACATGTACTATCAAAATCTGAAGAGGGGTTTGGGGCTGTTGGCATCGGACCATGCACTTGTTAAGGACCCGAGGACGAAGCCTCTTGTGGAGTTGTACTCTACTGACCAGGCGGCATTTTTCAAGGCTTTCTCTCTTGCAATGGAGAAGCTTGGACGTCATGAGATTAAGACCGGGAATCAGGGAGAGGTGAGGCGCAGGTGCGACACATTTAACTCGCTTCAGGCTTAGATTATATATTCATTAAGGATGAGGTGAAGAAGAGAAGAAGAAGAAGAAGAAGAAGAAGAAGATGACACTGAAATGAGAGGAGAGGTTTCACAAATCTTTCTGTTTTAATTCATCACTGCAGAAACAAGAGAGAGTTTTCACAAATGTTTCTGTTTTAATTCATCACTACAGAAACAAGAGAGAGAGAGTTCTTTCTTTCTGTTTTAATTCATCACTACAGAAACAAGAGAGTTTTCACAAATCTTTCTGTTTTAATTTTATTTTTCATTCTTTTCTTATTTGTTTCGATCTGTGACATGATGATGATGATGAAATAAAGATGGTTCATATGTTCATGATTATATGATATTTGAGTATTCATACATTATACAATGTGACTTGAGATAGTGTTCTAGGAGTTATGATGAATGAGTTGGATTCTAGATCTCTCAAATCAATTGACAACTATATATGTCACCTCAAATGTTAAGTAATTGTCTGCTATGATCAAATACTTATCAGGAAAAGCCTTTGCGATCAAATTTATAGAGAGGCATGCAGGGAAACATCATATTTTTTTTCAGATTAAATACCAAACAAGGGATCTTCCATCCCTCAAAATTATGAAGAGTGAAATTGCCGATTTGAAAGAAAAACTTCGCAACCATAAATATAACATGGAAACAAAGTTTCACCTAGTGTGTGCCCAACTGAGGAAAAACTGAGCGGCAGAAAGTTATCAAAGAAACTGGCTGTTGTTACGGGGGAGGCGGAAAGTCTGCCCAACATAGTTAAGCAGTTCAACATGACGAGGCAAGGTGAGGCGGAAGATTGAGATAACATAGATGATGGACTGAACGACTCGCTGAATAACCGGGCGTACGGTGACCCCCAGCGATGATGGACATGGCAATGCCGGATTGAATGGAGCAGATACGAATATGGCCAAAGCAGCAGCATACGAAGACAATCCATGCGACATGGTATTCGGCCAGATGATATGAGTATACGATATTTGAGTATTTATACATTACAATGTGATTTCGAGATAGCTTTCGAGGAGATGTGATGAAATCTTAAGAAATATAAAACAGCATAATATGTGTACTTACAGGAACCCAAAGCCTTTGCAACCTCAAACACCTGCATATTGAAGATTTGAGCCTCAAAAGAATCGCATCAATTATGTATGGCAATAAGTACCGTGGTGTGTCCACCGGAAAGTCATCTTTCTGAAGTCGGAACATCAAAATACACGACACATAGCTGCCTATCACCCATTTCACAATTCATGCTTGCCATTGCTATGTGTGATCTTATGATTTCCAAGGGAAAATGGAAACTTTTGGGAACAAAAATTGGATGTGGGGTTGCAG
This sequence comes from Pyrus communis, assembly GCF_963583255.1. Classification (NCBI taxonomy): domain Eukaryota; kingdom Viridiplantae; phylum Streptophyta; class Magnoliopsida; order Rosales; family Rosaceae; genus Pyrus; species Pyrus communis. The sequence continues at coordinate 22,478,697 of NC_084814.1, forward strand.
GAAGCATATTAGGGTTGAATAAAACTGAATCGAATTAATAAAAGCCTGTAGAAGGCTAGCTATTGCCAACTAAACCGGGTAGTAGTTCTAACTGACAAGTTGCTTAATAGATACTTCTATTCAGTTAAGAATCGTCGATCGAGCTCAAAGTTGTTACTTGTTAGTCAGCTGTACACACCTCATGGAACTGTTGGACTATCAGGTATAAATTTCCAGCCTTATTCGTAGTTCTTCATTCATTCAGCAAAACAAAACAAGTTTCCCTCAAAGTTCTTCAAAATTGTTTCACTTTTCTCCTACCCATGTTTGATTTTCTATGACATTATTAACAACACACCAAATCATTTCTCTCCCTCTCTAGCTAGCTATCTCTCAATCCATGGCTCTTCCAATCCTCTTCCTACTCTTCCTCGCCATTCCCTTCTCCGAATCCAAGCTCTCCATAGACTACTACAAAAAAACATGCCCCGACTTCGAGAGCATTGTCCGTGACACCGTGACTTCAAAACAAATCGCCAATCCCACCACCGCGGCAGGCACTCTCCGCCTCTTCTTCCACGACTGCATGGTTGAAGGCTGCGACGCTTCCATCCTCATCTCCTCCAACTACGTTAACACTGCAGAGCGTGATGCCGACATCAACCAATCCCTCTCGGCAGACGCCTTTGACCTCGTGGCACGTGCCAAGACCGCCCTCGAGCTCGCCTGCCCCGGCATTGTCTCCTGCTCGGATATACTCGCCTTAGCCACCCGCAACCTCGTCACGATGGTCGGCGGTCCGTTCTACAAAGTCCGCTTGGGACGGAAAGACGGACAGGTTTCCAAATCTTCACTAGTGGAAGGAAATCTCCCAAGAAGCAACCAAACCCTAGACGACATGATCAAATTCTTCGCTACAAAAGGCTTCACACTCCAAGAAATGGTGGCTTTATCCGGTGCACACACAATTGGATTCTCTCACTGCAAAGAATTCACCGACCGGATTTTCAATTACAACAAAACTACACCAACAGATCCTGACATGTACCCAAACTATGCTCAAGGGCTCAAGAAAATTTGTGCAGACTACAAAACGAACATCGCCATGTCCGCTTTCAACGATGTGATTACGCCCGGCAAGTTCGATAACATGTATTATCAGAATCTGAAGAGAGGGCTGGGGTTGTTGGCTACGGATCATGCACTTGTTAAGGACCCGAGGACGAGACCTTTTGTGGAGTTGTACTCGACGAACCAGGCTGCCTTTTTCAAAGCTTTTTCTCATGCTATGGAGAAGCTTAGCCATCATGGAATTAAGACTGGACGTAAAGGTGAGGTCAGGCACAGGTGTGATGCGTTTAACTCGATTAACGCTTAATGTTGAAGAAAAATATTATCGTCACGAGATATCATTAGCCACGGATTAAATTCACCGGAGAGTAAAAGTGAGGGAATATTTTTTTTTTTAAATTCAATTGTCATATTATATAAACTTTTATGTAACATGGTGATGATACTGAAGATATATTGTTGATTATATCATATTTGGGAGTTTATCATATTTTCTAGCACACACAGTACTCTGATTGACGGTTGTGGTTTACGTATACAGTACTTTTATAACGCGAAAGATTTTCACGGTGTCGAGAACACAACCTGGTACACCAAGTGTCATAATATAAGGAGTTGGATATTTGGAAAAAAAAATAATAATATTTCAATCACTTGCATTATAACACTTGTTGTACCGGGCAGTGTTTCCCACCCACTAAAAAATTCGCATATAACACATCATATTCTATACCAGACAGTGTACCTGGCACACTAATAAACTTTTATGTATCATGGTGATGATAATAAAGATATATTGATGATTACGTGATATTTGAAAATTTTTTTCTCCTCCAAATAAATTATAATAAGGGTGTTTTTAATCAGAAATTACAAGGGGGGGTTAAACTAAACATTTTGTCAGCAAGTGACTTGTAGCTTAGGTGGTTAAAAGCATTCACCTATGCACCCAAGTTTCCGTATTTGAATTCCCCTTCCCGTAGTTTAACATTTTGTCCCTAGACGAAGGCAACACATTGCAACTTCTACAATTTACTGACAGTAACGTAATAAAGGACAGGAGTTATCATGGGATTCCTTACCTTGCTGGCTATCCATTTTCTTGATGCATTTGCGGCAGAGCTTGCCGTGAGTATACAGAAGGCAGTTGAGGTCAAATTTGAGTTCATTCGGGATCCATTGGTTGAGATGAAGATACGTCTTATTCCTGTCCGCTTCAGCTGGCACCCAACCAATAGCCTTTGCAATCTCGAACACCTGCATTTACCAAATTGAATGCCAAAACTCAAAAAAAAATGCATAAATGTATATGATGGTAAAGTATTTGAACCATCATACTAACTCACATGCGTGTCCACCGGAAAATCATCTTGCTGAAGCTGGAACATCAAAACACAAGCCACCTATCATCCATTTCACTAGTGTTATCTAAAGCCATTTAAGAGAGTGTATGCTCTATATTTATCAACTCATACAACAACATAAAACAAAATCGAAATGTAGATTATGGCTTATATCGAGGCTTAGATGATAAGGAAGAAGAGAGCTGTTATGGTTTTTCTCATGTTTATCTGCGTTTGAGCAATATTTAAAGAAAGCACATGATGAAGGTGTTGAGAGCACTTAATTTATCACTACATTAGCGATGAACTAAAAGAAGAATTAACTACAACAGAATGAATTGAATGTAAAGCATGTAACTGCATAGCAAAGCAGCTCAATGCTAACAGATGAAGAGAAAGCTTACCGTCTTGGGACCGATTCCTTTGAAACAAGATAGCTCGGACTTAATTTCGTCAACTGACAACTCTCTCAAGTACTCCAAGCACAACTTTTCTTTCTTCTCCAGTAAACACCTCAACATGTTCTTAATACACGACGTTTTAGTCCTGGCTAGGCCTCCACATCGAATGGCATTCTCTATGGAATTTGAATCAGCACCAAGAACCTTGATCGGAAAATCAAAGCACACAATTCAAAATCAATGCAGACAATTCAAAATCAATCTAAATCTCACTTACCACAAACCCAAAACAAAATGTTTGAAACTTTTAAATGGTGAACCAACTTAATGAAGTCCTACATACTTCAAAGTAGATGAAATTATAGGGAAACTAGTTTAAGAGCCAGTGTGTATATGGAAGTGCTTCTCCAGAAAGAACTTCCATTTTTATAAAAAAATGTCCACACGTTTACAATAAAAACACTTCTAACAGAAGCACTAAAAGTGTTTTCTGCGAGCAGTTCAAATTAGCAAGTCTCCAAGAACCCAATAAACCAAAAGACGAGAAAATTAACTACAACAAACAGAACCCATCAAATATTAGCTCCAAAAGTGTACAATCCCACCATTATCTCCTAAATGCAATCACACCCAGAATTCCAAAACCATCAAAAGCTCAAAAGGAAAGCAGAAAGCTTACATCTTCCCAAGTCGGAAAAGCTGATTTGAGAGAAGCAAAAGCCTTTTGGGAATTGACTTCCGTGGTGTTCTGCGACAGCAGAGTCCTCACCAACCCATCCAAAACACTCTCTTTCCGATCTGACGGCTCTGAATTCATGGCGCCGTCGGTTTCAAAAGCCATCAGTCTCTGCTTTCTGTACTCGGCGAACTCTTCCGGGAAGCCGTGGAAGGCCAAGAGGTCGTCGCGTACGGACAAGCATTCTTCTCGGGTGGGTCGGGGGTGATTCGGGTACGGGTCCTTTGCCGTCGCTTTGAAGGGATTGGCGGTTTTGGCTGATTTGGTTGCGGATTTTGGCTTCTGCTCAGCCTCCACCTGCTTTCTTTTGCGAGTCTTCGGCATTTTTTTGTTGTTGTAGAAGCTCTGTTCTTGTTGTGAGAGACATGGTGATAGGCGTTTATGGCCCCGTTGGATTTGTCTGTGGCCCGATCGGTATTTAATGAATTGGGCCTAACTGGATCAGTTCATTGGGTCGTCGAATATCTAATAGGTCGAGCTTTGCTCTCCAACGCATTAAAAGACAATAGAGAAAAGTTGAGATTTAATCATTTAACTAAATTATATTTTGTTAAATCTCAACCGCTCACTCATAAAAATGAACTGCACAGAACAAAAGTTGGTCTTTGAAAATTAAGAATTTTTTTACTACTTTTTAATAAACAATATTTTTGTGAGATATTGGATTACGCCACACATGAACCAACCATAATAATTAATATCAAACTCGCTATCAACTAAAGTCGAACTTAATATCTTCTACTTACAAGTGATGACCACTAAACCGTATTACTAACTGATAGGAATTTGTTTAATTGTGTAATGGAAATAAAAAATAAAAAATAAAAAAATAAAAAAAAAAGACGTCTTGAGAAAACTTAAGGAAATTTAATTTTCAAGGTGTACTTTAAAGATAACAACTGTTTAATCTCCAACAATGAGTATTCATGACAAAAACCGACTAAATCAGTAATTGCCTTGTCGTTTGCTTTTTCACAATTTCGAACTATATATTGTTAATATGTGCTTAATCGACACCCTTCCTATAATTGTGATGTAATCGTATTTTTCTTATCAATAGATTATCAACAATTTTAGAAAAAAAATATATACCTAAAAAGAACATCCCTGACATCGAAAACCTCAACCCAAATAAATTGTTAATTCGTGAACTAAACACATTTTTTGTAATTTATTTATCTTAGTCTCTGGCCCTAAATTAATGATTAGGAATGGCTATACAACCCCAAAAGTCATAAACTCACCAACAATTTTGTGGAATCCAACCATTGACTTATAGCCAAACAGAAAGATCCATATCTTTGACATGTATAATGTAATGTGCAATTGAAGAGAAATCATGCGCAAACATTCTTTTTGACCAAACAAAAATTCTCAATCCCTTCTAGGCTTTAGAGACATCATAATGGATTAGAACATGATAGAGAAAAATCACCATGAGGTGGTTCAGTGGTTGATGACGAATTCAGGTACAAATTCTACATTGTACATCTTGTGTTCGATTTTTAGCGTTGATGAATCACACGATAGTGGCCAATGAGGCTAAAATGTTTATGTGAGTCTTCCCTACACTCGAAAAAGTAAACTGCCCTGACAAATCTACCAACTGGTCCCCTTTTTCTTAAAAAATAAAAAAAATAAAAAGAAAAAAGGATGTAGAAAGGCTCATGAGCCTATTAACAATAAGGGAAAATTTGGCAATGTTCCGTAAACTTAGTATAGTGTTTTAATTTACTTTTAATACTTTCAAATTATAAACCTCTTTAATCTATAAAAAAATAAAAAAATAAAAAGTGTTAGTTTTCGGATTTGGATCCTATCTGGATTCAAATTGTGGGAATCCTAGGGATCATCACATCTTAACATTTATCATGCATCATGCAGTCAGAAATTATTTGACTTTTTTTTATTTAAAATTAAACACAAATAGTACCTAATGAAAACTAACCGCACGATGTACAATAAATGACTAGGATGTGGGGATCCCTAGGATCCCCACAAAATGGATCCGGAAAGGATCCTCCTCCTTAGTTTTCTACATACCGTCAAATCAATCATATTTCCGTTCAAATAATGATTATGTTTTTAAATGAGGAAGAGGAACACTAGCTGAACATGATATAAATTTGACAGTTTAAGAGTAAATTGAAGCATTTGATTATGTTTGTTGTTCATGCCTTAGCTTCATTTGGAGCACTTAGTTATGCTTATTATTAGTGGTCTACGATTTCAGATTTTGTAGTCTCTGTTCATGCTCTTGACATTTAATTTTGTCTTTATTATCGTTTTGGTTGATTGTCTTTGTCTTTGCAAGTATTGGTATAGTCCTCCGCTTGTATATTTTCGTTTACTTTTATTTATTATCAATAAATTTGGTGGAGGAGGGACATGTGAGGAGTTGGGTGTAATGGTCCTCACTCGTTTAGGAGAAAGTAGCTACCTCGCACACAATCATTGTTCAAAAACTAATCTGGCTTAATCTTTTTCTATTTTAAAAGAAAAAAAAATGATTATGTAAACTCGAAGACCAAATTGAATGACGAGAAGGCAAAATGGAGAGTGGATGTGAATTGACAGGAGCAAATCATCGATCGACGGAAGGGCTAGGGGAAATATCGTGGTAAGTTTACTATTTGTTTGGTCAAAACAAACAGTTAACATCAAAGGAATTTGACTTTGTGTGTTTTTGGGGTGGGACCGTGGGGGCAACAAATCTGATATTTTGACAAACATATAGGGCCAGTTTAGTCCAAAACAAAAAGCTCTTCCTCTTCATTTCTTTCAATAATTTATTGTGTTTAGCAACTACTAATTAAACAAATTTCATTGTTAAGCACTCTATTGGGCATGGGATTGATAATTAACTAATATTAAATAAAAAATATTAAAACTCAAAATACAAGAATTAGGAATCACCACGAGATGGCCGAGAGGTTGGGGATCCTAAGGATCCTCACATCTTAACCATTTATCATGCATCGTGTGGTCAGAAATTATTTGACTTTTTTTATTATTTAAAATTAAATACAAATAGTACCTAATGAAAACTGACCGCACTATGTGCGATGAATAACTAGAATGCTAGGATCCCCACAAAGTAGATCCGGAGAGGATCATCTTTCTTAGATTTTTAGTTTTTTACATAACATCAAATCAATCATATTTCCGTTCAAATAATGATTATGTTTTTAAATGAGGAAGAGGAACACTAGCTGAACATGATATAAATATGACAGTTTAAGAGTCAATTGACGCATTTGATTATGTTTGTTGTTCATGTTTTAGCTTCATTTGGAGCAATTAGTTATGATTATTATTAGTGGTCTACGATTTCAGATTTTGTAACCTTTATTCATGCTCGTGATATTTCGTTTTGTCTTTATTATCATTTTGGTTGATCGTCTTTGTCTTTGTAGGTATTGGTATAGTCCTCCGCTTGTATCTTTTTATTTACTTACATTTATTATCAATAAATTTGGTAGAGGAGGGACATACGATTGGATTGAGATTTCCTTTTCGGAATCTTCTCCATCTGAGGGAAGTTGTTCTATAGGGGCCCCCCCGGTCTCCAATAGTTCCGCTTCTGAGGCGTCCACTGGGATCCGAGATGAGCTCACTGAGTTGGATGTAATGGTCCTCACTCATTCAGGAGAAAGTGGGTACATCGCTCACGATTATTGTTCAAAAACTAATTTTGTCTAATTTTTTTCTATTTTAAAAGAAAAAAAATGATTATGTAAACTAGAAAACCAAATTGAATGACGAGAAGGCAAAATGGAGAATGGATGTGAATTGACAGGAACAAATGATCGATCGAAGGAAGGGCGAGGGGAAATATCGTGGTAAGTTTACTATTTGTTTGGTCAAAACAAACAGTTAACATCAAACGAATTTGACTTTTTGTGTTTTGGGGGTGGGGGCAACAAATCTGATATTTTGACAAACATATAGGGTCAGTTTAGTCCAGAACGGAAAGCTCTTCCCCTTCATTTCTTTCAATACAAAAAACTACTAATTAAACAAATTTCATTGTTAAGCAATCTATTAGGCATGGGATTGATAATGAACTAATATTAAATAAAAATATTAAGACTCAAAAGACAAGAATTAGGAATCATCATGGGGTATCCGAGAGGTCAGGGACGAATTCTACACGGCACGTTTTAGGTTCGATTTTTTATACTAGTGAATTACATGATAGTAGGTAATGGGCATGAAGAGGTTAAAATTCATCTATAAGTCTTTTTGATTTCCGAAATAGTAGACTGCCGTGACGAAGTCATTAACTGATCTTCTTTTTACATATAGAAAGACAAGAATTAGGCATGAGCAATTGAGCACCCACCCCTCATCATCACCACGTTTCCAACACGGGAACACCAACCGACATGCAAACAAGATGCCAAAGGACGAGCAATACTATCAAATCAAAAAACCTAATTTTCTAAAGGAAAGTGTTATTGACACTTCAAAATTTTCATTCTACACTTCTTATAAATGTACTTTTCTTTCCAAATATAAAAAGTTTGGAAAGTAGAATGAGATTTTTGGAGTGCTAATAACAATTCCCTTTCTAAATTTGGAGGGATTTGTCTTCGATAATTTAGCTTATCAAGTAGTTCGATTTTTAAATAATTTCCCCCATTTGATTTCTATGAGTTAATTTTTTACCGTTCATTTCCTATTACTACTAAGTAGTCTTGAATTATTGAAAAAAAATTGGATATGAACATGTCTATGTCTTGCAAGTTCACAAGCAACATAGATGCCTCCATAGAGTTGCATCATGGACCATATTACAACCTTTTTCCCAATTACAAATGTACTTTTTTTTTTCTTTTCTTTCCTCTATCTTAAAAAGTTAATCGGTTATGAGATGATATTTTCACCATCTATATAATGTTTTTCACATAATAAAATCCATTTTTTTGTCATTTCTTTCATCCATCATAAAAAGTTAATCAGTTACAAGGCGAAATTACACCAATTTATACAACATTCTAGGCTTCTAGTGGACTAGCACAATAAAAATCATTAAATTGTGAAGCAAATTTCCACTAATATATACAGCGTTTCTCCCACAATATCAAGTTGACAATAGTAAAAAAAAATATATTTTTGGTGTTAACAAAAAGAACAATATGTTTTTGGTACATTTGGGACCATAAAATCCGAAGCAACTAAACTACAATCTAATAATCTCCTTTGTTTTGGCACATTTGAGAAAAAGTTCCCAAATTGTTCACCTTTTTCTTTTGCAAATCCTCAACCAAGAAAAAGAAACGCCAAAAGCAACAAAAAAGCAAAATTCTAAATTGATATAGCAACATGGATGGTGGTCATGGGAGACAAAATGTCTCTATGAGTCTTTCTAGCAGTAGATTACCGCGGCGAAGCCACCTGTTGGTTCTTTTTTTCCCTTAAAAAGAACATGATATAGAAGGGCTCATAATCCTACTTACAATAAGGGAAATTTTGGCAATGTTCCGTAAATTTAGTATAGTGTTTTACTTTACTACTTCAACTTTTAGATTATGAACCTCTTTAATATGCAAAAATTAAAAAGAGTCGATTTTTCACATACTGTCAAATCAATCATATTTCCGATCAAATAAGGGTTATGTTTGTTAATTTAAGTGAGAAAGTAGAACATAACTGAACATGATACAAATTTGACAATTCAAGAGCAAACTACCACATTTTAAAAGGTGGATTGAAAGGAGCAAATCGTCGATGGAAGGAAGGGAGGGGAAATATCGCGGCAAGTTTACAATTTGTTTGGTCAAAACAAACAGTTATTCAAAAAAAAAAAAAAAAATCAACAAACGAATCTGATAGTTAGACAAACAAGGAGGGACAGTTTAGTCCAAAACTGAAAGCTCCTTCTCTTCATTTCTTGCAATAATATATTAGGGTTTAGCAACTACTAATTAAACAAATTAGGCATGAGCACACACCACATTTCCAACACCAACCAACATGCAAGACAATATGCCAAAGGACAAGAGCCTAAAGATGGACGTATTTGTCTTCGATAATTTAGCCTATCATGTAGTCCAAACTTTTAAATAATTGTTATCATTTGATTTTTTCTAGTTAATTTTCATCGTTCATTTCTGGTTACTATTAAGTAATTCCGAACCATTGAAAAGAAGTTGAATACGAAAATATCTATGTCTTACAAGTTAAAAAGCAACATGGATGCCTCCATAGAGTTGCATTATGGACCACACAACCTTTTTGCCAATTACCAATTTATTTTTCTCATTTCTTTCCTCCATCTTATAAAGTTAATCGGTTACGAGGTTAAATTTTAACCATCTATATAACGTTTCTCACACAAAATCCGTTCTTTTTTCTTTTCCATTTTTTTCATCCTTCATAAACCATTAGTCAGCTACAAGGCCAAATTGCACCAATTTATACAACATTAAGTTGTGAGGCAAATTTCCACTGGTATATACAACGCTTCTCCCACAATACCAACATGACAATCATGAAAACATAAACATATATTTTGGTGTTAACAAGAACAATATGTTTTTGGCACATTTGGGACCATAGAATCCAGAGCAACTAAACTACAAAATCTAGTAATCTCTTCTTTTGGAACACTTAAGAAAACGTTACGAAACTGTTTACCTTTAATTTTGCAATGCACAACTAAAATCCTCAACCAAGAAAAAGAAATGCACAAGGCCACAAGAAAAGCAAACTTCTAAATTGTTCTTATCCAATCAATCCTTTCTTGAAGCAAATCTATGTGCACATCACATTCCAAAATCCTTAATTAAACCTTACTTACAGACACTAATTAACACTAAACAAAAACGCAAAAAGACAACACAAAAATAAAGGAGACGTGGACCATTCCCCCGCCAATGATTTACACCCGCCGCCGTATCCCAAACTCAGTACCGAGTCACGACTCAACGAGTCGACTTGGCGACGATTACATTTTCTTTTTTATTAGTCATTTTTTTTGCGCTGATATTATAATTTAAACCTACTCCGTAAATACAAAAAGCCCATTTTCTATAATTAAAAAATAAAAAGAAAAAAAAAACTAAAACGTGGTTGAGTTGGCATTATGCAAGTTCCTCACAACTCGGTACCGAGTCGGATCGAGTCCAGCTCCAGCACCCGAGTCCAGCACCGAGTCCCAATTCGGCTCATCCTCTCTCCCTCTCATCACCATCAACAGCTGGTTGGCCTTCTCCCTCGCCCTCTCGCTCCCGCTTTTCTCGATCTCACACAACACCTCCACCGCCTTCGCCTCCCTCGCCAGCCCGCGAAACCTCATCGACCCGTGACTCAGCGCATAGAGCGCCGCCACGCAGTACTCCCGGGTCGACTCGGAATCCAACTCTGTCCGCCTCCTCAGCATCCCCACCAAAAACTCCACCGCGTTGGCGTCGAGCATGGCTGACCTCCCCTCGTTGCAGCTCGCTAGATTGCACAGAATCAGCAGAACTCGGCCCGTTGACGCCGGAGACTTAGCCAAGGCCAACAGAGTTGGCACCGCGTTGTGTTGCTTAACGAGTTTGACTCGGTTGCTCTCCACCAGCGTCAAGTGATAGAGCGCCAACGCCGAGTCATTGCGCGTCCGCTCACTCTCCGCCCTCACGAACGCGTGCATCAGCGGAGGCAACGCTCCGAGCACTCCGATCGCCATTTTGTTGTCTTCCTCCAACGCCAAGCTGAAGAGCGCGCCGGCGGCGTGCTCCTGCGACTCACTGGATCCTCCCTTCAATACATCCACCAAATGCGGGACGAATCCTGACCGTACGATCTTCACCTTGTTGGGCTTCTCCAGAGACAAGTTCACCAGCGAAGCGAGGGCGTTTTGCTGCACAGTGCTGTATCGCGAGACAACCAGCGATCCGACGGCGGAGAGCAGCCGGGGAGTGCAGAGCGAAATCCTAAGCTCCTCCTTCGTCCTCGTGAGCTTTCTGAGTAAAATTACCCCCTCCTCCTGCTCGATTACCTCGGAGCTTCTCAGCTTCGTCATCAATTGCTCCTCCTCCTCGCATCCCGGCGACGAGGAATTAAGGTTTAGGGTTTGAAGCTCGGCGGTGATTTCGCAGGAAGACGACGAGGAGTAACACGACGGCAAGGTCGCGAAGGGAAGAGGAGTGGGGGGACTCGCCGAGGGGATGACCACCGACTCTTCCGACGAACTGGAATAGAAATGGTCGACTCGGCGGCCCAACTCGGTCGCCGCGTGCATGAACCTAACCGGCGGCCTCTCCGCCATCCCCCTCAGCAGCTCCCGCTCCGAAACCCTAATTCCCGGGTCTTCCATATCCTTCTCCATCAGCGCCCGTACGGCCTTCTCGAGTGCGATTGAATCGGGTGGCTGCGGGTGCTGGGCGTTGTTGCGGTCGCACCAGTTCTGGATGGTAGACTTGATGGCAAAATTGGGAATCACGGTGGAGAAATCGGGTCGGGTCCCGTCTTCGAGTTTGGGAGAGAAGCTCAACTCGCGGCAGAGTTGGACGGAGAGGCGCTCGAAGGTCTGACCCGAAGAGACGACGACAGGGTCGGATATTAAGGACCCGGAAATGGGGCATAAGAGCTCCTTTGGGGGATTCTTTGAGCCGGAATTGGAGCGGTAGAAGGAGATCTTCCACCTGTGCTTGCCATCACCGCCCATGCCCAAAGAGGAGACGGTGGAGGTTGCGGCGGCGGAGCTACGAGACCTCTCTGGAATTTTGGGCTGATGGGTTTCTGAGGGATTGTGTTGCTGTTGTGTTGGACATGGTCACATGAGTAGGGTACTGGAAGCTGATTAATTAAGTTGCTTTTTCTCTGAAGCTTTGGGTTTTGTTTGGTCTTGTTGTATACGCTGTGTGAGCTGTTTGCTTGACCAGTCAGTGCGTTGGCAACTATCCCCTTGTGGAAACCCACTTTCTTGTTTTTTGTTTCTGGGGTGGGAAAATGTAAACGTTATCGGGGTTTTCTTGTGTTTCGTGTGTCGTTTTTTAACGATGCATTTTGATAAACCTAGTCATATTAGGTAAAGCAGTGTCTTCTTCGCCTCATACCACAATTTGAACACCAGATATTTCTCTTAAATAGTCTTATTCAAGTTATAATTGGCTAATCCATCTCATTAATTATAGATTAACATTAAACAAATCTGCAATTAAAACTTGCAAGTGTGTTTTTTATTTTTTTTATTTTTTATTTTTTAAATAGAAGACTAGAGGGAAAGATAATTTAAAAGGAAAACTAATGAAAATGACTTGAAAATTTTGAGTTTTAATGATAAGGATAAAATAAAGGGTAAAGTAAATAATACCATGATTGACTTTTTAGTGTAAAAATATGATTTTTCGTTAAAGTGAACAGTACCGTGGGTTTTTCATTAAAACTCCTAATTTAAATAGGAGAGAATCATACTCCTAAAATAAACGTTAGAATCGTCCGTTGCGATATATAAAAAACAATCGATTTGAAAAGTCTGTAAGAAATGAAATGTCACAATATAATAGATCCCTTACAAAAACAGATGCCAACTTGTAATGGTAAAATTAAATTCCTAGCAAATTGTGTATTTCAACTACTAGTCATACGTAGGATACTACGTATGCGAAGCTTATGAATCCACAGATAGAGATTGTGTGAGAGCTTGGAGTTTGAAAGAGTCCTTGTCACGGACTCTCACGTGCCAGGTTGGTGGCTTCAATAACCCTAAAAGTTCACTGTAAGTCGGCAGATTTTTGAGCCTGCCAAACCAGGTCAAACCAGAGCTGTATCAAGTCAGGCAAACTTGCATGTAGCTTTAGTAGAGAACCCTCTTAAATTTTATAAGAGGGATCTCGTTAATCAAGCCGGATATTCGATGTGTCATTCGTATTATTGATATTATGGACAAGTTGACATCAATATGGTGTTGGAAATGTTTCAATATGTTGTTGGTATAACTATTGATATGCAATCATTAATCTCGCTCCATAAACTGTGGAGCATAGTCATTTATGTGCGTGTGTATAGATTAAGAAGATAGTTTATTTATTGGTCAACTATTAAGCAGATAGTTGAACATGGCCATAACTTAATGAATTACTACTATTTCTGTGTTTGAAACTCTAATCTGGTGGATTTGGGAAATAACTGAAGATCATTCAACTACAATTAGATAGAAATTAAGAAAGTTTCATTAGACGAGATATTGGAACAATCTAATGCACCGCAACGTATCTTCAACTTTTTTGTTTGGGGAATGAGTATAGAATATATACGGTCCGTAAAATTTAGGGTTTGTTTAAAATTGCTTATGTAAAAAGCACTTATGTTTATATGTTTAACACGTAGAAAGTTCTATAAAACCATGTTTTTCATGGAAAAATCTTGAAAGTAATACTTTAGGTGCTTTCTTATAAAACGATTATGTGATCCATAACTATAAGCTCTTTTAAGATTTATGCCACTAAACAAATTCAGAAAACACTTTTAGCAACTCAGTCCCAAACACACGTTAATGTACCAAAAACTACTTCATTCTCCCATTTACACTTAAGATTCGAAATAGGTGAGGTTAAAAAAAAAACTAAAAAATCCGACAAATCGATGAACTCCTACAGTTCGTGGTTGCACAAATCCAAACAATCGTAGCTCTTTCAAAGACACAAAGGGCCATCTGAAAAATTGTAAATTAAGTTAAACGTTGACAAGTTTGTTTGAGAGTGGGAACACGCCCAGATTCTCCTCAATTACATTTACATATGTAATGTGACAGTGAAAGAAGACCTTTATTTCTTATTTGTTTAAAGGCAGACGCCACATTTACAAAAAAAATAAAAATAAAAATAATAAAATAATAATAATAATAAATAAAAGTCCTCTCTTTATTAGCAACTCAGGCTAGTTTTAAAATAGTTTTAAAATAACTAAAAACGTTTTTCATAAACATGTTTTTGAGTTTCATAAGAAATTGAAGTGCTTCTTACAAAAAAAATCAGTTATGTGTTTTTTGCATAAAACACTTTAAGTGTGTTTGTAAGATTCACTTACATTTTTACTAAGGATTAACTTCAAAAGCACTCTCATAAAAAACGTTTTCAGTCATTTTAAAAGTTATTCTAAATGAGTTCTTAATATTAATAACAAAAAAAAAAACTAATGAAAATAGCTTGAAAACTTTGAGTTTTAACGATAATGACAAAATAAAGGGTAAAGTGAATAGTACCAAGATTGACTTTTTAGTGTAAAAATATGATTTTTTGTTAAAATGAACAGTACTGAGAGTTTTTCGTTAAAGATCCCAATTAACAATGCTAAATGACCAATTCAAAAAGGTTGGAAAGTTCACTGGAACATACAAAGCTCAAGATTTTCGTGGAAATCAAGTGTATGATATGCTTGCATTTGCAGTGGGCTTGAATGTGTGAGCTCCAAATTCGTTTTTGCTTTTCTGAGATTCGTGGGCTTCAATTGGAATGGGTTCTGAACGGACAAGTCACAAGGATATCAAAGACATTTTATTTGGGCTTGGGCTTGGGCTTTGGTACTTACTCCCTCTTAATTTTCTCAGACATCTATTCGAAACCGAATCATGAAAATCATGAAATAAAAGCGTCATCAAGGTCGCGCTGCCGGAATACCATTATCTACAAATACTTAAAACCTTCACAACGATCTAAGGATTTTTTTTTTTTTTTTCAAAATTGCCCTGATAGTTATTGTCTTACTCTTTTAACTCACTGCGTTTCGGTACTATTTCCTTGAACTAAAAAAAAAAATTCACATCACCCGTGCATGAAGAAATTGTAGAAATTTTGTGCACGTTTGGTTATATTGGGTTTGTGCAAAAAAATGCATTGCCCCTCTTAATATGCAAAAAACAACTCTCTTGCTTTTGATCTGGAAAGGTAATTTTGATGATCAAGTCTATACAAATCTTTGATAAGAACATATGAAATGCACGTTTATTTGTCATTTCAAATTTTTTTTAAGCTAATTACGAATAATGTGTGGTTACTTAAGGATGAGTAGGAACTCCTACTTAATCACAGAGTTTTGTGACTATGATAAGAATCGTTTATATTATGAATCACCCTATAAAGGTCATCTCTGCAAAAAATGAACTAAAATTAAAGTCGTTTAGTCAATCTATTGTAGGAGATACATAGATGATTCGTAATACTTTTATCAATTCCGTTCATCTGTTTTTATATAAGTTAATGACTAAACGACCTTAATTTTAGTTGATTCTTTTTTTCAAATACGATTTTTATAGAGTAATTTATAATATGAATGATTTTAATTATAAACACGAAATTTTATGAATCGACAACGAGCATTTTTAAGTAAAAAACTCATACTCATTATTAAGTAACCTAAAAAGATGTGCCATATCTTTGAACTTCCATATATGTAAGGGACAATCCACATGCAGTATGCAAACTGGTTACCATTCTGAACAGACTGAAAGTGAAGGGCATGCTTTGGACAAAATCTCCTCGGTAGGCCGAGAAAGAAACATGACATGCAAGAGGACAGAATAAACCAAGAATGTGGCGTGCATATTTCACCAACAAGAACCAGGCTTCTCCACAATCGTGCAAAATGTCTTCCTTATTAGCACGCCATGTCTTCTGTCCTCAACAAATTAAGCAAAATACGCGTGTGTTGACATGAACATTGAACACTCATGTGTTGAAGCGTGTCTTATATTGGAAACCTGATGAAGCGGTTTCACTATTTTTTTATAAATTCCGTACTTATTAGATTGCACAAGTTGTTAAGTTGAAGACAATAACCGTGTAATTAGTATCGTGTTGCTGAAGCGACTCTATAACTTTCACATCATGTGCTCGTAGACTTGGATTTTCTTTATTTTCTAAGCAAAGACTATAGAAACATAGAATTTTCATCCCCTAGATTCTAATTAACGTGAAAGACACATAATCAATTCATAATCGTCAACCCCCATATGAAAAAGGTTGTGAATATGATGGATCGATTCAAAATTCAAACTGGATAACAGCTGGAATAATTAAGTTGTGTTTACTTAAAGAAAATTTTTATTTGAACTCATATAATATCTCTCTACACACAACTTACTCTTTATCCTTATAATTTTATTTAAATCATATAAATTTAGTTTTACACCTATTTAGCCCAATTCGGGTTTATGGTCGATGGGAAAGTGAAAGGAAATCAGATAGAAGGATGAGCAGTCGGACGAGCGGGAAGAAAGGGGTTGGCGGCAGTGGAGTTTTGCTGAATGAAGCAAATGCATTAGGTGGAGTCCTTCTGACCGAACAGTTTCGCAGGCTTTACAGTAGAAAACATGTTAGAATGAAGAGTTATGCTAGGACACAAAATTTGTAAACCCATTGATATGTTATCGATAGAAAATGAGCATGTTTAATAACGCTTAAGTAATAATCTAATTATCAAATTTCATGTCATTTAATTTACAAAATTTTGTTTATAAATTTAATCTCTCTGACTAGGCATTAATCTGGAATGAAATATGCCATCCATGGAAAATCGCATGGCTGCAACCTTAATTTCAGCATAAATTCCACCAATCAAAGACCCATTTTTCTTTCCAACCTCTCCTATTTCTCACCGTAAAAGCTAGGCTAGGCATAAATCCATTTTTTTTTCTTTTTGTTTCACACACTGATTTGGACTAATAAAGTCTTTTTGCACGCAATATATACTCTTAAATTCTAGACAAAAATAATTGAAATCAAATAAAAAAATTTGCATAAATCGATTCATACCTTTTAGAGGATCCAAAACTTCAAAATCACCATCAATCCGTTAAAAAGAGCATTTTTCATTTTGAGAGCATCTAAATAGAATGCAAGAGAAAGATTGTGTGATGGTAAAGGTTTAATTATATGGGGTGTTAGTTTGTTGATAATTATTGCTATTTTCATCTTGTATTCGATGATAAATATACAATAGGGTAAACAAGATTACTGACATTTAAAGCTTAAGTTGAGTTTAAAGTTTAAGTTGGGTGTAAAGTGAGATTATATGGATTCAAATATAATTTTTCTTTGCTTAATTATGTTATAATGTTAAGAAGCTACCCAGATCAGTCTCCACGTTAATTAAATCCATTAATCTAATTAAACACACAGCTGCCATGAGACTCTGAGAGTCAAACCAAATCAACCAAACCCTAGCGAGTTTAACAGATGCATGCACTGTTTTTTAGGCCGGCTTGTAGTACTGCGAATAACAGCTAGTGCACGGAATTTAGAAACTGAGAAATGGAAGATCCTTCAGAATATATAAAATAAATTTAGTAATAAGACCACATCATTAATTATAAACACTCAACAGTATGCAGACAGAATCTTACAAACAAAGTGAAACGAAATGCAATAATAATCATGCTCTCACATGTTTGCAGTGCATCAACACAGCAAGACTCCTAATTAGATACGAGTTGAAGTAGAGCATCTGAACATGTAATTAAAGAAAAGAACTTAATTACTTAAGTAAAAGAGAGATTTAAAAGTGAAGAAAAACACTTGATTCAGAATACGTTGGTAGCCAAAAATTCAGAACAAGCAAGGTATGTGTGGATTTGCTAGGGTTGATGTAGCAAATGATCGGACCGAGACGCTTGATTCCCCTTCAGCCAAAGAGTTGGATAACCCTTGTCCGAGAAACCCTACTCATACAATAAGTAGGGTTTTGATCTCATATATAAGAGGTAGCAGTACTAGTGAAGGCCTATGCCAGCTCTCTCCTCGTCCTCCTCGTCCTCCTCTTCTTGCTGTTGATCTTGATCAGCCTCTGCTTGTTGTTTTGTCAGCAGTAGTAGCAGAGGTAGAAGTAGGTTTCCTGCAGGTGCTGAGTAGTGTTGGAGATGATGGTGGTGGTGGGGTTGGTGGATGGTGGTGGTGGTGGTGATGATGACGATGATAAAGGTGGGGGTGAGGGGGTAATGATGGTGGTAGAGAGTCAGAGGGAAGGGCTTGGAGGAGAGCATCATGATTGCTGTTTGGTTGTTGTGTTGAAACTTTGAACAAAAATCCAAGCTATTGCTGTTGTGTGCCATCGCTGTTCTCTCTCTCTCTCTCTCTCTCTCTCTCTCTCTCTCTCTCTCGATGGAGATCGAGGAATTATATATTATTATGAAGCCCTTTGGTGTGTGGTTGCTTTTTCATTCCCCCCAGCTCCTGTTCCCTAAGAAAAGATTTTTGCATTTTCTATATGGAAAAAGGAATCTCCTGCAACATTTGTTAGAGAGAATTTTCAGTATGATCGGAACACAGGATGATCAGGATCATCTTTGAGAATTTGGGGGTCCGGTTTGAAATTTGTAAAAGGAGCCCTCCTTAATATAGTTTTAAGTTAGGCTTTTTAGCCAGAATGATCTCTGAAATTTGCATAACACATCACTTTGGTCCATGAGATTGAAAATCAATAGAAATGGTCATTGAAATTGTCCACCATCCATTATTTTGGTCATTCCGTTAAAAACTCCGTTAAGTGTCTCGGAGCTCTTGGCCGAAAGTTTGGGTAATTTTCAAAGTTTCGTAACTCAATCGTTTCTTAACCAAATTTGACCCATAATATATCAAAATGAAGATAGGAAAGTGTAGAACAAGATTAGAACATTTGGAAGCCCGATGGTTGCCGGTGATGGCCAGAAAATATCCTAAAAGGTGACTGGTCCGCAGAAAAACTGGAAAACTTGCCGGAAACTGGTAAACTTTAAACGTTCATAACTTCTTCAATACTTAGCGAAATCAAGTGATTCAAAAACAAAAATCATACTTCTCAACGAGATGAAGAGAATAGTACCTTTCTTGATGGCTAAATCTCCATGGTTTGCCCAAAAAATGGCTCAAAAGTGGTTGTCTTGGTCTTGAGTTAGCCACTTTTGAGCCGTTTTCGGCCAAACCATGGCGAATTAGACATCAAGAAATATACCATTCTCTTTTTCTCATCGAGAAGTATAATTTTCGTTTTTGAATCACTCGATTTCGTTGAGTATTGAAGAAGTTATAAACGTTTAAAGCTTACCCAGTTTCCGGCGAGTTTTCTAGTTTTTCCGCGGACTAGTCACCTTTCAGGATATTTTCCGGTCATCTCTAACAACCATTGGGCTTACAAATAGGTATAATCTTATTCTACACTTTCCTATCTTCATTTTGATATATTATGGGTCGAATTTAGTTAAGAAACAATTGAGTTACGAAGCTTTGAAAATTGCCCAAACTTTCGGCCAAGAGCTCCGGGACACTTAATGGAGTTTTTAATGGAAATACCAAAATAATGAATGGTGGACAATCTTAGAGACCATTTTTATTGATTTTCAATCTCAGAGACCAAAGTGATGTGTTATGCAAATCTCATGAATCATTTTGGCTAAAAAGCCTTTAAGTTATAAAAAAGTATGACAACGTATTGATACTAGATAACATTCACTTAAATCAAAATAAAGCCAATTAGTACTACGGTCTAATGGTATTCTTCTTCACTTGTAAGTGAGAGGTTTTATGTTCAATTCTTGCCAAAGACGAATTTGAACCATATTATTGTTTGCCCATTGTGAGGCTTAGCCCACTCCCCCACCCTCTTCGAGTAGATAATATCATTTGTTCACAAAAAAAAAAATCAAAACAAACTTTAGCACTCATTGATTACATGTTTACAATTGTCCTTAATGATGAGTAAAAAGACCTACAAACATAACCTTCACTACATAATAAAAAATAGTTTTTTTTTAAACAGCCAAACATGAAAAAAAAAAACATCAGACCTCAACCTTTAAAGTTCACTTGAAAATATAACGTGCTTATATTATCAAATTAAGAAACTGTCGCTTTTCAGGATGTTATTATTGACACTCAAAATATCTCATTTACTCCAAGTTTTTTATATTTAGAAAAAAAAAATATTCTTATAAAGAGTGCACAATGCGGTTTAAAGTGCTAACAAAAGTAATTTTTTAAATATATAACGTTATTACATAATGTTAGATGACAAAAATTTAGGGGTCCCTTCAAATTTGGAGCCCTGTGCGACTGCACATTTCGCTCCCCCTCTAGGGATGATATATCACGTATCATTATATAAATTGTAGGATATATGTGTTAAAAAATTAATAACTTAACAAATAAAAATTTTCACAACTTATATAAAAACACGTGGTATACCACCCATGTTCCGATCACAATGAAAAGTTTCTTCACTTGTTGGACTCCTTGGTTCCTACACCCCAATCAACTTCCTCCAAAGACTACTTTTAATTCTACATTTCTAAAAATTTTACTTGGTACCCTAATAATTAAGGAACCGACTGAAAAATGTATGGTCACTTACTCTTAAATTTGATATTAAGGTCGGAGATGTGCTTTTAATACTTGCTTACTAAGAGAAAGAGATTGTACCTAATTAGTGTAGATGAGGTATTAGTTTAAGAATCACACTAGCTATAAGAAAAGAAAAAAAAAAATCTGAATTACCTATTTTTAAATTTGGATGCAATACCAAAGGGTTCCTAATAACAACTGGATTCATGAGCTAATTGTTTTTTCTTCAATAGTATAATTTTAGTGTTTTTCATTATTAAAAAAAAAAAATTGTAGCTTTAGTGAAGAAATTATATATCTTTGTATATATCTACCCTCACCACCACATTAATATCATATATTGTCTTGTAATATTACATATATACATAATAAATTCTAATTAAATAACAATTCAACAGAAAAATTATTGTACAAAAGAAAGTTAAAAAGAGTTGGTAGAAAGTTAAAAAGAGTAGGTCCTATATAACGAGAGACTCCAAAAGTAGTAGAAAGCTTAGATGGTGTGTACATTGCATCTTAAATTTTCGAGTTCTTTTCTTTACAACAGAGGATCCTCGTCATAACTTATTTGTGAGGATTTCAATAATGAGGATTTTCTTTGGATCCTCCAATCATATTCGTTCATGTATATTGTGTGACCAGTTTTTATCAGGTACTGATTATATTCAATTTTAAATAAAAAAATTATAATGATTTATAATCGTATAATATACAATGAACGGATATGATTTGAAGATCTCTGAGATCCTCACAAAATGGATCCGGCAAGAATCCTCATTATTTCTTTATACATGCTCTCCATTTTTAATTGACTACAGTAAAAGGTTGTTTTTTTTTTTTTTTTGGGAAACTACAGTAAAAGGCTGTTTGTGACTGTATCCGACTGTATGTAGAGAGTTGATGAAACCCTCAAAGCTTTATCGGTTTTGGTTAAAGAGGCAATTGGCAGGCCAACATATACATATTATATAAACCAATATATAATAAGAAATTAATTAAAAATGTAGAGGAATCTAGAACTGATCAAGAATGACAGAGATAACAGAATCAAATAATATAAACGAGAGAGAGAGAGAGAGAGAGAGAGAGAGAGATCAGTGATCAGAGATATACACAATTGAGGGAGAAATTGTGGCCTTGTGAGGATAACATGAATATGCATGCCCTACTCCGTCAGAATCATTTTGTTAAGTAGAAGTGGACAGAAATGTGCTGGTAATCCAATCTCCTTCCTGTCAAAAACAAAAGTGGTCTTTTCTTATTTTTATAATTGCAAGCTAGAAGCTCGAAGCAGGTCCTTGTAATTTAAAATCTTAGTAGATAGAATGTGAATTTTTGCTCATATTTTTCGAGTTTGAAACTCTTTTTTTTCTAATTTAGTGTAATAATTGCAAATCGTAAAGATCACAAAGTACAAGATTCCCAAATAAAGCATACTTTTGAAGCTCCAATTCTCTAAACAATTCGGCTCCCTGAAAACATGCTTGAGCTCGCATGTATCGATCCAATTGACTCATTATAGTTTTGCAGCTGCTCATTATTGTATCAAGAAAATTTTGCAAGAAACTATCCAATACTTAAACAGTGAGCCTAAACAACATTGGTCTTAAATGACAGTTGTAAACTTGTAATATTAACCAACCAAAGAAGCCTTGTTGAGAATGGTTTACATGAAATAGGTTGACTGTTATGTGACGTTCATTGTCTAATTGTACATGTCATGTGCGAGTCTTTTACAACATGATTTGGTTGGAACGCCACATGACAGTGAATACGTTATGTTCTGTTATGTATAAGGTGTTCTCCTTGTAATATTAGGAATATACGTGTCTAAAACATCAAAGAGAAGCTAGGGTCATTCCATGGTAGAAAACAATGACTTTGTGTTTGACCCTGATAAAGCCTGCACTGGAACCAACCTTTATTCCACTTTGTAGGTGTTGCCAACCAATGTAGTCCGACGGAAAAGAAAACCCTAGCTAGCAAAAAGAAAGTAGACATCCCCGGATATTCAAATCTTTTTAGCCCCAAACAGAGTCCAAAACCAAAACATCAAAAGTTCACAGTATTTCGTGCATGTTTCATGTCACCACCACTTTCTGTTATTCCCTTCCCATACAAAGCATAAATTATTGAGGATGTCAAGCCTGTTTTTTGCAAAAAGCATTAGTTATGTTCTTTTTTTAGGAAGCATTTTAAGTTTTTTTTTTTTTAGAATTTACTTGTACTTTAATCAAAGATTGGTTCCAAAAATATTTTCACTAAAAACATTTTTAGCAATTTTAAAAGTACTTACAAACGAGATATCAAAAACATGAGATGACAGAGAGTCTATGGAGAGTCCAACTTTTGAGATAGTCCCCCTTGCATTTCTCTAACTTATTTTTTCCAAACAAGATCCATTTTGTTCGGATGAATTGTGAAACAAACATAAAACCGGATGTATGCCCTATGCGTGTATCCGCACATGAGCATAGAAACGGATACACGGAGTTACATCCAGTTTCATGTACTTTTTAAACATACACCCAGTTTCACGTAAATTTCAAGTTTAGATGATGACTATTGCTTGGCAGTTTATAACAAATCTGTCATAAAAAAACCAAATTTTCACCACAACGTTCATGTAGTAGGGCAATTAGGTTAGTTAAATTTACCAAAAGAAAAAGGTTGGAGTGAAAGAGGCAGGAAAAAGTGCGTTTTATTCCCTTGAATCCTTACCTACTACATATCATCATTACATTGAGAAAGTGGGTTGACACCGCCCCTGTTGCAAAAATATTATAAACACACCGAACATTAGGCTGATAATAGGAGAAATTTTGTGTGACTGGAACATGAAGCAGTACACCATATATTATTATATAATTTTAGAATTTTATTTTTCCAACTGTTTCTCCAATTCTATAATAATATGTAGCATACATCCCCATGCTTCGGGTATACTGAAAAATCTCTCTGACAACAGAGCATGCTCATTGCACACAGTAGAAGTTGTGTAGTAGTGCCCTACCATTCATAACATAACATACATTCTCACAAAAGCATGAGACGCAATTTTAACTCAGTATAAAAGTGGCCTTATTCCTATCGATCAAATTTCTTTTGTTGTTGTATTTCTGTATTCTGATTCATCTGACTCTTTGCAATCCCCACTAAATATGAAGGATGTTCCGATTAGATAGCCCTACCAAATATCTTTTGCAAGTCCACTTTATTCTTATATTATGTCTAATGCAGTTGTTAAGAAAGATGCTCTAATCAGGCAGCCTTACAAAATGGAATCCCTTCCACATAATCCTCCTTATCAAACAATTCGGGTCCGTGAAATTTGACCCAACGGTTAAAGTTATTATCACTTTTAAAGTGGACTCCTGTTTTTAGACGTTAAATCAAATTTTAAGAATCCAAATTGTTTGATGAGCTCATGTTCCGCACTAGCTCTACCATTCATACTAGCTTTTCGGCCTTTGTGTACAAGTAGAATGAATTGAGTAGTCGGGCCGAACCAAAGTGAGCCCATAAAAGTTTTACAGTCTCTTAGCCCAACAATCTTACTCGGGCTTAAATTATTTAATTTATGAAATAAATAAAAGCCCATATACAATTTGGTTCGCAATAAGAAATGACAATTCGTTGAGACCGAGGCAGAGAGCGCGGCAAAGATGTTAGTTAGCCGTTGCGCAGTTCCATTCTCTTTGGGGACTTTCTTCAAACACCTTCCGGTATCGAATCCGACGACGCTCTGTCCGTACAGATTCAGACCCAAAACCCTAACCGCCACCTCAATTCGTAGCTTCTCTTACTTTGAGACGTTGGATTCCCGCCAAAAAGAGCAAGTCCATCTCTACGTCGACACTCTCCTCCAATGGAACCAGGTCATTTTCTCTCTCCTTGCGCTTATCCTCTGTTTGGTTGCAGAGAAAATGGTGGGAAAATCAAAACAAGTTACCAGTTGATGAAATTTTTGAACTTTCAGAAAATGAATTTGACAGCTGTTAAGGAGGCGGATGAGGTAATGGAGAGGCACATTGAGGACTCGCTCGCAATCATACCCCCTATCAGAAACTCATATTTCTCTCACTGTAAAGTTCCGTCGGAAAGTCTCAGCATTGTCGATGTGGGGAGCGGTGCAGGTCTTCCGGGGTTGATCTTAGCCATTGCTTGCCCAGGTCTGTAACTGTTTTTTCAAAGTTCGGATTTTGGAAGTTTTTGGAAATTTGTGTTTTTTCATATTTTGGTGGGTAGGTTGGGAAGTGACCCTCATGGAGTCTATGAACAAGCGATGCGTTTTCTTGGAGCATGTTGTCGGTCACATTGGTTTGTCGAATGTTCAAGTTGTAAGAGGAAGAGCAGAGGTATTGTTTCGTGTTTTTCGCAGATATAATTTGGTTTCTATTGATGTCAAATTAAGGATATGAACTTTTTTTATAGGACAGAATTTGGGGCAGGCTCTTTGTTTCAGGGAAAAATTTGATGTAGCGGTAGCCAGAGCGGTTGCAGAAATGAGAGTTTTAGGTAGGAAAGAAAATTCCTGTCTTGATCTCTTATGTGTATTTTCAAGAGTTTCATTGCTATGTGTGAGTTGCTGATTCTTGTTACTTTGGTGGTCAGCTGAATACTGTCTTCCTCTGGTTTGCGTTGGCGGTTTGTTTGTTGCTGCAAAGGGTCACGATCCTCAGGTATGTAATCGAAAAGCCTTATCATATTAACCATTTCTTTCTGAAATTGTATACAAAATGCCACAAAAACCATACCGATCCATTGATACTGATAGAGCTATGCTATATAAACTCTTTAACAATCTTGGGTTGTGCATATTCTATCTAGGGAGTTTTTATGCCTTTAATAACTTCAGCAGCACGACAAATTGCCCATTTGTTCTATCTGCAATTAAACTATTAGATATGAAATATTAAGTACTCTGCATATTTGGCACATTTGAACAGGAGGAAGTTAGGAATGCAGAAAAAGCAATTCAGATTTTGGGTGCTTCCGTATTGCAACAATGCACAGGCATGTCATATCTCTATTTGAAAACTTGACAAACCTATCATGTATAGATGGTAAAGGGAGGGAGGGAGGGAGAGAGAGAGAGAGAGAGAGAGAGAGAGATAAACATGTTTACTGATGTAACCTCTATTTGTATCCAGTGGAATCGCACAGCCCGTATGGACAAAGAACTGCCATCGTATGTTTGAAAACTAGTCCTACGCCAAGGAAGTATCCTCGTGATCCAGGTACTCCAGAGAAAATACCTCTGTAAAATAATTCAGATGCCCCCATTTCTAATGTTATATATAGTTGGATTGGCGTTCCTTCCCCATTCATCAGATATTTATGTAACCCCTTCTGCTTTGGAAATGAAATGCTATATTTTGCAAGTTCCTGTCATTGTTTCTGGCTGAGATTGCAGGCGTGTCTCCAAATAATTTTGTGTCGATAAACCAAGTGAACTTTCCTGATTTCCATTCTGAGTCTTTTACAAAAGTAACATTCACACAAGTTTCTATTTCTTTCTAGGAAACACAAAAGGAGGTTGAACCGATCTACATAGTAAGTAGAAAGAAAAATCGAACTCGAGCTAGAGAATGAGAACTTATCTGATGAAAAGTTGGAAGTGAACACATATTAGGATAATCTCATAAGGTGAGATTTCAGTATGAATTTTTCAGTGCCATACTAATTGTTGATTTTAAACCATTACACTACTGCTAGCTGAGTCATTAGACACCTCATCTGGTGGTAAACTAACCTACACATTGGTTGAATTGTACCCGAGGTTTCTCTACCGACCTCTCACATCCTGCAGATCTCATTGCTCCCCAACTTTTTTTAGGTCAATCTGTACTTCATGAGGCCTCTCTCTCTCTCTCTCTCTCTCTCTCTCTCTCCACACAAGGACATTGGACGTCTATGTAAATTGTAAATTTGTAATGGTCCAGAGACGTACTTTAGTGTTATGCTCCACCTTTGGCCATCACCATCCACCCCTTTTTGAACTGAAAGTTTGGGCATTAACCTCACCTTTTTGTAGCACAACTCAAGGGAAATTAGATAAAGTTGGGTGCTTGAAATCTTGGCTAAGCATGCAAGTAATCAAGATTAAACTTAGGATTTACCTTGTAAGGCCTTGTTTGACGTAAGTAACTCGTTTTGCTTCGCCTGTACAGCAGACACCTGTACTCAAGATTATCCAAATTAGATCATCAATCCTCGTACCTATTCTTTAATATGATACTTATATTTGAGAAAGTGTTATGATCCCAGAGAAAAGGAGGTAAATCTCATACGTATTATTCATCTCTTTGGTCAACAACAATATTTAAAGGGTAGCAATTAGCAGACAGTGTGATTTGAGACATAAAGAAGAACAAAAATTAATTAGGTTAGAATAATGTTGTGGTTTCTGTCATGAGAACATAAAAATTACTGTGTTACCTAACTTCTCCTATGTTCCAGGTTTGGAACTAATAAGACTTATTTAATATAGTAATATATGTGTGTGTGTGTGTGTGTAAGGCTAAACTGCCAATTTGCCCCTTGAACTATCACTCAACTTTCGATTTCCCACCTGAACTTTTTAATTGGAAAATTAAGGACTTAAACTAATTTTTTTGGCCGATTTCCCCCCTACCATTAGGTTTTCATAGATTTCATCCAAATTAACGTTAACTCTTATCATGTGCACACCACATAACTCTCCTTTGTGGACAAAAGCGTCACTTCACTAGACCTTTAGACACAAAAGTTATAGAATCACACATATTTGCATAGGTTTATATTTTAGAAATCTAAGGTTTTCAATTATTTTAATGAATGAAGCGACCGAACTACCCACAATTGTTATGCACATGCTTCCATTTAACAGAAATTTGGATGGAATGAATGAAAAATTAACAGCAGGGGGTAAATCAGCCAAAAAAATTAGTTCAAGTCCTTAATTTTCCAATTAAAAAGTTCAGGGGGGAAGTCAAAAGTTGAGTGATAGTTCAGGGGGGCATATCGGCAGTTTACTCTATACATAATGGTAGAACATTAGTATGTTAAACTTCCACGTAAATGTTTTACGAAATTAATAATTAAATATTAAAGTAGGTGGATTTCTAATTAATCAGCTTTGGATTGATACTGCTTTGGCTACCTGCTCCTGTCAAAGAAGCTTCTTATTGTAGAAGCCTGAAGGTAGATTTAGAAGATAATCTTGGTTTAGCTGCCTAAATAAACCCAACTTAGAGCAGAAGGAAGATATATATTGAGAATGTGGACAATGGAAGGTGAGATTAACAAGATAATGAGTGAGTTTCACTAATCTCTCTCTCTCTCTCTCTCTCTCTCTCTACACCAATCCTAAGCAGAAGAGTGTTCTCTCTTAGGTGATATTTTTCTCATATGTCATCTGCCACTTTTAAGAAAGTGTTTCCAGTTTTCATTAATTTATTTATTTTTAATCTGAGATTTAGCCTTTTGAGTTGGGATTTACATCAAATTTGGTCATTAGTCAATTATTGGCTCTACCGTATTTGGATTTTCCCATATTTTTTTTCCAATTTCTCATTTGTGAGGTGGGTTTTCTATCTGTCACCCTCTGAAGGCCAAACATAAATATTTAGATTTTTTAATATTTTTGCCAGATACAGAAGAATGTGACTTCCACAGGCAGGTTGTGATAGAGAAACTCCGTCCAATAATTAGAGCACACAGAGAGAAAGCTCATAAATTATTTGCTCTCTTTTATGATATTGTAGTTTATAGCCTCTAGAGCTATAGAAGAGAAAGTACAGACATAATCTGCTCCCCTAACGAAACCAAATCACTAGCTAACACAATACTTAATCTAGAATGTCATGGTGACGGTATCTCAATACAATCACACATTTTTTACATGAACAGTAAAAAAGTTTGTGATTGTTTTTAAATACCGTCACTGTAAAATTTCAAGTGCATGGAAGTTCTTCTTGTAGAAAAGTAAATTGGAGTCTTAGAGGTCACTAGGAACAAGGACCTGCCAGACTTTGATGTCACAGTCCAAACCACCACTGTAAATAACACAAGAGGAGTCAGATGAGCTGCAAAGGTCATCAATTGCAGCAGTTAAACACTTAACCGGACCTTTATGCCCTTCCAAAACTGCTAAACATGAGTAACTTTTATTAACCCCTCTCCAAATTCTTATACTTTTATCTGCAGAGCCACTGCACACCAAGTCTGCAACCACAGCCAAGCACAATATTGACTTGGTATGACCTCTAAGCACACCCACAACTTCCATATTCCCACCCCCATCTTTATTCTTCCAAACCACAATGGAACTGTCACATGCACCAGAATACAACACACACCCATCACTGCTCAGAGCTAGTGCGTTCACTCCAGAATTGTGCTTTTCCAGTGTAGCAACTAAAAAGTGCTTTTTCTCTCCGAAGTCCTTTTTCCAAACCTTTATTCTTTTGTCTGCTGATCCAGTGTAAACATATCCATCATTAGACGATGTTACTGCGTTTATAGCATCATCATGTGCATTTCTCACAGACTCCAAGCATCTGAAGTCTGCTGTGCTCCAAACCTTGAGTGTACGGTCCCATGAAACCGAGTATAGCAGCAGCTCATCGCTTGACAAGGCTAGGGCAGACACTGTGTCAACATGATGCACCCAAGTGCGCTTCTTGTGCCTTCTTATTTGGACATGGTTCTTTGGCATCAGGAGCTTCAAAGCGCGGTCACCAAGCGTTGGCAGCGTGGCTAGCCGCGAGCACTTTTGGAGACCGGGCTCCTGGCTGTCAATTTTCCACACTCGAATCTTGTGGTCCTGATGAGCACTGAAGAGCTTATCACCCGAAATAGCCAGGGACTTCACTGCACCCTTTCCTGCCGCCACCATGTTGTGATCATGATGAGTAGTGTTTTCGTTGTCGAATTCCAGTAAAGGGTTGCACCTCCAAGACCGGATTTCTCTATCGGACGAGCCGGTGTAGATGAAGTTTCCGGCTAGGGTTAGAGAGGATATGTAGGAGTTGTGGCCTTGCAAGGTGGTGAGGCAGTGGTGGTAAGTGTTTGTTGGAAAGTTGTTTTGTGAGTTGAGCGAAGGAACTGACTGGAAACTTGGCTGAGAAATGTAGGGAAATTCTGATTGGTCAGAGAGGTCATTGGCTGGGTACTGATCGGATGAGTAGCATTCCATGATCAGGGAGAGGGAGAGGGAGAAGAAAATGAGTTATTATATAGAGGATGGAAAGAATATGGGAGCATTTTTAGGAGGGATGTATAAAGCTGCAAAATATAAACAAATAGATTCTGTTGGCGAAAGTGATGAAGGTGGGATGTGGGAGAACTTTTTTATTGGGATCAGAACACGGATAGTATACCACGTGTTTTAATATAAGTGATGGAAAATTATATTTTTTAAGTTATTAACTTTTTAACACACATATCCTACAATTTATATAACGATACGTGGTGTACCATCCCGTGTTCCGATCACATTGAAAAATCTCTAAGGAAGTGAAGCGTAGGAATTAGTATTCTGCATTGTGATTTGCATCCATCATGATTTTCATCAAATGATGCAATACTTCTCTTCCTCCAATGCAAGAGGACTTTTTTCGGTGTGGCTGGCGCTCTGCCTCATAATATTATTATTATCACTCGATTCATATTATTAGGGGATTATTTATAAGAATGAGGATTCTCTTTATATTTAATTTTAAATAAAAAGATTTTTAATAATTTTTTATTGCACGATATACGATGAATGGATGTGATTGGAGGATCCTCACAAAGAGGATATGGAGAGGATCCTCATTCTATTTATAGGGTGGCGCTATACTTTTCAAGTCATTCGATTCGATAGTCGAAAATCTAGAGGTGTGTGTGAAAGATAGAAAGGGGTGTGTGAATAACACGATCCATGTCATAATCTAGCTCAATGACATATTAACTATGTCGTTCATCTATATTATAACACGTGAGTTAATAGCATCACATGACAGTATAACACATATTACACCCCCCCAAAACACCACTGTCCAATCCAATAACAAGACGGCCACATGTTTTATACTCCCTCGTATGCCGCATGATTAATTTGATTCACCGTCACATTAGCGTTGCAATTCTATGTAGCTAAGGACAGAGACCTGGTTTGGTACTGAGGTGATTCTGAAAAAAGCTGTTATAAAAAAAAGCTGGGAGCTGTTTTTGTGTTTGGTAAACACTCAGCTTCAGCTTTTTTTCACAGTTTTGGATGAAAAAAAGCCAAAAACAAGAAGCTGCAAAACCCAGCTTTGAAAAACCGGCTTTTTTTTCACATCTGTTTTACATAAAAGTTTACCAAACACTCTAATACTGCTTTTTTTTTTTTTTTTCAAAAGCACTTTTACAAAAAAGTTTACCAAACACTTTGCTACTTTATTTCACAGCTGCTTATTCTCACAGCACAGCAGAAGCAGTTTTTTTTCAAAACACAGCAATACCAAACCAGCCCAGAATCAGATGGTTGTGTACAGAGTTTGGACCTATGAAAAAACAGGGCAGGATTCAACTATTTTGGTCCCCATTTGATTGATAAGTTTTGTCCATTTCCACTGAGTCTGTCCCTCCACTATATTTATATAACAATTTCTCCCCTTTATGGTGGAGAAATTAAGCTCTACTCATCCAACCATTTCCCTCCACCTACACTAATCTGGTTCGTGACCCAAGTTTAAGGTCCGATTGCAACCTAATTAATTATGATACGTGGCCGAAAGATTAGTCTAATTCTTAGGGCATGTGCAGGTGAGCAGAGCCATCCACTCCCCAATCACCAACAATAGTTTAAGGTTTTCTATAAGCGAGTGAGAAAAATGCTTGCTGATTTGATTTCTTTTTCGATACTCTAATCCAATGGGTTTGGGCGTGTGTGCTTAATTTGATTCAGCGAGTTTATGTTGAGCATTTAATTTGACCTCATCAATACGATAAACGAATAATATGATCCGAGAATTTAGTCAACACTATAATTACAACCTACATGTCGTCGTTATGACGTGAATTTAAACACATCCTTATGACTATTGGTTTCATTCTTTTAGGTAGTTATTGGACTTAAAATTCAACCTCCATTATATGATCAATCATTTTAATGCTCTGATTACAGGGCTCGAACGCTACAATTCGATTTCATTTAATGGGTTGCCCTAATATGTAATCAAAGTCCTACAAAAAGAAAGAGTAGTCCCATGTGAGCTCAACATTGGCCTTGGGCAGGGCACAATTGCTTGATGGTCTCTTTCATTGCCGGCAACGTGGTCTTTTTTTGTCGGTATTCAACTCCCATGCGGGACCCACCCCATGAATGGAACCTTTGGAGCTATCAGAGAGTGACAAGTGTTTGAGCTCCCCTTGTATTAGTGCCTTGGTTTTGTAGGTACAATTGTTTACACTTCGTCTTTTTGGGCTAACAAATGATGGTGCTTTTTGGCGCACGTAAAAACGTTCTCTTCGGTGGAGATTTGGCCTCCGACCTCCAATGGGGCTTTTAGGGAGGGTCTAAAGGTAGAAGAAAAGAAGTAAGTAGGAGCACTAGAATGATGTTTTGTGGGTGCTAATTGTGATCCGATGCAATATTGAAAGATGATCAGCTTAGTATTTATGCGCATTTTATGGCAATTAAGTGATGGTGTGATTTCACATTTACTTTCTAATTGCACTTTGAAGCCCTATTTTGAACAGAGAGAAAAAAAAAAAAAAAAAAAAAAACATCGCTCGATTGTTATTGTATTGTCAGTTGTCAATCGGACTACGGTAATAATTCTCTTTTGGTTTCTTGAGTTAAAACTCGAGTGACAATGAAGATGAGAATCGAACTATTATTACACCTATTGTTGCAATATATGTGAGAAGTTTTTTTTTTCCTTCTATAATTTGCTTGTTTAAGTGTTTTTCGCTACAATTATTAGTTGTCAATCTGGCTATAATTTTGATTGAAGCTAAAGAAATAGTGAAGACGAGAGTCGAACTTTAGTGTATGTATAAACACCACTAGGTTATTCATGTCTTAGAGTTGGATCCTTTTTCTTCAACGTATTAAGATATTTTATGAATGGTTTGAAAATCATTTGAAGAGTGGTTGTCATCCCTTTGAATCGAATTTGGATCCTCTTCGAACTTTAATGTCCGAAGCTTAAGGACTAGGAAATCAGAACCTTTGGTTTGTGTGAAAGATAAATCGCAGCCCTTAGTTTGTGTGAGGTGAGCTAGCGAAATGAGTTAATGGGGACCGTCAAATTCAATTTTGAGGGGTCTGGATTACATGGTCTTTGCCTCTTTGGGCTTCCGACAGTAAGATCCGAAGTGGATGTTTGTCCCTTTGAATCCAAATTGTTCCTTTGAAAAGCAGAGAACCAATTGGCACTGATGAGCTAAGAAAAGTCTCTCTCTTGGTAGTGGCCCTTGTTATCGAACATTGGTTCATGATCTTGGTCCAAACACCTTGTTGTTGGATTAGTATTTGGAGACATAGTGCATACATTTTTTGAGTGACTCCTAAGAATCGTACATCCTACAATATACCGATAGAAACTGTAATAAGACAATTACTAGGGCAGCTCTCGCACATGATGAGATCAAAGTTTGTCGAATGATATTTTGTAAAAAAATGCCTTACGGATAATGTGGTGAGGTACTCTTACCCAATTTTTTCTAGCATATATGGGTGCTTGGCGGCATGCTCTCGTCTTGCTTTCATGTCGTGTATAATGAACAATGAAGTTGTATCAAAAGAACGCGAAAAATATAAGAGGAAAATTGTGATTTCAGAATTGTAAGATGAACTTTTTTAAAGTGTCGATAACAACCCTCAGAAAAATATATAAACGAAGCATTTTCTTTTCATTTCAATAATGCAACCATATTAAACCTTTAAATTCATTCATTCAAGCACCCTTTTCTCCGACAGCCTAATTATACCAACCGGAAGCTTCTAGTGGGAGAGAAAGAGGGGACCTCAACCTCAAGGATTGAAATCTATTAATATATACATACACACACACACACACACATATAATGATGAAAGCAACATGAAAGTGGAATGTATATTCAAACACCCTTGTTGTACCTTCATTTTTTTTTTTCAAATCGGGAATAAGGAAATGATTTTCACATTTACCTTTCACCTAAAATTACTGTGCTTGCTTCTGTATCTTAATTCACTATTGATTTATTCAAATATGTGGTTAGAAGCAAGAGCAAAAGTACAAAGAAATGACGAGGGAGTTTGGAAATCATTTCTTCGAGAGCAAATATCTCCTCCTACTTCTCATCTCGAGCAACTTCAAAGTTAATATACACCGTAAAAGAAAAAAGGTACTATTTTTTTTTCTTGAGAGAAAAAAAAATGCAATGTTAATCACATGAACTAACCTCACAATAGAGCAGATAAACACACACAAAAAAAAAAAAAAAAAAAAAAAAAAAAAAAGGGAGAAAACTTTCGTCAAGTAAAACCCAATAAGAGTTTGTCCATGTTAGGACCCATGGACATCAATGCTAAGTTTAGCCCAGGGCACACATAGTAAGGCCCAAGACTCCAGATTAGATCTCTTAAAAAAAAAATTAACGATTTTCACACTCTTAATTTTTTTTATTTTTTTATTTCCTTTTGCACTTATTTATTTTATCTCAATTGATTTTACTTTGAGGTAGTCAGTCTGTAGCTAGAAAATAAAATTGCATAAGGAATAATTAACATAACTATCGACATGAAGAACATTGGAAAGTATAGAATGTGCTCGTAATCATTGTTTACTTAAAAGTAATATGATTTTTCTTTCCCAACGTTACCTTATCTAACATGTCATTTGATGGGAGCCCAGGTGTGACTTTTTTTTTTTGAATGGTATTATATACATTAAGGAGTGAGGAAGTGGGCTAAACCTCATAATGAGCTCGCAATAATGTAATTTAAATTCATTTTTTACGAGAATCAAATCTAAAATCTCTTATTTAAAAAATTATAATTAAAGAATAATACTACTGAATTGTAGTACTGAGTGACGGGCTCCCTAATTTGACTTGGAAATATTAAAATATGGACGGTGTGATTGGTGAAATTTGGAGGCTATGAGCCTATGAGCACATAACGGGGAAGTAAGGGCGCATAGAAATTTGGACTTTCATGGGCATTTTTTTTTCTTTATTCTTTTTTGTTCGACTCTGTGGGAATGACGGTGTGACAGTTATGGGTTAAAAGTCTTGTTCTGGATTGTTCGAGAAGGATTTTGGAAATACACAGTTAGGTCAAGCCGATTGACAAATTTGCCCTTGTGAGTTGCATTATCAGTGATCCATAAATCTGTATATAGGACTTATGAGGAGTTGGTTGACCGAAAAATGGTTAGGAGTTAGGGAAGAAGATCTTCTCCGGATTCATTTTGCGGGAATTTCTAACTGTTTATCGTACATCGTGCGGTCAGTTTTTGTTAGGTACTATTTGTGTTTAATTTTAAATAAATAAAAAATCAAATGATTTTTAACCGTATGATACACGATGAATGATTAAAATGCGAAAATCTGTAGGATCCCTACAATTTAGATCCGGATGAGATCTAAATCCAAGAGTTAGGCCCCTAGTAGACGAAGATGGATGGTAAGGGTCCATCACGTATCTAATTTCAACCAAATCAAAGTATATTGTGACACATAAAAGAAGAATAGTTGTTTATATGTCAATTTTCATAAATAAGTTGCACACCTTTTATAATAAATTATAAATGTGATAAGTAATATAGCCAACAAACGAAAACAAATAGTGTCAAATAGTGTGCAAGATAGTGAAAACAATGTGTACTTATCAAGTTCGTTTGAAAGTGTTGTTAAAATGACATTAAGGAAAAGTATGTGGGCTTAACCTTATAATGAGTTAACAACAATATGGTTAATCGAACCCCAGATATCTCACCAAGTGAAGAAGAATATCACTATACCATAATACTAAGTGGCAATCAATCCTTACTTAGAATGTAAGCATTTCAAATACCTTTGAGACAAAAAAATATTTCTTTATTTTCTAACCGCGGTTTCAATCATTTTAAAAATACTTATAAACACACACTCCATTTCCCATGCGTTACATTTATAATACTCATGGTCAAATATTCCATTCACTCTTCAAATAAAATAGAATTGGAAAAATGAGATAAGGGCATTATTGTCATAAAAATTCAAAAAGGGCCAAAAGTGAAATCGTTGAAATACAAACCAATCCACGTGTCCCAACACCTTTAATATATTCTATTTCTATTTAGGTTCCCAGCACGCGTCCAGATTTAAGATTAGTCCACCTATCAATTCTATATTTCCTAAACTTGGACGGAAACAGATCCTCTGGATCTCTTCCATTAAAGTTACCGGATAAAGTAATTTGGACTTTTAAAATTTCATCAAACGGTTCATCTATTTTGATATTTTAAATGTTATAATAATTTTTAACAGTTGGATGAAATTTTAAAGATACGAATAACTTGATCCGATGACTTTGGTAAAAGAGACCGAAAAAGATCTCTTTCAAACTTGGACCAACTCCTATAAAATCAATATCTTAAACCCACCCTTCCCAAATTCACGTTTCTAATTCTCTCCAAAAATTTCCACCCCTCCCAAAATCCCAATCCAATTCTCTCATCCTCCCCAATCGATCGAGTTCTTCCGCCGATTTATTCCGGCTTCAACTTTTCGAGAGCAATCATGAACGGAGACAAAGCAAATTACGAGACCTCGTGGGCCGATCAGTGGGATTACAACAACAACTCCACCTACCCCGTCGAAGTCAAGGGCGACGGCGGAGTCGCCGCAAAATGCAAGCAGAAGGTCGGGGAAGGCCTGGTGAAGACCAAGGCGGTGGCTTCGACCGGCGCTAAGAAGGTCAAGGTAGGCGCCTCCGCTGGATTTCATTGGATCAAAGAAAAGTGCCAGAAGACTACCTCCAAGCGTTGATTTTTAAGTTTCTTGTAAATTTCTTGATACAGAATTTAATTTCTTCGTTTTTTAATTTGCATGAATTTACAGATCGTGGTCTTTTTTTGTTTTTGTTTTAATTACCGTTTTGATGATAAATATGTTTATTTTATTTTCTGTGAGTATTTTTCTTACCATATCTGCCAAAAATCAAAAGGAAAAAATCTGAATCTAATTTGCAGGCATAAATCTAGCGTAGAAGACTACCAGAAATAACGTCATGATCCAATTTTATCATTTTCTATATATATATATATATATATATATATATATATATATATCTCTGTTCATCTGGGAGGCAAAATTACTGGTTGTCATTGTTGAAATTTTAGCCACGTGGTTTCTGGTAGTCGTTTACGTGTTAATTTATAATGAAACGGTAAAATCACGTAAAGCTTATAATAAAATGGAAAAATGAGTAACGTGTTCTGAGTTCACTGAAAAATTGTTCGAGATTGTTGCCAATTCGCTTATCATGCTGTATGGATGGCCAACTATTTTATATTTGAAAGCATTTTCATATTGGGAGTTGAGATTGGAGGATCGGAGTCAGGTCCCCATTCCTACCGGGTCGGGTCTAACCCGTCTAGACGGTTATATTCTACAATTCAAACGACTGAACCACATGCTTATTCAGATATGAAAACATCACGTGACAGTATGATTGTCGTTTGAGAAAAAATTTCCACAATCGTTTTAGACGGATAAACTCTGTACACGTTTAGATTGAGCAGGAACTATTTAGTCCAGTCCAGCTATTCGCCCAGGACTTGGCTAATGGAATGCTAATTCCTAAGCCCAAATTGCAAAGTTGCATTCATGCATATGTTCTACAAGTTCAAAGTCTGGACTGGGCTATGATTTGAAAAACCAAATTTTGTAAACCAAATAATGCAGACGTTGATGATTAAATTATTATTTAAATATTGATTAACGTGTTTATTTTCTATTTGTAACACGTCATTTAGTTTAAAATTTTAGTCTCCCTAACATTATCCTATATGTCACTCTTACCACATAATTGTACCATTGTTTGTACAATCTCTCTAATTGAGATGAGACCCACATGTGTTAGTGAGTACTACCTCTATTAGAGAGATGTAAAATATGTGGTAAATGTAGCATTACTCATATAGATATAGTTGTTGATTGCATACAACAAAAAGTAGCCAACGAGGGTTGGCTCAATTGGTAAGGTTCATGTCTTGTGTAGTGCCCCACCATGTTCAAGTCTTGCTGCCAACTTGGTAAGGTTTATGTCTTGTGTAGTGCCCCACCATGTTTGAGTCTTGCTACCAACAGTTCCTGTTGGTGCACGATTTATAAATTCCTAAATAAATTCATATCGGGGACAATTGACAGCTATATGCTACACATAAATCTTTCTGACTTAAGATTATAAATATGTTGTGAAGCTGGTGGTAAAAGTAACTAATTTCTCCCTAAATTTTAATCAACAAACATACATAAAAAAGTTTATCAACAACCCCACCATTAGTTCTATAGTAATGAACACAAATAATAATTAATTAATTAAAAAAGAATTAACGACCCTCGTTCCTTCCTCCCGCTAAAATTCAAGAGAGCTCTCTTTAAATGAAGCATTCTCAACACCGGAATTTCCGTCGAGTTTTCAGCCGTTGAAATCCTCCTCACGCGA
Organism: Pyrus communis; assembly: GCF_963583255.1. Taxonomy (NCBI): domain Eukaryota; kingdom Viridiplantae; phylum Streptophyta; class Magnoliopsida; order Rosales; family Rosaceae; genus Pyrus; species Pyrus communis. The sequence goes on from NC_084814.1 coordinate 22,517,180, forward strand.
TCCGCACTTTCAGATTCCACACTACTAATAATACAACATAAATTCAATTCAATCCGATCCGATCCCATTCGACTCACCTCACTCGCTCCCTCACCAGTCCAACAATTAATTTGTTATAGTTTGGAAGAGCATCAGAGCTAGCTGAAAAATGGAGGTCCGCGTTCCGAGACGGCAGTTATTCATCGACGGGGAGTGGAGGGAACCGGCGCTCAAGAAACGCATTCCGGTCATCAACCCTGCCACTGAAGAAACCATCGGTCTCTCTCTTCCTCGACTCTCTATGCTTTTTTATATTTTGATTGTCGAAATGTTGATTTGTGGTATGTAACTTGTTTTTCAAGTTAGGGCTCGTTTGAAAATGAATTTCTGAAAAGCAATTGTGGTTATAAGCACTTTTAAGTTTTGATAGAGGAACACATAATATTGTGATACAAAATTTATTGTTAAAGCACTTGTAGCTAATTTTTCATAGAAGTACCTCTGACTTTTTTCTAACAATTAAGCGCTTTTGGTTATCTGAAGGTATTGCCAACCATTTTAAAAGCATTTTCAAATAGGCGCTTTTGGTCGATCAACAAAATTGTGGTTTTTGTAATCTAGACTTGAATTTGATGTGGACGCAGGGGATATTCCTGCAGCTACCGCTCAAGATGTGGAGATCGCCGTGGAGGCTGCTCGAAAAGCCCTTGCCAGGGACAAGGCGAAAGATTGGTCCTCTGCGCCAGGGGCTGTTCGGGCCAAGTATTTGCGCGCTATTGCTTCTAAGGTACGTTGTCTCCGAGTCTCACTATTTAATTCGCTGTTAGTGAAATCATAAATCTGGTTATCATCAGTTAAACCAATATTATTGCTAATCGTGTTTCAATCTTCTAATCTTTCGAATAGTTTTGAATAACAGTCGCAGTGTAATGAATCATGGTTGATTGAGATGTATTAAGTGTTTAGTACTTTTGTTCTGGTGCAGATAAAGGAGAGAAAATCCGAGCTAGCCAAACTCGAAGCAATGGATAGCGGAAAACCACTGGATGAAACAACATCTGACATAGTATGCTAGCGACATATATTGAAATTATTATTTACGACATTATGCATAAGATCTTATGTGATGTCATGGCACCTAATTAACTCAAATTCGATGCAGGGGGAAGTCGCCAGCTGTTTTGAGTACTATGCAGGCCTCGCCGAAGAATTGGATGCAAAGCAAAAGACTCCGGTTTCTCTTTCCACAGAGAAATTCAAAACTCACGTTCTTAAGGAACCAGTTGGGGTTGTTGGGTTGATAACAGCATGGTATGTTGCAGCTTCTTTGTTTCAAACTAGTTTTAGAAGCATCTTAATAATGATTTATATGTTAAGGAACCAAAGTGCTTAACCAAAAGTGCTTATCTTTTATGTTAAGGAACTACCCTTTATTAATGGCTGCGTGGAAAGTAGCTCCTGCCTTGGCTGCTGGCTGCGCTGCTGTTCTGAAACCATCTGAGTTGGCATCTATGTATGTCCTGTTTGGTTTATACTTTATGTATGTATTTTATTCAGTTGGTATGTTGATTTTTCACTTTTATGCATATCGTTTGTGTTATCCATCAATTCTAGAACTTGTTTGGAGCTAGCTGAGGTGTGTATAAATGTCGGTCTTCCTCCCGGTGTCCTCAACATTGTGACGGGACTAGGCAATGAAGCCGGAGCTATTTTAACATCTCATCCAAATGTTGATAAGGTTCAGCTTGTTCTCTTAACAAATTATGTTATTCGAATTTCTGCAAACTCGATAATTGTAAGATGTTCAAGTTGTTAGCCACCAGGCTGTAATTGCTATATGATTAATATTCAACAGATCGCGTTTACTGGAAGTACTATCACCGGGAGCAAGATTATGGCTGCTGGAGCTCCAATGATCAAGGTAGATGTCAAAGATTATGTGTTTCGAATTTATTATCTTCGTTTGATCTTGGTATACCTTCTCCTATGTGGTTTTCTTTGTAGCCTGTTGCACTGGAGCTGGGGGGGAAAAGCCCCATTGTTGTTTTTGAGGATGTTGATATAGACAAAGGTTAGCACCTCTTTGGATAAATAAATTGCTTTCGTTAGAAACTAGTTGCACGCGGATTCCATCCATGTTTGTGTCTAAAACGAATCATTTCAGAAAGCCAATGAGCATAATGTTAACTATCTACTACTCTATGATTCAATCAAACAGCTGTGGAATGGACCTGCTTTGGTATCTTTTTGACAAATGGTCAGATTTGCAGCGCAACCTCCCGTCTCATAGTGCACGTAAGTATGATAGTACGATTGCTGCTGCACCACTTTCTGTTAGTCCGTTCTGAGTTGCGTAGATTTATAATAGAGTACTAATTAATCCCTTGCATATTGATTTTAGGAAAGCATTGCTGCAGAGTTTATGGACAGGCTTGTGAAATGGAGCAAAAACATCAAGATTTCAGATCCTATGGAACAAGGTTGCAGGCTTGGCCCTGTTGTTAGCAAAGGCCAGGTAAATCAACTGTCAACATTTTCTGCGTTTGCCTGCGATGAAAAGCTAAAATGTGTCACGTTTAGTAGGATCTTAAGTATCGTTCTTAAGTTCACGATCGAAGGAAGTGTTATCTAATCCTCACTGCATCTGTTTCAGTATGAGAAAATATTGAAGTTCATCTCAACGGCTAAAAGTGAAGGAGCAAAAGTTGTGTATGGTGGGGATCGTCCTGAGGTATAAACTAACCCATACATAATACATGTCTTTAACCCCTATAAAAAAACTTGACATGTTTTGTGAAAAAATGGATGGCACTGACAGCATCTGAAGAAAGGGTTCTTCATCGAACCGACCATCATAACTGATGTAACACCGTCAATGCAAATATGGAGAGACGAAGTTTTCGGGCCTGTCCTCTGTGTCAAAACATTCAGTTCAGAAGAGGAAGCTCTTGAACTAGCAAATGACACCCAGTGAGTTGAATCTCCTATTCTTGTTAGCCCCATTTCGTTCTTTCTCGACACTTTAATTTCTTCCTCTTTAGTTTCCTTGTTATGGTTCCTTTTTACTGACATTTGTTTGATCTTTGACAGTTATGGCTTAGGCGCCGCGGTCATGTCAAAGGATCTAGAACGCTGTGAACGCTTTTCTAAGGTGAGACTAAGAACTAACATATAACTGTTTGTATATTCTTTATTAGTATCTCTCTCGTCAAGTATGTCACGTGACGAGAGAGAGAGTACTAATAGCAGCATTTTGTTGCTGTGACGTTCTGCAGGGCCTTCAAGCAGGAATTGTATGGATCAATTCCTCGCAGCCATCCTTCATTCAGGCTCCATGGGGAGGCAACAAACGAAGCGGTTTCGGGCGCGAATTAGGGGAATGGTAAATGGATTTTCTCACTCAATCTCAGCATTGTGTTAGTTATATTAATCTTGTGATAATTTGATTTAATGTTGTGTAATCGATATTAAGATTTTGATTAGGGAAAAAGGGTAATGGTGGTATTTTTGTTTCGCAACAGGGGACTGGAGCTTTACTTGAGCGTCAAGCAGGTTACTGAATACGTATCAGATCAACCCTGGGGTTGGTTCGAGGCACCTCCACTAGAGGACGATTCGGAAATGAGTTATTATTAGAAAGAAAGAAAAACCCAAACCATATAGAAGAAAATAAGAAGAGTTATTATATATATATATATATTAAATTATCTAGACCTTTGAGAGATAATCTTGTTATTCAATTTTATGAAAGGATTGAGATTCACTTTGGATTTCTGTGTTCGAAGTTTGCAGACTAAGAGATTCAAACCACTCTATTTTAAACTTACAACCCTCATTAGCCTATCTCACTGCCCACTTTATAAACCCCCAAAAACCTGAGCAGCCAAGATCACTTTCTTGTCTTGAACGGTCCCGATCTTTTCGTCCTTGGGCTTGTGGTATATGGATCTGGAGTGGATCTCATTCTCTTATGAAACATCTTACATGTGTAGTTAGTAAATATAATATTGCGGATCTTTGAGAGGCAATAAGAAGGGTTATTATATAGAAGAAAATAAGAAGGATTATTTTATATATATATATATAAAATTAACTGGAACTTTGAGAGGCAATCTTGTTATTCAATTTTACGAAATGATTGAGATTCACTTTGGATTTTTGTGTTCGGAGTCTGTGGACTAAGAGATCCGGATCACTTAATTTTAATCTTACGACCCCTATTAGACTATCTCACTGCCCACTCGATAAAACCCCAAAAACGTGAGCAGTTAAGATCTCTTTCTTGTCTTGAACGATCCCGATCTTTTCGTCCTTGGGCTTGGGGTATATGGGTTTGGAGTGGATCTCATTCTCTTATGAAACATCTTACATGTGTAGTTAGTGAATATAATATTGTGGATGATTTGTAATTTAAGTGATCTTGCATTTGATTTTCCTTTTTCAAAACGTAACCGGATGCCCGGTTCTATCACAACTAAAAACATGTCTTACTGTGACAGGATCTCAAACTAATAACTAAAGTCAATTAGAAAATATCAAGCGCTCTACATTTTGTCGTTAGCTACGATTTTTGTAGAGAAGTAGTTATCCGAAGACTTCGCGGGCTACCTGGTGAGCCGGTAACTGTAGCTTGCTCGTGTAGATCATCCTGCTCAGCTCAATCTCTGCTGATCACTATCACTGACCAGAGAGAGAGAGAGAGAGCTGAAAAATGGCGATCCAAATACCGAGCCGGCTGCTGTTCATCGATGGCGAGTGGAGAGAACCGGTCCTCAAGAAACGCATCCCAATCATCAACCCAGCTACTGAAGAAATCATCGGTCTTTTTTTCACCCTAAGCATTTTTGTCAATTAAATTAATTTCTGGGTTGTTTTTCTAAGTTTGTTTTACTGTTTAATCATCGCATTTGATCATTTGATGTATTGGGTTGTTGCTCTCAACCTATGAATTTTGCTAAATTTGGAAGCTTTGGCTCTCTGTTTACTAACGCAGAACTGGTTTGCATGAATCATTTGATTGAACTCGTAAAAAATAGATTGTTGGGTAGTCGAATTTTGCTTGATCTTCTAGTGGGGGATCCAAAGATTGTCTCTTTTTCCGTCTTCGTATGATGCGATCAGATTTATACAGAAAATGATGGAAATGAAGTGATGGGTTTTGTAATCTGACTTGAATCCGATATGTGAACTGGTTGTGGAATGTGCTACAGGGGAAATTCCTGCAGCTACAGCTGAAGATGTGGAGCTTGCAGTGGAGGCTGCTCGGAGAGCTCTTTCCAGGAATAAGGGGAGAGATTGGGCTTCGGCGCCTGGGGCAGTTCGTGCCAAGTATTTGCGTGCTATTGCTGCTAAGGTATTGGATCTGTTGTCATTGTAATTAATCGGGTCTTGAATTGGATGTTGAAAAGTATGGGGAAATCGAGATTTGTTATGCTATACTTGTCTCGATTCTTTATGTGTTGAGGTTGATATTTTAACATTCAAGAAGAAACAAAGAAGAAATGGCCCTGAACAGAACATTTTTGAATAACTGCCTCGTGTTTCTAGCAAGTCTCTTTCTTAGACAAATGTTGATTTTCTAACTTCCGTAATGTCCTTTCAAAGATTTTGGCCCTGTTCAGATGTCTTAAGCTATTCTTGTTTTTGTTTGCCTGCAGATAGGAGAGAGAAAACCCGAGATAGCCAAACTCGAAGCAATTGATTGTGGAAAACCATTGGACGAAGCTGCATGGGACATAGTATGCTTGTGATTCTCTGACAATTTGAATTTTTATTTATCATGCCTAAGGTCTTATGTGCTCGCACATGCAATGCAGGATGATGTTTCCGGGTGTTTTGAGTACTATGCAGAACTTGCTGAAGGTTTGGATGCACAGCAAAAGGCTCCTATTTCTCTTCCTATGGAGCAATTTAAGAGTCATGTTCTTAAGGAGCCCATTGGCGTTGTTGGGTTAATTACACCATGGTACTTGCTGCTTCTTTACATTAAACGAGTATGCATTCAATTTTAGTAAGACTTTCTTCCTTGGTGGTTGCACTAACCTGTTTGTAAAGTAAATTTTCATTTGTAAACCTTAAATTTTGATTCTGAATTGTCCTAATGGTCTGGTTGGTAATGACAAACTTTGGATATTATAGGTTTATCTTGTAAATAGCCTTTTTCAGTGTTTAAGAAGCATCTTTATTATTTATAAGGTGATGAAGTGCTTTTTGTTTTTTTTTTTTTTTTTTTTATGTTAAGGAACTACCCTTTGTTAATGGCTACATGGAAAGTCGCTCCTGCCTTAGCTGCTGGGTGTGCTGCAATATTGAAGCCCTCTGAGTTGGCATCTGTGTATGTTCTTTTTGGTTTATATGTACTTTCTTCAGCTCTAATGTTGCTTTTGTACATTTTATGCCTATCATCATGTTATCAATCAATTCCAGGACTTGTTTGGAGCTAGCTGATGTGTGTAGAGAGGTCGGTCTTCCTCCTGGTGTCCTCAATATCCTGACTGGGTTGGGCCATGAAGCTGGCGCTCCTTTGGCATCTCATCCCCATGTTGATAAGGTTCCGTTTTTTTCTTGCTAATCTGTAGTTGGAAATTCTATTTAAGTCATCTTGTTATAATCCTGCAAATTTGTTAGATGTGACATCTTTGGTTGTTTTAGCTGTGGGGCAGTAATAGCAATAAACTTATATTCAACAGATTGCATTTACCGGAAGTACTATGACCGGGAGCAAGATTATGACAGCTGCAGCCCCATTGGTGAAGGTACAGTCAAGTCTTTGTAATCTGATGATTGGTCATTTATATTTTTGACATTCGTTCTCTTCATTTGAACTTCATATACCATCTCCAATGTGGTTTGGCAGCCTGTTTCACTGGAGCTTGGTGGGAAAAGCCCAATTGTTGTTTTTGATGATGTTGATATCGACAAAGGTTAGTTCCTCATGAAGGCTATGTTTTAGACTTACATGTTTTTTAGATAACAAATTACTTCCATCAGAATCCAGTTGTGCAGGAAGAAAATCTATGAATCTAAAATGAATGAGATAAACATACTATTCCTGGTAATGTAATGGTAATTGTTTACTCTATGACTCAAACAGCTGCTGAATGGACTGCCTTCGGTTGCTTTTGGACAAATGGACAGATTTGCAGTGCAACATCTCGTCTTATATTACATGTAAGTATGATAGCAAGATGATTCTGGACTGGGGCACATCTTTTAAACTAATTGGCGCATCTTTTAAACTAAGTGGATATTACACGTAAATCCAGACAATTCTAGACCCGCGCGCGGGGCGGGGGGGGGGGGGGGGGGGTGGGTGGTTTCGTGCATCATAATTAACTTTTGTCCTACAACATCATCAATTGTGCCACTTTCCCGCTTCTAGTTGTGTGGTTCCCCTAGAAGCTTATTCATAGTGCCATCTTAAGCAAGCTTTATTCTACAGTATTAATTTCCTTGCACCTTGTTTCAGGAAGACATTGCAACAGAGTTTTTGGATAGGCTTGTGAAATGGTGCAAAAACATCAAGATTGCAGATCCTCTTGAAGAAGGTTGCAGGCTTGGCCCTGTTGTTAGTGGAGGGCAAGTGAGTATACCGTTAACAATAGTTGCTTTTTGTTTCTGTTTTTAATTCTCTATTTCTAGAATTTGGGGATAGGGTGTTAAAGAAACAGGTCCACTGAGACACATTAGACAATTGAGAAGCACTTAAGTTCTAACTGGTTATCTTTTTCTCGTTTTAAGTATGTAAATATAAGATTTGGACTTATGATACTCGAGTTGTCACTCTTGTAAAACATGTAAACAAGGGTTGTCTAAATTAGTGAATGTTCCTTGCAATATTTTGAACATATGTAGGTAGTTTTTTGGACATCAATAAATATGTTATATTCGGGCTAGTCTTGTGTGTCGGCCTGGGTTCACTATAAATTTCAAATCTTACCCGTCAATGACTAATGAACCATTTTTATAGTATCTGGAAAGTGTTTTCTTATCTAAAATTGCCGTGTTTATGCTAAACAACTCCCCAGCCATTTACGTTGCAGCCTTGCTGGACAGTCTGTTGAAAAGTTTCTTCTTTGGATGAATTTAGGCTGATGTGTTGTATTTTATGTTTGTTATTAAAATAGAGTTCCTACGGTTTGACATGCATCAGGGCATATAGTGTCACTTTTTGCGGGTGATAATTATAATGCATGTGCGTTTCTCTCAGAGGCAAAGATCTGCAAAAGTTGAACATTTAGTAACACCAAGTAGTTCAAATCTTTAAATTTCACTGTCCAGTTTATGATTGAAATATTAGAATATTAACTGATTTTCACTGGATCTGTTTCAGTATGAGAAAATATTGAAGTCCATCGAAACAGCTAAGAGTGAAGGCGCAAGAGTTTTGAGTGGTGGGGCTCGTCCTGAGGTATAAACATATGTTTTTATCAAGCCCATTCGGCATCTTTATTTGTCACAAATTCAGTATGTGAGTTATATTATTGGTGGATGGCAGCATCTAAAGAAAGGATTCTTCATTGAACCAACAATCATAACTGATGTAACAACCTCCATGCAAATCTGGAGAGAAGAAGTTTTCGGCCCTGTTCTTTGTGTCAAAACATTTAGCTCAGAAGACGAAGCTCTTGAACTAGCAAATGACACCCAGTGAGTTGACTCTTACTTCTGTCGCTGTCCATAATGGGAGATTTGTTCGACTGGTTTTTTTGTCCCTTTTTGACTGATGAAGTTTATTGAACTCTGACAGTTACGGCTTAGGCGCTGCAGTCATATCAAAAGATTTAGAAAGGTGTGACCGTTTCTCTAAGGTGAGACTTCGTTGTACTTCTTTTGTGAATGGATCCCCTGCCCCAACATTCGTAAAAACAGCATCTGATTATGAGTTGTGTTTCTTGTTCTTCTGCAGGGCCTTCAAGCAGGAATTGTATGGATCAACTGCTCACAACCATGCTTCTGTCAGGCTCCATGGGGAGGCAACAAACGAAGTGGTTTTGGGCGTGAACTAGGGAAATGGTATATGCCTTTCTCGGCATTATGTTATAACAATCCATTGATCTTGCATATGTTTTTGCCCTAATATGATCACAGTCCATATCCAAATTAAGCATAAGAGAACGACAAAACATTACAAGACAGTTACTTCTGCAAGCTAACGATTGATGAACTGCCGATGGTACTAATAGTTTCTTCTCTTTTGAACAGGGGACTTGATAATTACTTGACCGTGAAGCAGGTTACTGAATATGTATCTGATGATCCATGGGGTTGGTACGCGTCGCCTTCAAAGCTGTGAAAGTTGACCCGCGAAATAGCATGGTGAAAACTGCAGATGTACTAAAAACTGGAAAACTGGATGTCAATTTTAAACATTTGGCTGGGCATAATATACGTTTAACCATCAAGCTTTAGCTTTCTTTTACTGCAGACTCACATGTCTTGAATTCAGAGCTTACTCATGGTTAAAATCTTGGATGCAACCAGTTACATGTCCTCTTGTGTGCACGTGATGAGTTAGGCACAAGAGGATATACACACGGTTGCACCTACGTGTTTTTCTGATAGTCGTGGCGTATTACGGTCGCATACAGAGTCATGATTATCCTTGGCATTTCTCATTAGTCATATCCATCTCATAAAAGAGATGATAATGGCTGCCCATGATGGAGTGGGAGTGTGTACTAATGGCAAGGGGTCAAATTATTTTAGAAAGTTTTAACGAAAAGTCCACGGTACTGTTCATTTTAATGAAAAATCACATTTTTATATTAAAATGTCAAACCTAGTACTATTTATTTTATTCTTTATTTTGTCCTTATCGTTAAAAATTAAAGTTTTCAAATCTTTTTCATTAGTTTTCCTATTATTTTATCAGTAGGGGGACCATAAATTCCTTTTGAAAATTTTTAAAATCTGCAATGGAAATTTTAAACTACTCTAATTTATGAAAAGGGGGAACGAACTCGAATGCAAGGAGTTGGTTATGCGATCCGAATCGACTGGTCGGATTTTTTTTTCTTTATAAAAAAAAGTTGATTTGGCTTGGGGCCATGGTTGTTAACCCAAAGTTCGGATCTTCTTTGTGAGGATCCTGGAAATCCGTGAATCGTGTCCATTCATCGTACATTATGCAGTTAGAAATTATTTTAAATGTTTTTATTTAAAAATAAACATAAACAGTACTTAATAAAAATTGACCGCACGATATACGATGAACGAACACAATTCACATATTTTCAGAATCCTCATCAAAAGGATCCGGAGAGGATCCTGTTGGGTTAACCCAGACACCAGTCATCATAGTGTTGATCTATAAATTGTGATGGCTTTTTCGATGGTGGCTTGTTCCACAAGAGATTGACCACAAAGTTTGGGAGTTAATGTCACATGGTTGGAGGGCAAAGCTTCAATCTTTCTCAAAGTTTGAACATCCAGGTGAAGTATCGCCCTTTCCCCTTCTTAGTCTTGAAGCCAACTTCTTACAAATTAAATGATAACCTCTACTTTCTTGGTGGCAAATCTCAATAAAATCAAAGGGCCAATTCACTGAATTCAGTGCTTAAAGAAAAATAAAGGCTGACTTAATGGCCAAGGGCAATTCATCAACCAATTTTTATATGCACCTTTAACGCAATGAGTTTGTGGTTATAATCTGATATCACCAAATTGAGAGAAATACTATTAGATTGTAGAGCTTGTTTGAGAATTACTTTTAAATTACTAAAAGAGTTTTTTGAGCAAAATATTTTTGGGTTTTAAAAACACTTGAAGTGCTTCCTGAAGAAGCACCAATTATGCACTTTAAGTGCTTTTTCAGAATTAACTTGCATTTTTTTAAGAATTTAATTAAAAATATCTTCCCTAAAAACACTTTCAAACATTTAAAAATTTACTTAACAAACAAACCAATGTTGCTCATATTACAAAGTCAGTAGCAAATAACATCGTCATACAATATCCCACTATAATTATAGCAAGATAGTCTCGATATATCATCGATCAAGTATCGATATATTGTCAATAGAGCTGATATCGTGCATTTTTGCTACTACAATGAAAACCCAAAGAGTATGTATTGTTGGGCCCCAAAACGGAATGGAGAGGTAATCCATTTAGGAAACAGTTTATCTTCGATTTCTTCCATTGATGTCATTAGATCAAATGATCTGGGTTGTTCAAATTTCATTAAACGGTAAAAAATTATTACAAGTTTTAAGAAGTTAAAACAGGTGAACCATTGAATGAAATTTGAACGGTCAAATCACTTAATTCAATGATCTTGTTCGAAGAGATCCGAATGAGATCTTTCCATCATTTATCCACCCAGCTTTTATGGAGCGAGTGAGGTGTCCACGTCCACAACAACTAGGCCTCTCACCTTCGAGAGATTTTTCAGTGTGATCAGTATATAGGATGGTACATCAAATGTCATTATACAAATTGTGAGATATATGTGCTAAAAAGTTAATAATTTAAAATATAAAAATTTTCACCATTTTTATTAAAATACGTATTGTACCACTTATATTCCCATCACAATGAAATTTTTTTTCCCAACCTCACCGGGTCCGGTCACACTCCACCGGTCCCACCCGCCTCCCTTTCCCCCTGATCCATCCCAAAAGGCAGTGGATAAAAACAGAGGGAAACTTCCTCTGGCGCTCTGTCTGCACGAAACCACACGTTCTGAATTTTACCGACCCTTTTTTACTCTCTCTCTCTGAGCTGTGAAAAATTACAGATTTTTGTCCATTGGTGAAGCTTCCTTGTTCCCTCTTCATTGTCTTCAACCTCCAACCATTGGCTTTCGTATAAATTATGCCTTCGGGCTCCTTTTTTACTACCACTCCATTCATTTTCTTCAAGTTTCCGGCTGTCTAGCAGAACCACCGCTGTCTCCGTCGGCTCTGGGGATCTGGGTTTCTGCATAAGATATGGGGAGCTCGGACGAGAAGGTGGTTGCTGTGATCATGGTGGGTGGGCCCACTAAAGGTAATCAACAAGTTACTGTGATGATCTTTGGATCGAACAATGAGACCCCATTTCACAGTTTCTTACAATTATGTTGATGCTTGATTGAATTTTCACTGCCAAAGTTCAATGCTTTGTGCATTTTTGAGAAATTTAAATTCAGTTGTTCAATCAAGAATTGAGAATCATGGCATTTCTCTTACAATCTTTGAATTTGGAAAGCATTTGTTAATGTATCGGAGTTTCAATTTCTATAGGAACCAGATTCCGGCCACTGTCACTGAATATTCCGAAGCCGCTTTTTCCATTAGCAGGACAACCAATGGTTCATCATCCGATTTCCGCTTGTAAAAGGGTATATTCGTGTTACCATGTACATAAATCTGTCATTTCTGGCTTAATAGTGTGCATACTAGTTGAATTCACTGTCTTTCTGGATTACAGATTCCGAACCTCACTCAAATTTTCCTCATTGGTTTCTACGAGGAGCGTGAATTCGCGTTATATGTGTCCTCAATCTCCAATGAGCTTAAAGTCCCTGTTAGGTGTGAGCTTCTGCTTTTGTTTTCCAGTTAGTAGCTACTGATTAGATCTTGAAAATATTGAACTGGATTTGATGTTTAATCTATTGAGTGTTCATTGCGTTTATGTGGCGATTAGATACATGAGGGAAGACAAGCCTCATGGATCAGCTGGTGGACTTTATAATTTCAGAGATCGGATCATGGAAGACAACCCGGTTAGTCTTTTACCAACTTCTTCGTATTCAATTGATAAGGTTTTATGTGGTTTTTGTTTGTTTGTTTGTTTAGGTCTTTTGCTAAATACGTTGTGTCCATGCATACATGTGCTAATTCTCAGGCAAAAGGCTGATTTTGGTTCGTATATTTGTCTGCAGTCGCACATTGTCCTGTTGAATTGTGATGTTTGCTGCAGTTTTCCGCTTCCAGAAATGCTCGGTAACTGTTTCATGAGTTGCTGGGAGTATCGTTTGATATTTCCAGGTTGTTCGTTGTTGATTTATAGGGGATGGCCGAAAGCTTAATCTCTGGTTTTTGCCATGTTTATCTGCAGAGGCTCACAAAAAATATGGTGGGATGGGAACAATTCTTGTTATCAAGGTTAGTCGATAAATGCATTAGCAAATTCTTGTAGTGTTGTCTCTTAATCTTATTGATTATCATGTATCTATTGTTCTCCATGTCTAAGTTTTCTTCTTCCGTAGGTTTCCGCTGAATCAGCCAGTCAGTTTGGGGAACTGGTAGCTGATCCGGTCACCAATGAACTGTTGCATTACACCGAGAAGCCTGAGACATTTGTACGTTTGAGATCGGAATTTTAAGCTTTTGGTGCTTCAATGGAGAATTATTTCTCTCTTCTTACCTTTCTTATATTCTTATTTTATTCAGGTCAGCGACAGGATAAATTGCGGTGTCTACATATTTACGCCAGACATTTTTAACGCCGTTGAAGGTGTTTCCACTCAGTGGAAGGACAGAGGTAGTGATACATTAACCATGAATAGGCTGTCCTGTGCTCTTAATGTGCTTTAATTTTAGTGATATGAAAATTTAGCTTTCAACAAGAACTTGGTATCTGTTTCAATTTTTCGTCGGTAGGAAATTTTTGGATACATAGATTGCTTCTACTAAGATTTATTTTCACTTCTTGATAACATTGGTATTCATCATGCTGAAATCTGACTGTTTTCTGTTATTTGCAGCTGATTTAAGACGACTCTCCAGCTTCGAATCCCTTCATTCAGCAACAAGGTTTCTCTTCCTACCATATAAAGACAACATTATTTTAGCGAATTAAAAGCAACAGACGAATTGAATTGACTAAAATAGAAAAGTAACGCTAATAGAGAGTTCATTTCACAGGAACGCTCCCACACATTTTGTAAGGCTGGATCAAGATATCCTATCACCTCTTGCAGGGAAGAAGCAGTTATACACATATGAAACCTTGGACTTCTGGGAACAGATCAAAACTCCTGGGTAAGATTTGCGTCTGAGGTGTTGTCTTGCTATAAACCTTGTCCCATCAATCTGGGCCATGTTGAAAATATTTTGTGTTGATACTTGCAGAATGTCGCTAAAGTGTTCTGGTTTGTATCTTGCACAATTTCGATTCACCAATCCACATCTCTTGGTGAGTGGAGATGGTACAAAGAGTGCCAGTATTACCGGTGATGTTTATGTTCATCCATCAGCAAAAGTACATCCAAGTGCTAAGGTACATTTTCTCTCATACTGGTTGTCGTAACTCTGATGTATTATTGCTTTCCAGATCATTTAGCGTTGGCATTAGTGATGCATCTATTAAATCTCCTGCTATCTCCTCGTACAGATCGGTCCCAATGTCTCAATATCTGCAAATGCTCGCATAGGACCTGGTGCGAGGCTCATAAGTTGTATCATCCTTGACAATGTCGAAATTAAGGTACATAACAAAAAGCATAGGCTACGGACTGCATCCAAGACAGCACCTCACGTTGACTTCTCTACGATGTTTTATTTCAGGAAAACGCAGTTGTTATTCATTCAATTGTTGGATGGAAATCTTCAATCGGGAGATGGTCTCGCGTCCAGGCAAGTTCATAAACTTTCTTTATTTATTTAAAGCTTTGTTGCAATTGAGTGATTGACTTTCTAAGTTCGGCACTATGGTTTCAGGCTACTGGGGATTACAATTCAAAGCTCGGGATTACGATCCTTGGTACATAAATCCTTTCGTTTTCACTCAATCCTCTTGTTCTGAAAAAAATTAGCATCGATTTGCATAACGCGCCGTCTGAATGCCGGTTTTGTTGACAATTCAGGTGAAGCAGTGACAGTTGAAGATGAAGTGGTGGTTATAAACAGCATTGTCCTGCCCCATAAGACGCTCAACGTCAGCGTTCAGGAAGAAATCATTCTGTGATTGCTGCTCTTCTATGTCATTGCTGTTGTTCAAATTTCCTTTTTTTGTAAATTAACGTCCTGCTGTTTGCCAATAAAAAATAAATTATATATATTTTCTTAAATAAAAAGATGAAATGTATGTTTTTGTTGTCCGACGACTCAAAACGGTGACATTTCGTCAATCAAGTAGTGAGTCTGCTACATCGGAGTCTCGGTGCCTGGACCCAGTGGCGGATGCAATGAGGGGCAAGGGGGTCAGCTGGTCCTCCGAACTTAGGTGAACGTTTATAGATACCTTAGGTGCTGATCTTCCGAACTTTGATGAATGTCCATGAGTGCTGCCCTTTTGAAGATTAGAGTTGGCTTCATACATGCCCTTCAACTGACTTCAGGCCTATCAAGACTCGATGAATGCCTATGGATACC
Source organism: Pyrus communis (assembly GCF_963583255.1). Taxonomy (NCBI): domain Eukaryota; kingdom Viridiplantae; phylum Streptophyta; class Magnoliopsida; order Rosales; family Rosaceae; genus Pyrus; species Pyrus communis. The sequence continues at coordinate 22,532,461 of NC_084814.1, forward strand.
TTGGGTGTGGCCCCTTGCATACATTAATAGGTATGCAATATGTCTTTCCAAATGATTTTAGGCCTACCAAGACTCGATGAAATGGCGATATGCATGCTATTTCTGATTAAAAAAAATTTGCGCGCTGTGCGCACTATTCTTACTGACCCCCTAATATTATTTCCTAGATCCATCACTGCCTGAACCATTAGGCCAGGCAGACAGGAAACGGTGCCCTTTCGTTGCCTGAGAATTGTGGTTCAATCGCGCGAAACGACCAAGCAGCGCTTCATCCTAGCCTACGTGCCTCTGAGCTTCGAAGCGAAGGTCGAAGCCCAAGTCGGAGTCAAACCCAAACCCCAACCCTTCCCGATATTCCAAACCTCACCCCACCTCTTCAGAGGCCCACAAATCCCATCTTGACGGTGGAGACGAGCTTGACAGGCCGACACTGTAAGTGATCGAGCGGAGATGCAAAGAGAAAAGACGACGACGAAGAGGGAGAAAGGGCGATGAGGAGGTTTTTGGGGGGACTCTACAAATGGTTAGAGACGAAGAAGTTTGCAGGTTTTGGAATTCCAAGTGAAAGGAATTAAAAATGATGAAGAATTTTTTTTTTTTTTTTTTTTTTTGTCTTTTTGAGTTTGCTTTGAAAGGTGGATAGGTGACATGGAAAAGTGTTTAATAATGAACGAAAAATATTTGACGTTGCAAGGGTACGAGCTACTATTCCATGTCATGCCACATCAGATTTAGTTAGAAAATTTTATTGCCACTTTTTATAACTGTTAATGTTGATTTGGACATTTTAACAACTCCTATGAAGATACTCTTGGAAGATCCGGAACGAGAGATCAGAAGAGAAGATATGTGGAGGTTTTCATGAGTTTATGCCTTTGTTCATCAAACATTTTGTATGACTTGCATTGCAAGTTTCATGCACCTTGAGCACACAAGAATCTGTCATGTAAAATTGGCCCAACTTTCCAATTCCCAACATGAACTTACACCATTCACAACCCATTTTTGCTAGAAGGTGCACAAACATACGCAGCACATCTCTAACTAGTCATCGATTCAAAAGGAAATCAATAAAAGAATTCTGAGAATGTCAAGATAAGACGGTTAGGTGTAGTATTCCTGAGGATAGCACATGGTGCATAGAGAGAAATGCATCCAACTAGGGGCCATCCCTTCTCTGCCGGGTCAAGAACGAGTTGAATTGAAGTGATTTCCTTAAGTCAATTGGCGCATGTCGAAACGGAGAAGCATCAAGAAATTCGGATTGGATTCTTCCCAGCAACTTCGGAGTACCATGTCTTCCATGCTTCCGTATAATGAGAAAACAGATCCTTCAAAGCTGCAACATGAAGCAAAACATATGGTTCAGTAAAATTTTATTTGGATTTCTGCTATAAGACGTTTTCCTAGCTTCCTCCCCCTTGTTCTGTTCTTCCCACACCTAGTCAATCTCCTGTCATGTTTCTTTCTCTATCCACCTCTCTTCTCTTTCTCCCACTATTTTCACCTGGCCCTACAGACAAGTTCACCTAGGCTGATGATGGTCATCAATCATTCAAGAGAAAAAGTGAGTCCATCAATCATCTGTAGGTTTAAAAACTAATGAAGTTCCTTATCAATTAGTCAATGTCGTGATGTGAATTCAAACCTATAGAAATGGATCACTGACAGCTAACTATAAATGATAAGAACAGCTATATTTACTATCAAAATCAAATTCTTTAATCTAAAGCATGAGGAATCATAAGATGATACCTTGGTTTTGATATTGAGGACGATACGTAGAGGTCAATTTCTCCCAATCATGAACCTTCCTTGTGCTGCCAGTCCCAGCTCTGGCGATAGTGACAGGAGCAAAAGGACCGAACTGATAGCTCTTTGAACCATCTTTTGAGTCTTCCAAATTGCTCCTATCAGCCTCACCTACTAGGCCCTTCTGCTTTTGCCCATCCAACTTCCCACCAACAGAAGAGTCTACCTTTCCCCTCTTAGAACTGACGTTTGTTATATCTGTACCAAAGGCTCTCTTCTTAGTCTCCTGAGGAACCTCCTCCTTTCCTCTCAATCCCAACCACTTAAACGCAGGCTTCCTCGTATCGGACGTGTGGGTCTGCACATTTTTGCACAAGAAGCAAAACATTAAACTTGGCCAAATAATAAGCGTTTAGGTTAACGGAAGTTGGATTCTGAATTTGAAAGTTTCATTTCTTTCTTCTACTGATGATTCAAATTAGTGTTTTTACCTTCTCAATGAGGTTCATGGACGACAAAACATTCGCAATATCATAAATCCGCCTTACTTTTGCTGCTTCATCAAGTTTTGAACAAAAGTTAGTCAAGAGTTTCTGCTCCTTTTAACATACGATCAGGAATAAACAAAACCAAGTACAAATTTCTTACTTCTCATCACTGATGCATTGTGTGCATCACCAAGCAGTAATTTAGCAGCTTCATCAAGGGAGATCATTTCAACCTACAAGTTCATGCAGTAAAATCAATAATAGCCCAAAATTACATAAAACCCAAATCACAGTTTTATAGAATGAGCAAGTAACAATCCATTATTTCACTCACAGTTGAGCACACAAAGAGCTTCACAAAATTCTGCGTAAGAAGCGCCAGCGACTTTTCCCTTCTATTATCTGCTTAACAAGAAATATAAAAGAAACAATCTTAGGACATCACCAAAAATATCATTCATAGTAAATTTGAATACCACCTATAATTTAGCCCAAAGCACCGAACAAGATCAAAAACACCGAAAACAAAGCTTACCTGATTTTGGGTTCATAGGTTTAAGATTAAGATTAGTGTTCGAGTTCTCGGTCTGTTGACTCCCACATCTTTCTACATCATCCTCTTCATCTGAAATTTGCAAACCCTGCGGAAAATAATGAAACTTTTAAAATTTTTGGATTCAAAGACCTTATTTTGAACAGATGGACAGCCCAATAAAGAAAACCCCCAAAAAACTTGCCTTTTGATCTTCGTTGCCGTCAAAGTTACAAATATTCTCTCTCAGACCCTCTTCCTATTGCACAATAAAACACCAAATCAGTACCAAATTCAAGAAAAAGCACCAAAATTAAAGAGAGAATTGGGTCAGATCTGAATCTTAATGATGAATTGTGAGAGATAAATACCCTTAGCTCTTGTAGGGCACTAGGAATCGCCTTAAATCCTTTCCAAGAATACTGGTTCTTCGCCTTTCGAGCAAGAACCTGGAAATTAAAATCCACCCAAATGAATAAATCAATACTCGAAAAATCGAAACAAATCGAAGGAAAAATACCCAGAAAGGAAAAAGAGAAACTGACCCCAACGCTCTCCAAGACGTTGACAATATCGTAGATCCGCCGCCTCTCTACACCTGCAAGTCGAGAAACCATTAGATCCAACGAAATGAATACAAGAAAGTGCAAAGGAATCGGAGATCGGGGAAAGATGGAGACCTAATCGTGAAGCGGCGTCGTCGAGGCCGATTGAAGTCACGCCGTCGCGGTTGTAGAGGCCGAGGAAACTGCACGATTTGAAAGAAAGGAAGAATTAGAGAGAGAGAGAGAGAAAATTAGAGAATCAAGAAATTGCAGACAGAGAGAGGGAGAAAGTACTTGGAGCACAATAGGCCGAGAGACTTCTGCTTTCTGCTGTAGCCGTGGTTTCTGGCGGAAGGACCTGTTGGGGCCGGGGCGGAGGATTGCGCTGGGGCTGGCGGTGGGGGTGGAGGAGCCGCCATGGTTGAGGGAGAGAAAATGGAGGGAAGCGAAGGTACTGAAAGACTAGAGAGAGAGGGGGGAAGGAGGGAGAGATATAGAGAGAAAGAGAGAGAAAGGACCGTTAAGAAAGAGGGGAAAAAGGGGGGTTTGAGGAGTAAAAGGCGGGGTGGGGTTTACAAATTTGAAATATTTGCGAGCGTTTGGGGATCCGAAGGGCGGCAGCGGGAGGGAGCGCCGAAGCGGTGGAGCGTAGCTGTCTGCGGAACAAATAGTTTTAAAAATGAGTGGGGAGGAGAGAGAAAGAGAGAGGAGAGAGAGAGAGAGAGGGCGACTGTTTTCAAATGTTTGAATGAGCGGGAAATCTTATGGTTTCGGGTTTTTTGTTTTTTTTTGTAAATGGAGCCAAATTTACCGTCTTTTACCTCCCTTTTTTTGTTCATTTTTACGTCCTCATATTTGGACTGGGTTGCTAATTTTGCCCAATTTAGGTCCCAAATCTCGGCCAAATTTGCTTAAACATTTATTTTTCCTCTCCATAATTCTTATCCTAATTCAAATTTCGTTTTTGTAGATACGAGGGGGATTCGAATTTAGCTTACTTCAACAACGGAAGGGAAGGTACCATTAAACTAGCAGTTGGTTCACTTGTATATTTTGTGTGGTATTGAAATAAACTTGTTGTATGCAGTATTTAAAATATTCATAAAATTGTCGATATTTCCATCAAAATATCCAAAAAATTAAGAATTGATATATAAAAAGGGCGAAATGCAAAATTCAACTGATATCAACGAAATATAAGACAATCAATGAATATCAATGATAATTACTGATTCACCAAAAAAAATTTACCATAACCCCTTGCAAATTTCAAATTTTTTAAGGAATTTTTTCTCTAATTTCAACTAAATCTGAATGAGATGATATATCCAGCCCATTGTAAATTGCCGCAATCTATATCAATATTTTTATAAAACTGCATATCGATATTCCCACATTTATCGATTTTTTAAACACTGGTTATATGAAAACGAATTTGAAAACAGAAGATATGCGCTCAAGTTTATTTCTCGTTCTTCTTTCCGTGATATTTCATTTCCAACTAAAATGCTGAGAGGGTCGTTCTTGGGCCAGTCCTGTTTTTTGACTGCTTGCAAAAGCAGTGAAAGCCTCTCAAGTCGGGTGCCCAAAAAATTCTCTCTTTCAATCGTATTTCACTAAAATGCCCACCTGATCTGATCCTCCAAACTGTAGACTTCCAACACCGGGCGATACGAGAACATCGTGTTGAAACTTCAACAGGAACAGAAACCCCTTGGAGCAGTAGTAGCTGGGGTTAAGATTGGAATGGAGTCTCAAATCTACATGGTTCATGAGCCAATCTGAATTCCAACATGGCTCACAATTTTACTTGACGGGGAAGACGGCCACATTTGCTCTGCAATCTTAAAATCTCTTTTGCAAAGCCTTGATTACCCGTTAACAAAAGCCCATCCAGAACACGATTGAAGGTGAACCTTCGCGGCAAAAATCCTCTATCAACCATCTCAATCAACAACTTCCCTGCCACCAACAGGTCTTCAGGTTTCTTCCTCACAAACATGGCACTAATCAAAACATTGTACGTGTCCAGATTAGGCAAGCAATCACCATGACCCATCTTCTCAAACACATTCAACGCCTTTTCAATCTCTCCGGCGTCACAAAAGTACCGGATCACCACATTATATGTCTGAACATTTGGCTCACACTCATCATCCTTCATTCTGTCCAAAAACTCCAGCGCCCTATCCATGTTTCCCGCGTGACACAATCCTCTAATCAATACATTATAAGTCGTCACGTTAGGCACATAACCCTTGCTCACCATTTCCTCAAAAACCACAACAGCATTTTCCACACTATCTTTCTTACACAAAACCTGAATCAAAGCATTGTAAGTTGCCACCGAAGGAAGCACGCCTTCCCCAACCATCTCATCGAAAACCTTTCGAGCTTTCTTAATCTCCCCGACAACACCAAACCCATGAACCAAAGTAGTGTAAGTAACAACATCAATCTCACACTTCCTCTTCTTCATCTGCAAAAAGAACTCCCAAGCTTCCTTAATCTGACCAGCTCTGAAATACCCTTTAAGCATTATGTTGAACGTCGTTAAACTCGGGTCTAATCCCCTCTCCACCATCTCCCCCAAAAGCTCCAAAGCTTTCGGGGTTCGCTTAATCAAACACCACCCGTTCGCAATTATATTGTAACTAACACAATCAGCCTTAAACCTGCCCCTAAACACCTTAAACAAATTATACGCCTTTTCAACACGCTTAGCTTTACAAAGCACGTCAAGAATTGTATTAAACGAATTCAAATCCTGAGAGCAACCATGTTCATGCATTGACAGGAACACCTTAACGGCTCTATCAGGCTTACCAGCAGCCACATACCTCTCCGTGATGATAGCGAAAGTCCTCGGCCCGGGACCGAGCCTACGGGACCGCATTCGGGCCACGAGGGTCCAGAGGGACTTGTAGTCGCGCAGGCGGCCGGCAACGTCGATGGCGTGGTCGAAGGAGGAGCAAGAGTGCCTGTAGTTCGGATGGTGGTCGAGGACTTTGAAGAATTGGAGGGCTTTGGGTCCATGATTCCAGAGCCTCTTCAGGGTTTTGTCGACAAAATCCGAAGACCAGTCGATTTCGGGGCTGTGAAGAATCTGGGTTAGGGTTTGCGGGTCGGATTTGAGAATCAGGTTCGCCAAGTGAGAGTCTTGAGAGGGATGTGACGGTGAGGTGGTGAGGCTCCGATGCAGAATTGGAAAACTGGGTTTTGGGTTTTTCTGTGCGGCAGTTTTGAGTTGCAAAGTGAGCATTTTTCTGGGGTTGGAGTTGGGGATTTCGGGTGGGTAATTTTCCGTCGTTATTTTCTCGGCAGCCAAACATGTTTCGCGGGCTCAATTTAATTGGGCTTGGCATTTGTCTTTTTCACTATATGAGCCCAGCCCGTCCCAGGTTAATTGTAAAGGCATTGGTCAAAATCAAATCATGTTCATGACTTTATGGAGAAGATATCCTCTCCGGATCTCTTCCATCAAGGTCATCGGATCAAATGATTCAGGTATTTTAAATTTCATCCAACGGTCCATCTGTTTTGACCCCTTAAAAACTATAATAATTTTTAGCCGTTCGATGAAATTTCAAAAGTCCGAATCACTTGATACGATGGCTTTGGTGGAATAAATCAAATGAGGATCTCTTCTCATGTTTCTAGTCTTTGTAGTGTAATTGTGGTCGGGGCAATTGTGGTTTAATTTACCTTCAAGTCGTCTAAGAATAAGAACAATATGAAAGATAAAGCACAAATCTAGATCATAAGAATATGGGCATATATAAGTATAATAAATATGTATTAATATATACGTTATGCGATCCATATTGAATTAATGATATTGAAATAATTTCATTTCTTATTGGATTAAATACGGGTCTCCGACCGAGATGAAAGAAAATATACAAGAAATCAAATAGTAGAAAAAGAAAATATATAAATCTCAAACTTGCATTGTATCAATTCTACTAGATAGAAAGCCTGAAAGTTTTTATCCAAAAATATTACACTTACCATATTTTTCTTACCATATTTGTATCATCTTTTTAATAAAAATGTGAGCCACATATGCTGGAACGCCTAAGAAATTTGAATTAAAAATAGGGAATAAAGGTTAACAATTAATCAGAAATTGTTTGTACATGTTTTGGTTGCTTTTTCTATATAACGGATTAAAGGGCATTAAAGAACAAAATCTTGACTGGATGAAAAAGAACCAACACTGATTAGAAGATGGTTACTGGTTAGAATGGCAAAAGAGCAAAAGCTTGTTGGATGAATAAGTGATTTGGGGCTTTGTCATTGTACCCGAGTGTCCTGTATTTAATTCCTCTTTTATATTCTTTGAATAAATTTAGTATAGATTATCTTATCGCTTGAATGAGAAAGAATAAGGTGGACCATGTGCCACGTTTGGGCACAATGTAGCTCTGACATTATGTCATTAGTCCTACAACTTGTCGCGGTTGCACATAAGCTAAACCACTTCCTTTAAAGAAAGATTATATTCATATATACCAAATTATTTCTTTCGCACATTTTTAATTTTTTTAATATTTTTTGACATACCACTAACACTTATAGAAAAATATTAAAAAATTAAAAAGGTGTGAAAAATAATTTGGGATGTGAATATAATCTCTCACTCTAAATTAGGAAATAAATCTACCTACAAGGGAGCGTAGCCAATTGTCAATCGACGTGGCACTATGTTATTGGTCCTAGTCACGTGGTCAATCTTACGTTACACACTGGATTCGCAGCACACAAAGCGGGCTATTTTTCGAGGTCCGAATAGAAATTTTCTGTTATTTATGCCAATCAAAGATGACTTGGCATCATGACACTTTTCCACGTTGGCAATTAATATGACGTGCCTTTGTGTCATTGGACCTTGCTACATGGTTATTTGACGTGACATAGTATATTAAAAAAAGTAGTCGAGACACACTTTTCTCGAAGTTTTGAGAAATACTTATTAGAAATAAGAGTGTGTCAAGTGAGGAGAGAGACAGTCACGCAAAAGAGTGAATTAATATTCCAAACATTATATAAACACAACAGACTCTTCCCATCACTCTCGTCCCAGGAGGTGGTGGGTGGACTGTTGGGCTTCCATCTCGCAACAAAAACCACGCCTGCTGAGCTCCTCCAAGGTCGTCTTCATCGTCTCATTTGGCTTCAGGTACATTTCTTGTTTATTATTTATTAATTTCTTAATTTTTTATGAATTTTGTTGCATGAGTTCGTGGCATTATGTAATCAAAAAAATTCTGTTCGTAGGATTAAAAATTGCAGAGTTAGGAAGAGATTTTCTCAATTGGATTTTTTTGTTTTCATTAATTTTATTAATTGGATTTTGATGGGTTTACAGAATTTTTGTCTTTTTGATTTGTGAAAGTTTTTACAGAAGTTCATGAAGAATGTGAGTTTCTATGGGTTTGCATTCCGATTTCCTACAAAAGTTCACAGCTTTTCTCTCTAGCTTGTGATTTATGATGTGTGTTTTTCCGAGAGATTGTATGCGTAACCCGGCGTGTATGCCCCTTTTTTATCTCTCATCACGTGACGTAGAGACAAGGACGGGGAGGGAGCACAGGCCCCGCGGTGGCGCATGCCCCTCCCACCTTTGTTTTATTAGAGAAATGATGATAGTAATCTTGTTAAAATAGTTGCAAACTTTCTCTCGAGTATAACCTCATTAAGGTGCATATATTTTGTTAATACGGATTAGCATTGATATGCAAAAAACGGAGCTTTGAATTTTACAAGGTGCCTCTCTTCATTAAATTTCTGGTTTCACCTCTGCCTGAGGGATGTACCCCGGTTACAGCCGAGATTTTGCCGGGGTTTAAGGGTGCTTATGTGCAGGCCTACATATGTGTTTGGTCATTGAAATTGGGAGAATTGAGAGTGAAATGAAAGGCTTTTAAAACATAACACAGTTGGATGCCGATGAAGTTTCGATATGAACTCTCAAGTCTCAACTGACTGAGTTTGTAAGGACTAAAGTTACTTGTCTACCATTAGGCTATTTAGATCATTTGCTTTGATTGCGTTGTAGGTATTTGCACTAACATCAGGTGCCTCTATTGAAGGTTAGGTTTCCGTCTTTGTCAAGGAAGAGGATTGCTGTCCAAGATGAGTTCAAGAAGAGGCGGCGGAAATCCAAAAGGAAAGCAATTGAGTCAGAATGTAGCAAACATTAGCCTGGAGTCGGCACAGGACAATGTAGAATGGGAGGTAATTGGCAAGAAAACGAAGAACAGAGGTGGTGGCAGATTTGGTCCTCAAAATTCTAGTTACAAGGCTTGGGGACCACCACCCCAAGGTGTTCCAATCACAGGCATGCGTAGCGGTGCTGGTGGTTCACAAGCTGCTCATTCTCAAAAACCTGCTGGAGGTAGAAATGCAAGGAATCAGTATAACAGCACTGGTGGTTTCGGAGATAACTCTGTGGCCCCGAAAAATGTGATTCCCCCTCCGCTGGACCAAGGATGGAATTGGCAATCCAGAGCTGGCAAGAAAGATAAGAATGTGGCTCCTCCTGTTGCTGTTGCCGAAGATTATGGTGACGAGGACAACTCTGATCCTCTGAGTGATCTTGGTGACTCGGATGAGGATCTCTTCAGTGATGAGTTTGACTCTGACTCTAGTGAAAAGAGTCATGAAACTCGAAAGAAGAGTAACTGGTTCAAACAATTCTTCGATGAGTTTGATCGTTTAAGTGTGGATGAGGTTGCTGATCCTGCCAGGCGATGGCACTGCCCTGCGTGCAAAAAGGGTCCCGGAGCAATTGATTGGTACGATGGCCTGCAGCCCCTCAAAAGGCATGCAGAAACTAAAGGGGCAAAGCGGGTGAAGCTCCATCGAGAGCTTGCAAAACTTATAGATGCGGAGTTGCAGCTGAAGGGAGCCTCTGTCACACCAGTGGGCCAAGTATTTGGCAGATGGGCAGCTCTGAAAGATGAGGAAAAGAATATCAAAGTTATCTGGCCTCCGATGGTGCTTATCATGAACACAAAACTCGAACAGGATGAATTTGACAAGTGGATTGGAATGGGGACCGAGGAACTTCTTGATTTGTTTGATGATTATCACGCTAGTAAGGCTCGACACTCATATGGTCCGCAGGGACATTGTGGGATGAGCATGTTGATTTTTGAGGCCTCAGCGATGGGACATTTTGAGGCGGAGCGGCTGCACAGGCATTTTTCCGAACAAGGATTTGGTAGGGATGCGTGGGAGCGCAATCCTGCCTTGTTTCGTCCAGGTCTTATCCGACAGCTCTATGGTTTCTTTCCAACCAAGCGAGACTTGGATACTTTCAACCAGCACTGCGATGATAAAGGGAGGGTGAAATTCGATATAAAATCTTACCAGGAGATGGTCTTGCAGCCGACAAGGCAGATGAGCCTGGACAGCGAAGAGGTTATTCGGCTGAAGGACAAGCTCCCGAAAGAAATGAGGCTCAGGAAAGATGCTGAGGCAACTAATGCAATACTTCGTGGCAAGATCGAAAAGCTGCAAGACGAAAATCGTATTTTGAGGAAGAGGATCACAACGCAGTTGGAAGAGAACAAGGAAGAGATGATTCTGCAGGAAGAATTCTATAAAGGTGTTATATCTCTTCCTCGAGATTAAAAGTTCGATTCAAGACTTCTGAAGTATTTTACATTTCTCTTTTGTTTGTTGGTCGAGAACCATGTTACATTTCGTTTCTGTTTTTTCTTGTTGGGATTTTCGTTTTATTTGGTAAGAACTTAATCTTATTTGAACTTCAATGTTTGCTTTTATATTGGTTGATTAAGCGTTAGAACTTGCATGAACGAGTTCATCGCTACTATAAGTTTCTCTTCATATTATATTGTGTTATTCGATTAGAACGTCACGTGATGTACTTGTTCTATGCAAGTTGTTCTCGTATGTGAGAATCATTCAATCCAATTATGCGACCTGCCAAACTCTTACCAACCTACATATTTGCAATAATTTTCCCACCTTAAAAGACACCGTAAATGCTTACTGCGCATTTCCGACAGAGGTAGCAATGAAGTAACAATTTCAAATTTTCTATGCTACTAGAACAAAATTAACTATATCTGATGAAAGTAGTAACTTAGTTAATAAATTTAGGGTATTCATCACAAATAATCTTTGAAATTGACCCACCCTATTAAGATGACCTTTGAAATTAACCCATTCTATTAAGATTCATGCCAACCATAAATGCTTATTGCGCATTTACGAGGAAGGTAACAATGGAGTAACAAAGTTAAATTTGCCATGCTACTAGAACAAAATGAACTATCCAGTGAAAGTAGTAACTTAGTAAATAAATTTGGGGATTTCATCCCAAATAATCTTTGAAATTGACTCACTCCATCAAAATGGTGTCCGAAATTGAAAAACGATCCATATAGTTTCTGAATATGTGAGCCTCATGAGCCTTTGAAATTGAAAAACGATCAATTTAGTCCTTGAATATGTGTGCCACAAATCGATGTGATCTATCCATCATAATTTTTTAAAGAATACATTATGTGTTGATGTGGTATATCGTAATAATGTAAAATCAAGAATCAAAAATACCAGCCCAGCCCATCCAAGTTAAAATACTAAAAAGCCCTCCCAGAACCCAAAACATTTCGATTCCTGTTTTTGAAAAATCTGAAAACAGAGAGCGCGCGGTGGGTCGGCAGCCAGTAGCAACCGTCACTCACGGCGGTCGTTAGATTCCCCGGCAAACAGTTGCAGAATTGGCTGAGCCAGTGAGTGACCCGAGTCAATCGATTCGATGAGTTCGAAAGAGAACTACAGAATCGAGCTTCGGACTGCGATTCGACAGCTGAGCGATCGCTGCCTCTACGCCGCTTCCAAATGGTACCTCCCAAAACCCTAAATCCCCAATTCAAATTTCAATTCTTTACATCCAAATGATATGTCGTCGTTTCAATTTGCAGGGCGGCGGAGCAGCTCGTCGGCATCATCGACCAGGACCCGGTAAAGTTTACGCCTGCGAACACGAGATTCCAGCGCGGGAGCTCCAGCATCCGGCGCAGGTTCCGCACCAACGACATCACTTCGACGCCGGCTTCCGGCTTGTCGTATGTGTCCACTCCGGTGATGGAGGAAGACGACATTGTGGACGGCGATTTCTACCTACTTGCTAAGTCGTATTTTGACTGCAGGGAGTACAGAAGAGCTGCCCATGTGCTTCGAGATCAGGATGGAAAGAAGTCGGTCTTCTTACGCTCCTATGCTCTATATCTGGTTTGTAACTTTCTCTCGTCTTTCAGTCTCTGCAAATCAAAGTTTTAGTCTTTTGATTTTTAGGTGTGTTTCGCCATAAATTTGAATCTTCACAAGTTTGAAATTGTTGAGGATGCATAGTGTATAGCTAATCTAACCAAGAGCACCAATAGATGATACTGCTCTAGGGTTAACAAGCCTACGTCCAGTTTGGAGGACGGAGTCTTCCAAGAGAGCACTCACGAGTGTTTATCACTCGAGAATCCTATGACCCAATTACACCCAAGCTCACTCACTCGCGCACAAAATCAAATGAGAAACGAGAAATTTTGTTCTTGTTTCTGCACGTCAAATAAGCTGTGCAGCATCCACAATAACCAAAGAACACTCTCGGAGAAGTGTATCCATAAAGCCAAAGAAAAAATTAGGCTGAGAACATCCCATAAGCAAGACTGACGTGCCACTTGAAAGCCACACAGGGCTTTCTGCAAAAAACAAGCTTGAGACGTAAATGCGAGAAAACAAGTTTTTCTATGGAACGGTCTCAAGACTCGAGTACCAGAAACATTCAGATTGAAGCCAAATTAGTCAACAGGTATGTAGTATGAATGAACTAGTTGAAATATAATGAGATATAGGAATCCAATGTGGCAAATAGGATTAAACATACAACAAAACGGGTGAAAGACAACTCCAAGTGGATTTAGGAATCTGTTGAGATTTTACATTTTGGTTGATCGGTGCTTTAAGAAATCTATGTCAGTTTAATGCTACATATAGCGGTAGTAGAAGCTTCTCTTTTGTTCAGAAATCTTTGATTTTTAAGAACCTACTTAGTTCATTGAGAATTTATGATTGTATATTTTTCTTTGTTTTTTATTGCTTGATGAAGGCTGGAGAAAAGCGGAAAGAGGAAGAAATGATAGAACTTGAGGGGCCACTAGGAAAGAGCGATGTTGTAAATGGTGAACTGGTTTCTCTCGAGAGGGAGTTATCAACCCTTCGCAAGAATGGGACTATTGATCCTTTTGGACTCTACTTGTATGGTCTTGTGCTCAAAGACAAAGGCAGCAAGAGTCTTGCTCTTACAGTTCTTGTAGAGTCTGTCAATAGCTACCCTTGGAACTGGAGTGCCTGGTCGGAGCTGCAGTCGTTATGCACTACAGTTGACGTCTTGAACAGCCTTAAGCTCAATAACCATTGGATGAAGGACTTCTTTCTCGCAAGTGCTTATCAAGAACTGAGGAAGCACAGTGAATCCTTAAAAAAGTATGAATATCTTAAGGGCACTTTTGTTTTCAGTAATTACATTCAGGCTCAAATTGCAAAGGCACAGTACAATCTCCGGGAATTTGAACAAGTTGAAGCAATTTTTGAAGAACTTCTCAGGAATGACCCTTACCGAGTGGAAGACATGGACATGTATTCCAATGTGTTATATGCAAAGGAGTGCTACTCTGCACTAAGTTATCTTGCCCATAGAGTATTTATCACTGATAAATACAGGCCTGAATCTTGTTGTATTATCGGAAATTACTACAGCTTAAAAGGGCAGCATGAGAAGGCGGTTGTGTACTTTAGGAGGGCACTTAAATTGAACAGAAATTATTTGTCTGCTTGGACCCTTATGGGCCATGAATATGTTGAGATGAAAAACACCCCAGCTGCTATTGAGGCATATCGCCATGCTGTAGATATAAATCCATGTGATTATCGAGCTTGGTATGGATTAGGACAAGCTTATGAGATGATGAGTATGCCCTTGTATGCTCTGTATTACTTCAAGAAATCAGTATTCTTGCAGCCAAATGATTCTCGGTTGTGGATTGCTATGGCCAAGTGTTATGAAACTGAACAGCTCCACATGACTGAGGAATCGATGAAGTGTTACAAAAGGGCAGTTAATTGTAATGACAGGGAAGCGATTGCCCTGCACCAATTAGCAAAGCTAAATTCTGAACTTGGACGTTCTGAAGAGGCGGCTTATTACTACAAGAAGGATTTGGAGAGGATGGAAGCCGAAGACAGGGAAGGACCAAATATGGTAGAAACCTTGCTATATCTTGCTCAATACTATAGGCAGCAGAAAAGATTTGAAGAATCAGAGATCTATTGTACCCGTCTTCTAGATTATACTGGCCCAGTGAGTTGCAACTTCTCTTTCTCTATATATGCTTACGTAGACGTGACATTGAAATCTAATGGATTATATGCAAACGTTTCGAATCAACAGAAAGTAACTTAATTCTTTGTGCTTCACTGCAGGAAAAGGAAACAGCAAAAAGCTTACTTCGAGGAATGAGAATAGAACAAGCCGGTGGTCCTTCAATGGATGTTGAGCACTTTCCTCCATAATTTAGTCGTGATGTATAAGGCAGATGCCTTCTCTATCAGATTCGGCACAACATCTTGCGAGAAGCTTGAAGTGGATCGGTCACATTTGAGAGCGTGTTCTTGTGTTATTAATGTTAATTAATTATGTTTCTGTAGAAAAACTCAATTTGTTAATGTATGGCTTTAGTTTCTAGAGTGTTTCCTTAATCTTCCGTTCGTTCTTTATTTTTCCGCACTGGGTTGCCTATCTGTGTATTGTTGAACTAGGCACGAAGCAGGCTTTGATGTGCGAAAACAAGATCAACATACGGAGTAATTTTCTCTTGATTCATTAAAACTTCAGTCGGAATATATAATTTTTTCGTATGTTGTCTCACGAAACAATCGTATAAAAATCTGCCAATGCTAAAACAATATAAATCATCCAACCAATTGGTATACAGAAGGCAACATCCAGCTTATCCGATGCTCGAAAGACAGTTAATCATCACAAAGAAAACCAAATTTAAGTGCACATTGTCATCCACTCAGATTATTTCAAATGACTAACAGCAATTGTAGTCTCAATCTCTGGCATTTTCAGCGCTTAACCGGTACTCGAATCAGTTCAGTTCTTGCTCGGGTCCGTGAAGAAAGCGTTGATGCCTGGCATAATTTCCGGCGCCTTGTTGCGGACGAATTTCCTCAGGAAATGCTCTTTGTACTTTTCTCCCTCGGCGTGATTGTCCAATACTCCAGCAGCTCTGTTCTCCTTGGTCACTCTGATTTAGAAAGAAAAAAGAGATGGTATCACTATACGCTACAACAAACAACAACAACAGAGCCTTATTCTACTAAGTGGGGTAGGCTTTATCAATCCTAGAGCGTAAGTACACTCGGTATTGACGTCCAGGATAATTGCAAAACAGAAGGATGATACCACATCCCTTTATTTCCACATCCAATTCATAATTCTTTCAACTTGTAAGAGTGAAGGGAACCAACTGAGCAAGATGAAAATACCACACATATGCATGAGTTGTTCTTCACATTTACCAAGTGCACTAGCTTGAAGGATTTTAAGAGCTTTAACCCCAAACTGATCATGTTGTATACAAACACTTTGAGGGCTCATTTGGTAAGAAGGATTGCATTGGATATCTCATAAAATTCAAAATGCATTAGAAGGTAGCAGCCAAAAATTTGTATCCATTTTTCATGATATTATGCATGGATTGGATATATCATGGCGAATTCTTTAGAAAAAATTGTGTCCTCCACAATGGAATTTGATTATTGATATTTCGAGTAAGTGTTTACATAATCTTCTTCTGTCTGAAGAAATGATTTATCGAAATAATGAGTCACCATTGATATAGACACATCTGAGATTGCCAAATGTTCGGGAGAGGTTCAAAATTCATCATTTAGAGGGGATTAGAAAATATTATAAATGAAGGAAACTTAACCCTTCTGATCCTACAATTTTGCGGGAACGAACAAATTTCCTTTTTTTTTTTTCTTCGTCCAGACATCCATCACAAAATCGGTTTATTTTGGTTTAAAAAACATTAGTTGGCCTAATAGAACACACAGATTAGCAACAACCTAATTCTAAAGCACTAAGCTTTGCAGTCCAAATTTAGAGAGAGAAAGCGAGGAGAGAGAGAGATACCTGACTTCAGGGTTGATGGTGATATGGCGGAAAAGACTCAACCCGCAGATCCCTACGGCGACCCCTGTGGCAGCGAACAGTGGATAAACCTACACACACATACATACAATACGACGCCGGATTAAAAGCCCAACCAACAGAATCAAGCCGATCTGACCCAAAAACGAAAGGAAAAGATCAAGTATCAGAGGTAGATCTGCGCTCACCTCGGGCCTCAGCCAGCGATTCGCAGCCATTGATCGAAACGCACCGTACGGAGATTCCCGGAGAGAAAGATGCGATGAGGGCTTGAGAATGCGAAAATAGGAACGAAGGGAGGACCGAAGATGAGCCGCCACTTTTATCCCTCGTTTATATAAGTTCTACTAATTGGAAGGGCTCGATTTTGATTGGCTGTCTCGGGACTGGGGTGCCCCACTTGCAGTTCCCGTTCAGCAAATAAGATTGCGACACGTAATTTGATTGAGCTCCCCAAGGTCTGACTTAAAATACGTATGAAAAAAGAGAAAAAAAATAAGCGCCGTTGCCGGGGATCGAACCCGGGTCACCCGCGTGACAGGCGGGAATACTTACCACTATACTACAACGACTTGTTGGTATCTGGTGCTGTTAGTTTTTAATTAGTGGTTACGCTCCCATTCTTCTTTCACACACAATTTTAATTTTCAGCCGTCGAAAAAAATTAACAGGGGTGTATGAGATGTAAAAATGAGTGGGGTGGATAACACAACCCTTAATTAATTGAACATAAAGAAGAAATTAAAGAATCTGCATTAAGGTTGTTCATATCATTGCACAATTGCATCAAGTTTTTCTTGTTCACAAGGCCTAGCTAATCAAGTTTACTTGACTTGAATAAGTCCATATTATCACTTGTATAGTTCGATTTCAAGTTTTTCTCGTTCACAAGGTGGAATTAATCAGGTTTACTTGGCTTGAATAAGTCCATATTATCACTTGTATAGTTGGATTCCAAGTTTTTCTCGTTCACAAGGTGGAATTAATCAGGTTTACTTGGCTTGAATAAGTCCATATTATCACTTGTATAGTTCGATTTCAAGTTTTTCTCGTTCACAAGGTGGAATTAATCAGGTTTACTTGGCTTGAATAAGTCCATATTATCACTTGTATAGTTGGATTCCAAGTTTTTCTCGTTCACAAGGGCAAAACTAATCAAGTTTACTTGCCTTGAATAAGTCTATATTATCACTTGTATGGTTGAATTCCAAGTTTTTCTCATTCACAAAGCGAAACTAATCAAGTTTACTTGACTGGAATACGTCCATATTACCACTTGTACAATTGGATTTTTCTTTTGATACCAAACTAGGATAGTTGAATTAACATGTACCCTTTATAGCACAATCACGATTATTACGTGGATAATCGTGATTAAGATTTTGATCTCGTTTAGCGGCTAATGTCGGATAAGAACTCAGCTCTTCAACAGACACGTCTCTAAACTCGCAATCAAATTTTGTATTAGAACATGCTAAAACATTATACACGAACACACGTACAATACAAGTACAACTAGTGGCCTACTCATACAACTACAATGCCGCTGTTTTCCTCGGCCAAAATACAGCGCAACATGCTCGAACTCTTTTCATCAAGGAGCGTGAGCTCGGGGACACACTCCAGAAATGCTGTTTTCGAACAGAGGGATGACTCAGGATAAATGATTCGACAATGGAAGCTCCTACGGCCTCGAACTTCAATGCAGAAGCTTCTTCATTGTCAACTCCATCATGTAACTTCATATCAAAATCCAAGTGCTAGTATTAGAATGTTCCATGCCAAAATACATGTCTCCCCCTTCGGTCACCATTCCAGACCCTCAACTTGTCTACGGCTTCAGATCATGTTAATTCCTTTTGTCACGTATACGATCACGCCAGGAACCTTGTTTCTTTGCAAGTACCTACAGAAATGGCAGCATCGTTTCAGATATAATGTACAGGCCGAAAAATAACCCACAGCAAAATGTCGCTTAGCAACAAGCAATCTTCAACTTACCGTATCACTCAAGAGGACTGTAGTTGTAGGCTCACTTTCTTTGCTATCCTTTGTGTCGTTCTCTTCCTCAATTTCACTATCCATCACAATGGTCGGTCGATCATCTGATGCACCAAACATAGCCTCGTCATGAGCAGATCTGAGCTGCTCCTCCCTTTTTGTCTACACGGTGACAGTTGAATGAGTAACGTCAGAAACCACGGAACTTTCGTCATCTTTAACAAGCCAGAACTGGAACTCAAATGCGTAAATAGCAGGAAGATCGCAGATAGACATACCTCAACTGCAGAAAACCGGAAGCTTTGGCCAATGTGCTTAACCAGTGCTGCATCATCATCAGCAGCTACACAAAAAGGTAAACATGCACAATCAGCTCACTTTGCTCTAATCAGACGGCCAAGATATATGCCAATTACAACTTAAAAGCTACATAAATCAGTGTGGCAGGATTATTAATTCTCATGTCAACGATGAGCAACATAATCACAACTTTCTTTCTGAATCTAACCTATGATGACTGATTGATCCAATGCTCTAGATTTCTGATCTTGGATAATAATTACTATGCCATATATAAAAAACTAAATTACTTCGTAAGGCTATAGAGCAATCGGAGTGTTAGCCTAAAACGATAATCTCTTGTTACAAGTACAGCCGAGTTAGAAGATGTAGCGGCATTTATGGCTGCAAACATATCCAGGTTTTCTCACCAAAATATGAACATAAAGACGATTGTCCAACTGATTGAGAAAACAGAAGTAATGCAAAGCGACAAATTCAATCTTCACTTTATAAAATACAGTGGTGGTTATAGATGTTTAACCTTCAACTTCTTCATCATCAAGTGGTGCATCTTTGTTGAACTCGAATCTTTCCCAACCTGAGCCCATCCCTTTCGCCATATCCTTCTCAGCTACATTTAAGAACACACAATGTTATAATGCACAGCTCCAAGCAAACCCATATCTTAGAGATTAATTAACAATAACACAGGATTATAATGCACTATAACATCAGATAGCTCACAAGTTTCGGCCAGTTGAACCTTCATCTTCGCCTTCACTCTCTCGGCCGCTGACTGATCATATCAAAAGAACAGCTTGTTAATCGTTCTTGAGAATCGAAATCCAAAATAACGCGTAATTAGCAATCTTATAAAGAATTTCACAAGTAAATTAGTAAACATCTTAAGAAATCAGTGTTCCATTAGACTTGAGCTTGATTACTGACAAATTTCAATCACCAAACTAATCATACCATCTTATCATAGCCCTCAATCAGCTTGGAATAATCAGCACCGCCGCCTTTCCTCTCCTTCCCGGATTTACCTTTGGTCCTCTCCAAACCCCTCTCCCTCGGCGACGAGCTCGGACTCCTCCGCCGCTCCTTTCTCCGATCCCGAGGCGACCGACTCCGGCTCCTCCCTCTCCGTCGTCTACCTCCATCGGAATCGCTCCCGGACCTACTCCTCCTCTTCCTTTTCTCTCTATCCCTATCTCTTTCTCTATATCTCTCTCTGCTCCTACTTCTCCGCCTCGAATGCCTCTCTGTGCTCCTGCTCCTGCTCCGCTTCCTCGAATGCTTATTCTCTCTCTGCGAAACCCTAGCCGGTTGTTTCTCTTCTCTTTCCTCCGCCGCGTCGGGCCTCTTCCTCTTGAGCTTGTTCTGTATGGACTCGATTTGGGCCTGATTTCGGAGCTCCGACTCTTTCTTCGGGCTGGACGCCTTGACGAACTTACTGAGGAAGGAGGACGAGGTGGAATACGCCAGCGCTGAGCCGCGCACAGGGGTATTTTCGGAATCCGAGTTTGCGGAAGAAAAGCCGAGGCCTTGTTTGAATCGGGCGGCTCCTTCGCCGCGCCGAGTCAGCTCGTCGTAGTACGCCGCTGCTTTTTCCTCCTCCATTTTTGCAACGCTTGCTGGTGCGACGGTTCGGGGCGCTGATTTCTTTTGCCTGTTCAAACCAAACGACGTCGCTTAACGCCGGTTTGCGCAACGGTTTAGGGCCCTTGTGTTATATCTGTGCTTTGTGCTTGTTGTATTAACGGGCCTAGTTTTCCTAAGAGTTTGGGCTTTCTAGCCTTTCTTTTTGCGACTGAAAAATGTCGCTAGGCTGACTTCTCGAACCCATTTGAGGGAGATTTTTTTAATGTACCGGAAATACCGTCTTGTACATTAAGTGGCATAATGTAATTGGTTGGAATTTTATTTTTCAACTTTTCAACAATTATATTATTACACTTAATATACCGAATTGTGTTCCGGCACACTAAACAAATTCTCCCTAGCTGAAGCAAAGTTTGGCTTTTGGGCTCCTCACAAATTACGTGTAATGTTGATGTGTCTTGTTTTACTAATCTATCATAACAATATTGCTTGGAGAGCTTTTTTTGTGTATCCGAAACACATGTTAATACACTATATTTTTCAGTGTCCCCTTCCTATTACTTGAGCATCTTGTTGTTGTGAGCACCTTATTTATCGTGCATTGTGATTTACGTGGGTTAATTCTTTTAGGCTATGTTTGGACGAGGGTGTTGCAAGGAACGGGCCACAAAATATAAAATAAGCTAAATAGCCAAAATGGTTTCTGAGATTTGCATAACACATCACGTCCCTAAGATTAAAAATCAATAGAAATAGTCCCTGAGATTATCCACCATCCATCATTTTGGTTATTTTGTTAAAAACTCCATTAAGTGTTCCGAAGTTATTGGCCAGAAGTTTGGGCAATTTTCAAAGTTTCGTAATTCAATCGTTTCTTAACCAAATTCGACCCATAATATATCAAAATGAAGATAGGAAAGTGTAGAACAAGATTATCCTATTTGGAAGTCCAATGGTTGCCAGAGATGTCCGAAAAATAGCCTCAAAGTTGATTGGTCTGCGGGAAAACTGGAAAACTCATCGGAAACTGGGTAAATTTTAAACGTTCATAACTTCTTCAAAACTCAACAAAATCGACTGATTCCAAAATGAAAATCGTACTTATCAAAGAGAATAAGAGAATGGTACCTTTCTTGACGACTAACTCGCCATGATTTGACCAGAAAATTGCTCGAAATTGGCTAACTCATTTTCGAGCAGTTTTATGGCAAAACCACAATGATTTAGCCATCTAAAAAGGTACCATTCTCTTCGTCTCGTCAAGAAGTATGATTTTAGTTTTTGAATCACTCGATTTTGTTGAGTATTGAAGAAGTTATGAACGTTTAAAATTTACCCAGTTTCAGGCGAGTTTTCCAGTTTTCCCACGGACCAGTTAACTTTGAGACTATTTTCCAGCCATCTCAAGCAATCATTGGGCTTCCAAATAGGTATAATCTTATTCTACACTTTCCTATTTTCATTTCGATATATTATGGGTCAAATTTGGTTAAAAAACAATTGAGTTACGAAGCTTTAAAAATTGCCTAAACTTCAGGCCAAGAGCTCCGGGACACTTAACTTAACGAAGTTTTTAACATAATGACCAAAATGATGGATGGTGGACAATCTTTGGGACCATTTCTATTGATTTTCAATATTAGGGACCAAAGTGATGTATTATGGAAATCTTAGGAACCATTTTGACTAATTAGCCTATAAAATATAGTGTGAGCATTAGAAAGACATGTGAGAGGGATTTGTTAATCTCTCTGTCATGTTTTTGTAATGCTCACAAAAAGCTTTCTTAATCCACTCTATATAACGTCTTATGATCTATTTTTTAGTTACTTGGCATCAATCCTTTAGATCTTGAAAAATTTCGAGACGGAGATTCTCTTCCCTCTATTTTTCCCTCTCCTTATCTCACATTTTCTTTATTTTCTTCTTCTTTTTTTGTCTAAAAGGATAAAATTATGAACGTTCAAATAGAAAAAAAGAAAAGGTAAAGAAAAAAACAGAGGAAGAGAATCCCTATCCAAAATCCCCACTCCAACATAGCCTTAATAGTTTTTAGGTTTTGTTTAAAGAACAAGGATTGTATGTTCTGCCACTTCCGGTATCTTTCTGTGTCTTCTTGTTTGTATAGTCATGGTTAAGTCACGTCAGCATTTTATATTACTATTTATTTTTATCTTATTATTTCTATAAAAAAAATAATATAATATATTAACATGGCTTAACCGTAATTATACAAAATAAGAGAGCACGAGAAGACATTGAAAGTGGAAGGCAAACAATCCTTATCCTTGTTTAAATATGACAACAGTGTTGGTATCTTTCTAGATATCTGCTGCATCGTTTTTGAAAAGCACAAATATAAACAGTAAGAGGGATTGTAGATGATGACTCTGTTCCAACAGCTGTGACTGTGAATCCAAAATCGACCGGCTGCAAGAATCAAGGTCCATCAACTGCTCAAATTCCAAAGCCCGAGAATCAGATTTGTGATGAATGAGAGGTTAAAATATGCTTGTGACTCTTAAAAAGGATGAATAACTATAACTTACCGTCGGTTGTTATTTAAAAAAAAAAAAAAAAGAACTGCTCAAATTCCAAAGCCCACCACAGTGCTTGCCAAATCACTATTAAATCAGATTATTCAAGCCATATATTATTATTTACTTATTTTATTTTATAAAACATAAAACAGAGTATTATTATTGGATAAGGATTCTCTGAATTCTCACTTTTGGTACCTTATTGTTTTATGTGATCACGATTAAATCAGGTTAATATTTTATATTATTTTTTTTATAGAGATAATAAGATAAAAAAAAATAGTAATATAAAATTATATTTTTATAGAGATAATAAGACAAAAATGAATACTAATATAAAATGTTGACGTGACTTACAGGAGGACACCAGAACTGAGAGGACAGACAATCCTTGTCTATTATTATTATTAATTTTTTTAGGTAGAGTATTACTAAAGGAAAACTAATGAAAAATACTTGAAAATTTTGAATTTTAACTATAAGGACAAAATAAAGGATAAAATGAATATTACCAGAATTAATTTTTTAATGTAAAAGTATGATTTTTCATTAAAATAAACAATACCGATAATTTTCCGTTAAAATTTTCTATTATTAATTTAAGATTTGACTGTTCATGCTGAGGGAGGTTGGTCAAAGAGATCATGGAAAGACAGACAGATATAATCAATCTTTCTCTATATATTTCCTCTGCAAGAAAAAGTGGGCCCCACATCGATCACCCAAAAGATACCGTGTCCCTACCAAATATATATAAATATATCTATACATATTTGGGGTCAGTGACCCTTGGGCATAGATTTCTTCCCATATTTGATGCCGCCGGTGTGGGACTCTGCGATATGGATTGAACGTCATCGAATCCTTCAATTTCCCATCAAAATACCCAAAAGAAAATCAAATTTAATTTATAAAGTTGGGTCGATCCAAAATGTAATTTATTATTTGACTCAATTTTCTCGAGATTTTGGTCAAAACTGTAAAATATATATATATAGATATATATATATATATATATATATATATATATATATATATGGAAGCTTTTGAGTGGGAGATCAGAGGGTTTGGTTGTGTCTCAGATTTGCAGACTGAAATTATGATGATGATGAACAACGTTTCTTTCTTGTCTTTTACTTTTGTTGAGAATATGTATCTTCTGAAGGGATTTGGGTTTTTCCTTTTGTGACACATTTGAAAGTTTCAAGCGGGAATGAGAATGGTTGATCGATTGACACAATATAAATTAGTCAATCGGTTTATATTAGGTAAATATTTGCCTATCTAATAGTGATAAAGTTTACAATTTTACTACCATTGAATTTACTTACAATGTTCAGTTCAATTGCTGAATTTATTTCGTAGTGATAATTTTTATATGGTTACATTTTAATGGAGTGTTTATCATTGACCTATGATTGAATTGTAACTTTAGCCGCTTAATTAAAAATCTATTAGAATAAATATATGAATTCGACGTAATAGAGCATTGGTTATTCATGCCATCTCACGAGGTTGGTCCTAGTCCTGGTGACCAATGTTGAACATTTTGTTAAATTGAAATTATTAAAATTAATAATTTAGAGATTGACACTACAATTAAATCATAGATCAATATTCAGTGACAAAAATCAATGTCTATACACTCTAGTGTAAATTTAATTCCCTCTATTTAATAACTAACTATTTAACATCCTAACGCAATCGTTTTACTAAGAAAACAATACACCAATTTACTCTATTAGTTAATAGGCTCCTTTCCCTTATGCATATCCATTGCAAGCACCAATGAACTTGGGAGCTGTTTTGAGTCCAAGTAAAATATGCCTTCTTTTCTGACAAAGTATCTTTAAGCACTACAGGATACCAAACTCGCTTTTAAATTATGAAAAGAAACAAAAAAGCAGAGTGCAGCATTAGTCGTAAAAGTTCAAACTTTCATGAATTAAAAAGGAAAAAAAAAACACAGAAGATTATAATAAAGAACAATCAATATGATCCTCCTCGAGAAACACAGGTGCTTAATCCAATATTTTAATGGATGACTATCTTATTTATCGGCAAATTTACCCAGAACTGCAAAGGCATATCTTCTTTTATGCTTTTTTATTTTTTAAAAAAGTAACGAAAAGTAAAAAAAAAAAAAAAAAATTTAATAAAAATTCTTTTTTAAAAGTATAGTGAATAGTACTAGAAAAATGTATAAATTTAGTTTTTCGTTAAAAATGAATATTATTGGGAGTGTTTTGTTAAACCTCCATACAATTAAAGAGAAGCATTCCGAGCAAAATTTGGAATATAAAACTCTCAAATATGAGTGCCTGAAACAATAAGGCACTGGTGAGTAGCAAAATTCGTCTCTTGAAAAAATATGATTCCATTTGATGCTTGAAAACTTTATAGCCAATCATCTGATGTCATCAATAATGGCAAGAAGATTCCAAGGCACAACACATCGACCATGGATAGCATGAATTGCAAGCCAAGACCATGGTTAGATGATCCAATAATATCCGCCAAAGTAATGGCTCATTTGAGAATTGCATATGTATAAAGCAAGAATTTAAAGGAGGATTTCCATTTTTTTTTTTTTTAAATAGGGACACTTTTTTGAACATTAGATTTAACTTTAATGAAATTTTGTGGTTCAGATTAGTAGCCTATGATTTAATTTCAAACATAGAATTTCATTAAAACCAAATCCAACGATCAAGAATGTGTCTTTCTTTTTTTTTTTTTTTTTTTTTTTTTAAATGAGGATCCCTTCCTTAAAGGACCTGTATATATAAAATACTGATCTCGTAAAGCTTTGCGTGGGTAGAATCTCCAAATCACGGGTTTCATTCTTTTCAAAAGTACTTGATATATTGCGTGATTAGATTGCCGTACCAAACATTTTCTCACATGAGAGAGTTGGAAAAATGTGCTGGAATGAAAAAAAGTTGAACTGTATGGCATCTTATATCTTTTGGAATTGATTGATTTAAGAGCATTGTCATATCCATTCAAGATATTGAGGAGATAACTCAAACTTGTTTGACAGATTTAGGTTAGCTATACTTAGGGTTTGTTTGGAAAGCGTTGTTAAATAGTTGAAAGGCTTTTAGTGAAGATATTTTTAGAATGTAAATCTTGAAAAACACTTAAAGTGCTTCTTGAAACCAATTTTTTTTTTTTTTAAAAGTGTTTTGAGTCATTTAAAAAAAAAAAAAAACAAATCTCAAACGAGCCATTACCTGACGGATATTATTGGATCACCTAACCATAATCTTGGCTTACAATTCATGCTATCCAAGGTTGATGTGTTGTCCCTTGGAACCTTCTTGCCATTATTGATGACATCAGGTGGTTGGCTACAAAGTTTTCAAGCATTAGTGAAAATATTTTTGAAACCAATTATTAGTTAGATGCACGTGAATCCTGAAAAAACACTTGAATTGCTTCTTACAAAAAGCATTCCAAATGCTTTTGAAACTAAAATCATTTTCTCTAATAGCGTTTTGAGTCATTTATCCCTTTGTGATTATGGCCTAACCGTCAATGTGATATACTCGCACTATTCATCTCAAACATTATATTTTTCTATTATCTATTCATCTTAAACATTCTTACATACGATGATATATTAACATATATAACAAGGAATCATTACGGAGTGTCTCATTAGTTAGGGACGAATTCAATATCCGTATTCCACACAGCACGTCATGAATTTGATTCTTGTCACTTGTCACTCTCGAAACGATCGACTCTCATGACGAAGTCACCTGCTTGTCCCTTAAAAAACATATATAACAAGGAGTTTGAAAATATTGAGAAAGCAGCTCATCGGTAGATTCTCAAGATTTTGTAAGAAAATTTGATGGAAAATAAAATATAGCACAAGCACTATAGAAAGATTTGCCATGGACCAAGTTGCTTTGAAATTTCAGCTACAAAACAAGTAATCACAATGTTTATTGTCCATATGCCACTAGGCATGGATGGGTCCATGGGTCTGAATCCACTGGGTCCCATTTTGGCTAAGGTTTTGACCGTTGGATTCAGCACACTGGATTGTAACAGAAATATTTAAATCTGAAACCGAGAAACTTCAACCAAGTCAAAAGACTACACCTTTCCACTGCAACCCCACAAATCTAAATACAGATCTTCCAAATCAAAGTTAACGTTATACATTTTCTTTGACGGTGGCCATTTTCATAAGTAATTTTGCTTTGGAACATTTATTATTATTAATCTATTTATCAATCCTATATTTTATTTCATTGACGTACATTTATACATAGATTAAGGTTAGTCGGTCGAGTCAATAGATTTATTTTTTATATATGAGTTACAGTCCTTCAAAGATAGATTGGAAAAAAAATCTTATGTCCAGCACTCGGATTAGAATTTTTACGACCACACAAGCAAAACCAAGGCTACCCACATGTTGTTGCACTTGTGCCGCGTCAAATTATTTTAAATTACAGGGTTAGAAACTCGAATTTGAGTACATGAAGATTACCACTTGAATAAACACGCATTGTTTATTGCTAATTTCACTAACACGGATCACGTAAATTTAGGACACTTCGACCATGATGTAAAAAAATGAGGATCAGGACAATGTACTCGTATCCTTTGCACCATAATTCAATTCTTATATCGTGTAAATTAATATTGGTTTGCATGTATTCTTGATATAACACGTCGCTTATTCGTGTTATATTATGTTGTTTACTCGTGTTATAAACGTCGACGAATAAAAACAATCTGGCCACACTAAGAAAAGTCATCCATTAAACTCGAGTAAATATACAATAAATAAGGATTGACAGGACAATAGACAAGTGGGGCGGTATGATCCTCTCTGCTAGATTTGCAAAGAGAAAACAAAATCTCATATAGATATATCGGATCCTCAGAATCTCAGCTTTAGCCTTTTACCTATTTAAAGCATAACCCACCCACCTCTCTTTCTAATTTTCCATTTCGGACGCCTTCTCCCCCCACAGTAACATATCACACACCTTCCTCTCACCCGCCACAACAAACTCTTCATACATCTTCTTCATCTCCACTGTGTTTTTCGCTGTTTCCACGCGGACCATTTTCACCTGAACCGCTCAGAAGCTCAATGGCGACGGCAGGCGAGATTCTCAGGCGGAATCTGACCGAAAGTTTTGATCTTTCCGGTGATTCGCAGATGGGTTCCGGCGAGCTGCATGTTCTTGCTGTGGATGACAGCCACGTGGACCGGAAGGTCATTGAACGCCTGCTCAAGATATCATCCTGCAAAGGTACGCGTGCACCCCGGATTAGTCTTTGATTTTTTTTTTTTTTCTTGGAAATCTTTTTTGATTGGTAGGTTTATGAACTGAGTTGATATTTGTTTTTGCAGTGACGGCTGTTGACAGTGGGACGAGAGCGCTGCAATATCTGGGCTTGGATGGAGAGAAGAGCTCGGTTGGGTTTGATGTAAGAAAACTTTTGCCTTGAATCTGTTTGGTTTCCGAGAAAATGGTGGAAAAAGATTGACATTTTCTCAGTTGCCCAACGGAAAATGAAACGTCTTTTTGTGGTTGCAGAACATGAAGGTGAATTTGATCATAACGGACTACTCAATGCCAGGGATGACAGGATATGAACTGCTAAAGAAAATCAAGGTTAGCGCCCTTTAATCTTGTTTTAATCACGATTAAGGAGTAAAGTAGATGATTTACAATTGAATTCTGAGTATATCATGGCTGTTACTTGGAGATTAATTTTTTGATTTGCATATGAACAGGAATCATCGGCTTTTCGAAAAGTTCCGGTGGTGATCATGTCATCGGAGAACATCCTGACTCAAATTGATAGGTATATTTTCGGACTAAGAATGTCTATTTATGTTTTACTAATACTTTAGTTTAAATTTAAAATTTTTCGGACTAAGGATGACGTTCCCCGGTCGTTGCAAAGCGGAGAGCTTTTTTGGCTTGGGTTCGCACTTTTACTTGATTTGTTTTAAATCATAAGCCAGAATGATTAAATTGTGAATTAGACTTATAACCTAGGAAATTTGGTAATTAATTTCGGTTGAGATTTTGATGTTACACCATTGTTTTTATCTTTTTGTCAGATCAGTATGGATTATTCTGGTTTCTGATCTTCATGATCTGCAGACCTGATATGAAAATTCTTAAAAAAATGGACCAAATTTTAAATAATAGGAAAAAAAGATTGGTGTTTATCCTAAATTATGAAAAATATGTTAGGCACCACATGAGAATGCCATCAAATAATGTGATGTCATTTTCCTCAAGAATCTTTTGGGGATCAACCTAATCTTATAAAATAGTCTTCACATGGTTGGTTCAATTACATTAACAATAACAATTATTATTATATTTTCTTTTATTGTTTAATATTTTCCAGGTATTAATCATAACTCTACTAATTAATAAAATCTTCTTTGGGTAAAAATACAAATTAATCTTCTTATCACATAAAAAAAAATGATGGACAATAATGTAATTTTATGTTTAAATTTTACTGTTTTTTATTGAAGTCTTACTTACAATGTTAAAATATCTTTAATATTAAAATAAAATAAAAAAAAATCTAAAACAAAAACCTTCCACTTCCTTCACGTTCTCTCCCCCTCTTTCTCCTTCTCATTTTCTAAAAAAATGTGTTTATACACACATAGTGTGTAGGCAAATGTTAGTTTTAATTAATAAAAGCTCCCATGTTATATGGCTCAATTCATGTGGCCCTTCATGGAGCCTAATGGGCAAAATCTGCCATGTGAAGATTTTATGGGCATGATTGCCTTGCCCTACCCAACATTTCCTATATAAATGCATATTAGATTCAACTATTAACATGTCAGCGGAACGTCCCGGACAGATGATACAGTGTCATGTGTTTTTACTTTTTCACATGTTGTTGTACTATTAGTTCAGGACACCATAGTGGCATCCCATAGTTGCCGGAACGTCTCTTGTTAAACTAAGTTTTGGGACAATCATGAGTTATAATCTCTCTTTTGGTGCTTAATGTGTTTTAGTATATTCTTTGACTGATCAATTTCTTACAACTTTGTTTTACAGATGCTTAGAGGAAGGAGCTGAGGACTATATAGTGAAGCCGGTGAAGCTTTCCGACGTGAACCGGTTGAAAAACTTCATGATGGGAGGAGGAGAAAGAAAAGAAACTGAAGAGAAAAAAAATCACAAAAGAACATTTTCAGTTGACTACAATGCATCATCAACTCCCTCCCCTTTACCGCAGCTTTCGCAACCGTTCGCTTGCAATCTAGCATCGTCTCAGCTGCCACCTTTGTCGCCATCATCGCCTTTGCCATGTTCGTCATCAAAGAGACCGAGATTGCACACGATGGATTGATTATGTCTTTGCCATCAGGGTTTTTGGAACTTCACTTTTGACACACACCGTCCCCCATTTTGTATGATAGAGAAATTCCTGTTGCCTGTGTGTTATGTTAATTTTCTTCCACTGCCATATGTAAATACCAGCACCAAACTTTCACTTGGACCAGGAAAAAGAAGGGGGGAAAGAGCAGACATGCATGAAAGTCTTGGATTAAAATGTCTTTTTGCTTCGAACTCTGTTGATTTTGCATATGTAAATCTCAATACATTCAAAGAAAATCCCAAGCATATGAGGGGGAATATTATGTTGTCTCAATATTCTTTATTTCTTTGGTGTGGTATATTTACATACGATGTGATATTTACAAAGATAATTTTATGATCGATTTAACTTAATATTGCACTCACTATATATATATATATATATATCATCCTTACATCTGTATAAATTCAATAATATTCTACAACATAATTAAAATTGGATACCAATAGAATGACTGATAATTTTAATATCAAACTTAATGTTTTGTTCTGCATCTATGTGAATACTAACGCTATTCTACAACTATACCAAGTGCCGATAAATTATCTGAAAATTTAATATCAAACTCATTATATATCGTTCTTGTATTCATGTGAATCGAACAATCTTCTATAACTAAAGGGAAACGTGGTTCTAGACCAACTAATGGTGTACAATCATTCAAAATGATTCAGTATCCGATTTTGTGTCATTTTTCCCCTTTGGTGTGTTGGAACAATGGAATAACTTCACGTGGTGTGTTTATGCACGCTGCTTCCAGAAACCCTACTTTGGTGCCAAATATTTTGTCAATGGGGTCAGGATGGAAAGGTTTGAAGTAAACATGTGGAGAGATGCAGACCCCTTGAATCATTAGCCTCACTGATTAAAAGGGACCCAATTCATATATAAGATTCCACCTATGAGGTTTCTTCGATGCTTTCCTTCTTTCCTTTTTCAGGTCCACAGAGGACACGGTCACGCGGTTCAGTAGATTTCCATGTCCATGAAGGCTTACTACTTTTTGAACATGAGGTCAAGCGTTTGTTACGAGAGTATGCTAGTATCAGTCGCTCAAGTATTTGCATGTGATTATGAGACTTTGCAAAGTGGGTTATTTGTGCATTCGTAATTGTGGACCGCAAGGGCGGAGCCAACTATAGGCTTCCTGTATAAACTTATTTTACACTCCATGCTTTGATAACAAAAGGAAAATATTATCCCATTCTTGTATAAATTTTTAGCTCCACAATTGATGGACCATTGATCTGTTATGAGAGTAAACCTTGAATGCATTTTGAGTATGTTGGCTCATTGATTATGTGTTGTGGGACTCACCTTGCATTAACAACTTACAGTCGCTCATGCACATGCCGTAGCACTCTTATTTCAAATGCTAAAGATGCAGATCATATATACTTCGACTGCAAGCTCTAAATCCATACATCTATGGTGAGCTCAAGAGCTTTTGATTTGTTGAAGCAATATGGCAATGATAAAAATACCAACAATGAAATTGGGAAAGAAAAAAAAAATCTCAGATGCAAAAATCAATACTCTTAGTTACTTGATTTATAAGTCACTTACCACACAACGATAAAAATACCAAAGCGACAAGAAACTTTATATAAACTATCATCTAGTGCTCATCTTTTGACGTTTTAGTGTTCATCGGCTTTTATTTTTATTAAAATTTCGAAACTCTTTCTATTTATGATGTCAACAAACTTTTAAATTCATCAGCTGGGAGTAGAATTCTGCACAGAGTCCAAATTTAAAGCATCCATATTCCATACATGGAATTGAAAAAATCCCACCAACATCTCCAGTTCCTTGGATTTGGCGTAATCTATTCTTTTACAAAAGCACTTGTCACCCAACTACTTTTCTGAGAAGTTGTTTTCCGGATTATTCTCTTGTGGTTTCTCCGGTTTGTAACCCTGGCGATGCCACAGTCCAATGGAACAGTACTTACCGAGACAATTGCAGCAGCAGCTGTAGCTGTAGCCACGCTTGCTATTGCTGGAATCTTGTTCTTCCTCTACAGATTCCTCGTTGCTCGCCGCAGCACAAAAGGCAAGGAAAATGGGAGTTTTCGCCGCAAAGAAGTTGAGATGAATCGCGAGGAGTTTAGGCAATGTGGTGGGAATGTGAGGGGGTTGATTGTTAGTGAAAATGGGGTGGTTGTAACTTGAGGAAATTGGAAGCTGGA
This sequence comes from Pyrus communis, assembly GCF_963583255.1. Lineage (NCBI taxonomy): Eukaryota > Viridiplantae > Streptophyta > Magnoliopsida > Rosales > Rosaceae > Pyrus > Pyrus communis. The sequence goes on from NC_084814.1 coordinate 22,565,056, forward strand.
CAAATTGATACAATTTCTCTAAAGATTATGTTTAACCCTAGTTATGAAGAATAAAAAAAGGTCGATTCTACGCCGTCTGATTTGATCAACATAATCAGTTGGTAAAAAACCATTTTCTCTACATCCTCCAAGATCTCGAAGAACAATTTCACCTATAGTGTTGGAAAAGCATGCTCTAGAATCACAGCCTCCTCCACCACCCCAGCTAATCTGCGCTGCCACCACCTCCACCATCACCATCACCACCACCACTACCACCACCGCCGCCACCTATTGTGGTAAAAAAGAATCCTCTACTGCCTCCTTTGCCTCCTAAGGCAGGTGGTTCGGCTTTGTCACTTAAACCGCCGACTCTGCCTAAAGGCAGAGCAAGCAACAAGAGTAGGGAAGAGGCTTCAACCGGGGAGGAGGGCTTAAAAGCAATCGGTGGCGGGCAAACGAAGCTAAAGCCGCTGCACTGGGATAAGGTTATGGCAGCTGTTCATCATTCAATGGTCTCGGATCAACTCAATGACGGATAATTTAGGTAACCAAATCTCACTCTTATTATATTATACTTGAAATTAAAAACTAAAATGGTTATTAAATGAGCGTACTATCTTGTTTTTTATGTCATGGCTCTAATCATAACTTAGACAATTGTGTATGTTATACGCAGATTTGGTGATGAGCTTGTGGAAAATCTCCTTGGATATTCCACGATTAAAACCCAATCCTCTGAGAGAAATAACCACTTGACTTCAGCTTCAAGCAAGCCAAACTCTTGCCCCAACACCTCAGGTTTCATCCTAGATACTCGAAAATCTCTGAACACCGTGATAGTGCTAAGGTCTCTCGCAATCTCTCGAAAAGAAATTGTAAATGCTCTCCTTGATGGACAAGGACTTGGTGCTGCTGTACTAGAAAAGCTCACAAAAATTTCATCAACCAAAGAGGAAGAAGCAAAACTCCTCCAATTCAATGGAAACCCTAGTAAACTAGCACTTACTGAATCTTTCCTCTACCACATTTTGAAGGCTGTTCCTTCGGCATTCACACTTTTCAATGTGATGCTCTTTCAGAAAACTACGATCCTGAAGTCCTTCACCTCAAGGAGTCCTTGCAAACACTTGAAATTGGGTGCAAGGAGCTAAGAACCCGCGGGCTCTTGCAATTCTCAAAGCCGCCAATAGAGGCAATGCACAAGGCTTCAACCTAAGTGCTCTTCTAAACATATCCGATATAAAAAATACTGATGGAAACGCTGCTCTACTTCACTTTGTGGTTGAACAAGTAGCTCAATCCGAGGGAAGAGGCTTTGTGATAAATCAAAACCGCAGCTTTGGAAGAAACAGTACTCAAAGAAGCTAAACTAGTACACTGAATTCAGATAATCTAACGCCTGAAGAACGAAGAAAAGAGTACTTAATCCAAGGTTGTCAAAGCTAGAAGGGTTGAGCAATGGAACTAGCAGCAACCATCGAGTATGAAAGCTTAATCCACATGAGCTCTACTCTAAGCAACCGTGTCAGTGAAATCAAGAAGCTTTTGACAGAGAACGGCAATGCCGAGAGAGGAGGGTTATGGAGCTTGTGAGGAAAATAACCGAGTACTACCAAGCAGGAGGTTCGAGAGACAAAGGAGGTGCACCATTCAATTGTTTGTTACTGTGAAAGATTTTTTAGACATGGTTTCTCTTGTTTGTGCTGAAACTACAGAAGAAGAGTTCTACGAAAGCGAAAGTGGTAGGATCATGGTCACCTCCACTGTAACCTTCAAGCATAACATCAAAGAAGTTGATGAACTTTCCACTCACATATTGTTTCAGATGTGTCATGGACATCTTCCGGGGAATCAGAAAATGAATTCTGAACCTGATGTAATATAGTTTTCTAAAATTATTGATTTTTATTCTTTGAGTTCTTTTCCTTTCCCTGAAGCTGCTCGGCAACCCAATGGCAAGAACATCCCAGGTCCCAATTTCCCAAGGGGAATTGCCAAAGAAAAAGCATTAGCAATGCCCTGTGAAGTGCGACGAACTTTCAATTTGGTTATGAGCTCTCTAAGCTTTCATTTCGTACCAATGTTTAGCAAGGAATGTGTGGGGTTGTATCACGGCTTTACTGCAATTAGTAGTAAAACCGATACTAGACTTTTACATTCTTCAACAATTAGAACTAATTAAAAACTTTAATTAAAAATAGAAGTAGAGAGATACTAAATCGACAAAAAAACCCTTATATATACCACGCTTAAGTGCCTCTTTAGTATCCCTCCCGGGTTCCATTTAATTAAAAACTGGCTTAATCCGATAAATGGTCCTCGTGGTCATAGGGTATTCGTTTAAACTCCTGGTCTAAGTCTGTTAGGATTTATGCTCTTCTGTCATTCTTCCGTTAATAGCTTAGGTGGGTCTCACACAATCCCACATTGAGGGACGACAATTCATCGGTCTTGACCCGCAACACCTCCTCCGACGCGTCTAGGCAGGAGCAGAAGACCCTGGCGATCTCGGAATCGCTGTCAACCGCGAATCTCATCTTGCCTTCCTTGTCCATCTCGGCCCGTAGCCACACCTGGGCGATGCAGCCCATGACCCGGTTCGAATCAACCCGACCCGAGTCATCAAACGGCGGGAGGAGAGCCGCGTAGTGCAACAGGCGTTTAACTTTGTCGATCGGCTCAGGGAGAGATTCGAACTCGGAGATCAAAGTTTGGAGTTTTAAGGGGATGAGCTCGGCAGTTTGGGAGGAGAGGGAGAGGGTGAGGGCGAAGCAGGAGAAGGGGGAGGCGGAGCCAAGGTTTTGGGGAGGCGGCGGCGGATGCTTTAATGGGTTGGGATTGGAAGACGGCGGCGTTTGGATGCATTTGAGGGATTTGAAGGGTGCGGGCTGGGGAGGTGGCTGGAAAGTGTGTTGTGCCTTGGCTGATTATCTTCACCAACATACAAACCCACAGTTGAATAGTTTAAAATACGAGAAATAAAGGCACCGAGAAATTTACGAGGTTCAGCAAAAACCTGCCTACGTCCTCGGAGAGATATTGCTCTTCACTATGAGGAAAACAGTACAAGTTACACATGAGTTAAATCGACATAACCCAATCCCATATCCCTTGTACACCCATTCACAGAATTTTCCCAAGAGCCTCACTCTACCCCAAGAGTTCTTTCACAAAAGATCTTTCACTCTAGCTCTCTTGATTTCTCTCACCCGTGCCCATGGTAGAGCCAAATGCTATCACCATCTCTTTGGATGCTTTCCCTCTTTCAAACCTTCTCCCTCGGCAAGCATTTAAATAAAAATCAGCCCCTTTTCTTCTCCTCCTTTCTTCCACCCGAAAGCCAAATAATTATGGCTTTGAAAAAGCCACAAAACAAGGAACAAATCAAGCCACAAAATAAGGAACAAATCAAGCCACAAAACAAGGAAACATAATCCTCATCATGATGTTCCCTCATCAATATTGTTTTGTTTCCTAGCCTAATTTGGCCACTATCCAACAATCTCCACTTTGGCCAAATTCGAAAACATCACAGAGACTCGAATCAACACTCACCATAAGCACCCAAAGTACAAACTAAGGACAACGGTAACTAAATCAAATTCCCCAAACTTTCTGGTACTCATAATGATCTCCACCTCGACTCAAACTGTACCAAAGTCCATTGGCCTTACATACCAGCATGCACACTCTGAATCAACCTCGTTGGTCCTGTTCCGATTCAGTCACTGCCAATGCATGTGCAGCTGCTGCAAGCAAAAAAAAACATTTAGTTTCAGACAGGATCTCGACACATCCTCGTCTCCTCCAGCGGTTTTCCTCCTCTTCATTGTCTGCAACTTGGAAACTTGTCAGTGCACCCATTTCCAGCAACACCCGTCGAGTCAGACAAACATTCCTCACACTTCTCATTCTTCAGGACCATCTCATCACCTGTGAATCCCATAGCTCCACCTGCTGCAAAACCCCTGCAACACTTGAGACTATACATCACCAGGAGATGTGTTGCTTCGAGTACCTAGAGGGCATACTCGAAGTCTTCCGCCACAAAATTGCTGCTACCTGGACCAAGATCATCCTTTCTTTTTCTCAAAGGACAATTTATCTTTTTATGCCCGAATTCTTTGCAGTCATAACATTGTGGTCCCTTGCCTTTGGAGCTTGACTTGAACCTGCTGTCTCTCTCAAATCCTCCTCCCAATTTTCTTCCATGATTCCAACCTTGAACAGCTAAAGCAGTCTCGTGCCCACCATCAACAATGGTCTTCCTCTTTTGTGTATCATAAGACACCAAAGAAGCCTGCACCTGCTCCAAACTTACTGTATCTTTTCCATGCAATAAGGTTGTCACAAGATTCTCATACGAATCTGGAAGTGAGGTAAGAAGTAAGAGGGCTTTATCTTCTTCCTCAACCTTAACATCAACTTTCCTCAATTGATCCAAGTATCCATTGAACACTTCATGTGGTCCATGAGATTCCCGCCTTCATCCATCTTCAGCTTGTACAGCTTCATCTTCAGATGTAACTTGTTGGTCAAACTCTTAGCAATATAGAGTTTTTCCAACTTCTCCCACGGTGCAGGCGCAGAATCTTCATCCATAACATTGTTGATAATGTTATCAGCTATGCAGTGTCGAATCGTGCTAACACAACGCGACTCCAGCTCCTCCCACTGGTCATCTGTCATTTCTTTAGGCTTCCCATCTTTTCCCTTCAAAGCTCTAACCAAGCCTTGTTGAGTCAAGACATCCTTTACTCTCATCTGCCAGAGAGTAAAACTGCCATTCCCATTAAACTTCTCAACTGAAAACGATATGTTTGTAGTCATCATGGTGAATAATAAATCTGAACCTTCAATGAACCAAAGCTTCCAACAAAGCTCTGATACCAATTGTTGTGCCTTGGCTGATTATCTTCACCAACATACAAACCCACAGTTGAATAGTTTAAAATACGAGAAATAAAGACACCGAGAAATTTACGAGGTTCGGCAAAAACCTGCCTACGTCGTCGGAGAGATATTGCTCTTCACTATGAGAAAAACAGTACAAGTTACACATGAGTTAAGTCGACATAACCCAATCCCATATCCCTTGTACACCCACTCACAGAATTTTCCCAAGAGCCTCACTCTACCCCAAGAGTTCTTTCACAAGAGATCTTTCACTCTAGCTCTCTTGATTTCTCTCACCTGTGCCCATGGTAGAGCCAAATTCTCTCACCATCTCTTTGGATGCTTTCCCTCTTTCAAACCTTCTCCCTCGGCAATCATTTAAATAAAAATCAGCCTCTTTTCTTCTCCTCCTTTCTTCCACCCGAAAGCCAAATAATTATGGCTTTGAAAAAGCCACAAAACAAGGAACAAATCAAGCCACAAAATAAGGAACAAATCAAGCCACAAAACAAGGAAACATAATCTTCATCATGATGTTCCCTCATCAATATTGTTTTGTTTCCTAGCCTAATTTGGCCACTATCCAACAAAGTGCTGAACTTGAAAGGGAGTAACTTGTTGGGCTTGAAAGAGGAGGAGGAGGAGGAGGAGACTCTGAGCGCCATGGTTGTTGCAGAGGAAGCATCATTAGGGAGGGAAGAGAGAGAGAGGGTTAAAGGTGGCAGCACCTGCAAGCTGCTAACGGAACGGAAGTTCTAATTTGGGCATAAAACCTAATCGAGTTAGACGGCGGTTTAAATCCGAATTTTTTAACCATAACAGCTATTTTTCGAACATTTTATGATCATGGAGATCATTTATCCAATTAGATCTTAAAATTTTGTAATCAGTTTTATTTCCGTAGAACAAAAAACAAAAGTTGTTGGTCTGACTCCTACTATTCATTCGGGCTCAATTTCTAGGAAATTCCCAAATCTGAAAAGCTTAAAAAACAAAAATCATTGGTCTCTGACTCCTACTATTCATTCGGGCTCAATTTCTCAGAAAATTCCCAAATCTGAAAGCACAAACATTTCCTTCAAAGACGAGGAAAGAGAACATTCAAAGAAAATGGAAGTAAAAGACCTTGCAGCAAGCAACAAAAACAAAGCAGTTTGATTGTCACCAATAGCAGGAATATTTACTGCAGAATATTTCAAACCAGTAAGAGTTAAATAGAACATTAAACAAAAACTAACTTTTAGGACAGTTCTTAGAAATTTAGAGAAATGCTAAAGAGAGACTCTCAAATGTTTATGATCTCTCTGTCCCCTTATATTTTCGGTACAATATTTTAAATTGTCAGGATGAAATTGATGTTAAACTATGAGTTGGCAAAGAGTCTCACTTTGAGAGAGTTTCTTTAGCATTTTTTCTCTCAAAGTAGGAGATTTTCTGTCACCTCATGTTTTTGACACATTGTTTTATAATATTGCCATAAAAATTAACGTTAAACTGTGATGTGATAGAGAATCCATAGAAAATCTCAATTTGAGAGTCTTCTTAGCATTTCTTCAAGTCTCCCAAAGTCAATAAACCGCATCGACCAAATTCTAACAAAAAGGAATTGTTTAGGCTTTTTATATTAGCATCCCGCAAAATGTTGAATGCACTCCATATTAAAATTTAATATTAAATAACTTATTTATCCTACTATGCAATTAGGTTAAAAAAAAATTATATATACACCCCAAATCACTTTTAACGTATTATTTATCTTCTTCAACTATCAAAACCCCTCTGACCCCCCCATTGTTGAATAAAACCCTAACCAATGAAATTACAAACATGTTGATTGAGAAAAAATTATTTTTGACGAATGAAACACGAAATCGATGTTTCGGAAGCTTCACATACGGTAAGACTTCATATTATTTATTATTTTAGTGATTTTGACGACATCGATAATTATTTAATCTTGCTTTTGATGCGTTATTCAAGCTTCTATGTTCGTATTCATCTTTTAGGAATCACATGGATTACATAAAGAACACCAAAAATTACCACCAAATATTAAAAATAGAGGACATGGGTTTTAGTGGTGGAATTGAAAACAACCCACATATGCTTTAAATCCCAGGTGGCATCTTTTGTCAAAATTTTAGTCACCATTTTTTGTCCAAATTAAAAGCTTTATAAGATTTGAGAAATGTGGGGTGTATAGAAAATATGGGGTGCATATAGAAAATGTAAGGTGTATATTAAGAATGTGGGATGTAAGGGTATTATGGGGAATTATGTGGGGGTGTATTAAGATAATTTTTAATTGAAAAATCAAATGTATGATGTATTAAGTATGTATGGTTTATTCAACAATTTGTGGGGTGTTAATATAATAAGCCATTATTTAATGACAATAAAAAAAACAAAGTAGTTTAATTTTCGCCAATAGCAGGAATATTTCCTGCAAAATCTTCCAACCCTTAAGAGTTAAATAGGACATTAAACAAAAACTAATCACTTTTAAGACGGTTCCTAGAAGTCTAGAGAAATGCTAAAGAGACTCTCAAAAGTGAGATTTTCTATAAAAATTTTTGTCATCTCATGTTTTTGACATAATATTTTATAATATGTCATAAAAATTAACATCAAACTATGACGAGACAAAGAGTCTATAGAGAATATAATTCAACATTTTTTCGAGTCTTCCAAAGTCAATAAACCGCGTCCACCAAAGTCAATAAAAAAGGAAATGCTAAATGACAATAAAGAAAACAAAGCAGTTCAATTTTCACCAATAGCAGGAATACACCCAGGAAGATCCTCGCAACCTTAAAAGTTAATTAGGACATTAAACAAAAACTAATCACTTTTAGGACAGTTCCTAGAAATTGTGGTCGCTTACGGTACAAGAATATAAAATTTAAGCCGCGTCAACCAAAGTCAATAAAAGAATATTTTAATGATGCCACTCATTATTATACTCTAATAGTATTTCTCTTCATTTGTAATTGAAAGTCTTATGTTCGATTATTGCCAAAGACGGATTTGAACCATATTATTGCTAGCCATTATGAGACTTAACCCATTCCCGCATCCGCATGTAGAGATAATATCGTTTGCTTTAAAAAAAAAAGAGTTTTAACGAAAAGCTACGGTATTGTTTACTTTAACGAAAAACCATATTTTTACACTAAAAAGTCAATTCTAATACTATTCACTTTATCCTTTATTTTCTTTATCATTAAAACTCAAAGTTTTCAAGTCATTTTCATTAGTTTTCCTTTAAAAAAAAAGGTTTAATGACAATAAAGCCCATCATTATACACCCAAAAATCAGCACAAGCCTAAAGTCTTGGTCAATCTTCAAGGGCATTCTTGTAATTTGAGTCCACCATGCATTCTCCAGCTTTCCTATAAAAGCAAGAGCAACAAGAAACATACCAAAAACAACAAATTAAATTCAGAAAAAGGGGAAGTGAAAGGCTTGGAGAGATGCTGGATATAGGGGAGGAGACTGTCAAGAAAAGCTGCTCTCTTGCCTTCAAGGCACACAAATCCCCAGGTGATCCGTTTCTTGTGGAGAACTCTGCTGCAGGATCATCAGATGTTGTTATCAGCTTTCCCGCAGGAACTTGGTCTGTGGAGAGTTTGTTTTCTGGAGAAAGTCCATTTGGAGAAGCAAAAGTCGATCTCGAACTCTTTCCTTCCTTGAAAAGTGTTGGAAACTATGATCCAGCTGCAAAGCCAGAAGAGAGAGACTTTGCAACTGCAACTATCAACCAAGCATTCGTTGACAAAGTTAAACAAGTATTGGACAATTCCCAGCTGAAAATTAAGGTACTGTTTAAAATTTGAATACATTTGGCAATTGTTTAAAATTTGAATTGCCATAATGCTATTAGATATTGTTTCTGTGTTACGGAGTAGGCAATTATAGTTGTTAAACTCGTTTGGATGTGTTTTTAAAATAACTGAAAACGTTTGTGGAAATGTTTTTAGAACCTATTTTTAGTAAAAATGCAAGTGAATTCTGGAAAAACATTTAAAGTACTTCTTGTAAGAAGTACGTAACTGTGCTTCTTGCATAAAGCACTTCAGATAATTTTGGAACCTAAAACCATTTTCTCTAAAAACACTTTTAATCATTTTAAAAATATATCCTGGAAAAACATTTAAAGTGCTTCTTGTAAGAAGCACGTAACTGTACTTCTTGCAGAAAGCACTTCAAGTGATTTTAGAAACTAAAACCATTTTCTCTAAAAACACTTTCAATCATTTTAAAAATACATCTAAACGATATGTCTAGTCGTGGAAAAACTTGCGAAGGAGTTTGGATTTATATATTTGGACAAAGTTAAATTAACCGACCGGATTTCGGTTGAGCATATTACAGCAAAATTTGAGGCATATAAATACGATGTGATGTGGGCCAATTCAATTGTAATTCGTGTTGTCATTCACTCTTAAATCTTAATTTTTTCAGGTGCAAGAGGCTATCAATGCAAAGAAGAGAATAATATTTACTGGCCACTCTACCGGCGGTGCAATTGCTGCGTTTGTCACAATATGGTTCTTGGAAAATTTCTCGAAAGAAAACAGTGGATCGTTCTTCTGTGTGACTTTCGGATCTCCCCTTATTGGTGACCACATTATTTCTCATGCTCTTAGGAGAGAAAATTGGTCTGAATACTTCATACATTTTGTCATGAGATATGACATTGTCCCTCGGATTTTGCTTGCTCCTCTGTCATCCATTCGACAAGAATTCGAGAAAATCCTCCCCTTCTTCGATCCAAACTCCTCTGAGTACAAGAGTCAATCAGTTGGATCATCCCAGGCGGCCTTGGATCTGTTTACAAAGGTGATGAGCAGTGCATCATCTGTTGCAAGCAGTGCCGCCTCTAAACTGATGGGGAGTCCAAATCTACTACTCGAAACTGTAACGAAGTTCATTAACCTAAGCCCTTACAAACCTTTTGGCACTTATATTTTCTGTACCGGGAATGGGAAACCGCTTGCCTTGAAAAACCCCGAAGCTGTGTTGCAACTCTTGTTCTTTACTTGTCAATTAAACAACGAAACTGAAAGGGCAACAATCGCCAGTGAATGCTTGAACCAGCACTTGGGATACTATGATGTACTTGAAGGTAGCTTGGACATGCAGAGTGTGACTTGTGAGGATAACTTAGAAATGCTCAACTTAGCGTCAGATGGTATCTTTGATGACCTTGGCCTGGTAAGTACTTTTTTTCCTTTACAAATGTACTTAAAAATAAAAACGTCATCACACGAGCCCTATTATTATATCTGGGGTCTGTAGCGTGTTCTGATATTTTTCTTGTAATATTGCAGAGTGCAAGAGCTAGACAATGCGTTCGCGCAGCAGGTGTATTCCAGAAGCAAAAACAAGACAACAAGGTCAAATTTGATTCAAAAAAGGTAAAAATGGAGGAAGAAATGAAAAAACTAAGAGACTACCGAGGCTTGTACGAGGACAATGTGGGATACTATGACGCGTTCAAGCTTCAAGGGGTGAAGAAAGATTTCGAAGCGAACGTGAGTAGGCTTGAACTTGCAGCCATATGGGATGAGATTACTGAAATGCTGAAAAAATACGATCTTCCTGATGAATTTGAGGCTATACCAGACTGGGTAAAGCTCGGAACTGAATTTCGCAACCTTGTCGAGCCTCTTGACATTGCTAACTTCTACAGGCACGCAAAGGGAGAAGACACTGGAGTCTATATGAAGAGAGGCAGGCCAAAGCGTTACAAATACACACAAAGATGGCTCGAGCACGAAAAGAAACTGCCAGTAGGTTCCCGGGGGGAATCCTGCTTTTGGGCCGAGTTGGAGGAGTTGCACAAACTTTCTGGCAACCTCCAGGCAGTGAACAAGGAGAAAAAGAGAGTCTTGAACCTTCAGGAACAAGTAGGGAAATGGATTGAGGATGGGGTTCTCGGCATGGATGTCTTGAAGTCGTCCACCTTCCAGGCGTGGTGGAGCCAACTCCCCCATGGCCTCAAAGCTGAAACTATTTCAGGACTCATGACTGGTGCAGGAAATAGCCAAGTGGAGTAGTACTAACAAGTAATTAAGTGATAATAAGGGGGCAGAGCTAGGGTTAGCACCATAGCCACTGGTCGGACAGTGTGCCTGCCTCCGGCTCTGCACCCAAGTTTGAATCTCCTCTCCGCAGTTTTACTGTTTGTTGTGTCTGTGTTTTGTTTTGGTATGGTTTTGGTTTCAAGTGCCGTTTTCATTTGTAATGGTTTTGGTTCCAGATGTGCAATAAATGTTCAGCAAAAATAACATCTATAATTTCTTAGATGCGCTGGCACTCAGCTCCTTTAGTCTGCTCACAGTGAATAGTGATAGGCCCCATGATCAGTTTAATTGGCCAAATCATCTCCATCTCTAAAACTAAATAGCCTAGTCAATTTTATTAAAATATTATTAATTTCTGACTTTATAAAAAAATAATATTAATTTTTGACATTTTATTTATTTTTTTAAAAGTTTTTTTGTCGAAAAATTTGGATCGTTGATCAGAAAATCAAATGGTCCTCATTGTGCCACATCAGTACCTACTAATTTTAAATTTCAAATTTTTTTTTACCATTGTAATCCAACAGCCCATAAAAATTGCCGTTCGAAATCCAAAAGTCCTCATTGTGCCACGTATCCACACGGAAGAACCACATATTGCGCCTGCACAGTGGGCCCACCTCTGCGATGATGTCGGCCACTCGCAACCACACGCGTGTGTTTTCCACACGCTAGGTGCAAAAAAAATAAAAGAAATATCAAGTGGCTGACGTCAGCCTGTTGTCATGTAGGCCGGTCTCTAGCTCAGCATGTTTTGGGCCGGCCTATGGATTGGCTTGGGCTGGGTGCCAACCTATTTAGATGGGCTGGAGGGTTTTTAATGGGTGCCAGCCTATTTTTCCCACTTTGGACCAGCCTATGTGCTTAGGGTGGACTTGCTATAAAGGAACCACGAGGATCGCAAAATCACACGTGTTGAAGTTGTGTGTCTCGATACATGCCATGAACATATATGGGCATAAAAACAAAAAAACAATGCCTTCTCTCTAGCTCTATTTCGCAGTAAATTTCCAAATCAACCGAGCAAACACAATTTCCTGCAAAGTAAGAAGAAACTTTCAACGAAGTGGAAGGCCCGTCAACCAAGTCTTTAAATATTAAGAAAACAATTTCTTCTAGTCTTCTTTAAGTGAAAGCATATGTGGACCCGGGTGGTCTCGGGACCACCCAGAAATGTGAAGAAGCGCATGTGAAGATCTCTAATGATCATCCAACGGTTTGGACAAGTGGTAGATGAGAGAATATTTAAACCAAGAAGAAAGATTTAATTTAGATGAAGAGGAGCACAAAGAAGACCACCATGGCTGTGCTGTTCTTGGACCTTGGTTCCATAGAAGAAGAAAGACTCCCTCTCCATTTCCCACTTGTCAACTCCCTTTTTTTTTTTTAATTGTTATCCAATCAGGTTATGCCGCCTAACATTTTAATTAATTAAAAGGTAGTGTATTACTCAAGAATACTTTTTATTAAATTTATTCAACTTCTGAAGAATATTTTGCAAAGTATTATAAACTCTTAATTACTTGAACTTTCATCTTAAACTACTGAACTTACTAAACACTAAAGCAAAAATTCAAATATTTTAGGGTGTTATATGTTAAATAAATAATTTCAATTCTCAAAAGTTTAGTTTTTTTAGTGTAAATAGACACTTACATATGTGACATATACGTGCCTAGGCCACTTTTACGGGCGTAGGATTTCTCACCAAACAACGTTATGCAGGCACCAATCTGCGTCTTGACAGATTTGATCACTCCAATCAACAGCCTGTCACCGGCAGTCTGCCTCACGCTCTGTATCAGCTGCGGGCGCGTTACCTTGTTCTACTGCAAAATCAATCGAAAAGTTCGAAATAAAGTGATCATGTTGTCATGATTCATGAAGATTAAACATGAGAAACAGAAAATGCCATAAAACTTTGAATTCGTTGTGACAAGCAACAAGCAAGTGCATTTTCTGAGGAGGCAAGAGCTTCGAGAGAATGGACATCAGAGTAGGGAAGCTCATCCAGGGAGATGTCGGGGTGGTCTCAAAGCACTCTGCTGCATAGTTGGCACATCTGAAACAACTGAACATGCAAAACCAGAGTTAAATCTCAGTCCGAAAACCCGAAATCTTCACCAAACCAAACAAGGAACACAAACCAAATTACCAATTCAAATTTCGAATTGAGCTACTAACCATTAGGGAGAGTGCTAGGAGCCTTGAAACTGATCACATGACAAGGATAATTGTGAGAGTTCACGATAGCACTCCAAACAACATATCTTCTCGGATTGACCAGTTTCCACTTCAGTGTCTTCCTCCTTGCAGCTCGATTGCTTTGAGCCCGGCACTACCATTTCTGCCTTCCCCAATATCGCACGGCACAGCAAGATGTGCTTCAGCCCATTTCCATCCACAGCGGACGACAATGCCCTACACAAATGTTCAATACAATCCCCTAATTTTTCGATAAAGCTGAAACGTTTCGATATTAAAGATGTTGAACCTTGGCATTCTTGGTCCTCTGTATCCGCAACTCCTCGAGAAATTAGTACAAAACAGGACACTAGTCATATATGAACCTGTTCTTACCACTAAAAACACGTTCATTAATTAGTACAGCTGATTACACGTGTTCTTACCGGTAAGAACATGTTTAGTTGTAGAGCTGAAAAATTTACAAGCTAAGAACACGTGTAAATTTTCAGCTCAATCAGAGAATGTGTTATTACCGGTAAGAAGATGTTCATATATAACTAGCGTCATGTTTTGTACTAATTTCTAAAAAAATAATTTTAGGCCTCGAGGTCTACTCCTTCCTAGATCCTCTTTATTGACTGAATGCAGGGCATGACATGTCTTGACACGCTAACCCTCCATTGGCATGTTGAGTGTGAGTTCATGTGGAGGTGATGAAGAAGCTTGTTCCTCGTTTGACGGTTAAGAGGGCTTCAGAACCAAAGTTCGTGCTTATTCTAGGCATGCATAGATAAGGGTTAGTGCTATATGTTTGGTCCTTCCTAACCCCATTGCACGTCGAAAGCGAGTACAAGTGGCAGCAACGAAGTTTCTTGGTCCCCGTTGAACTCTTCGGTTGACCCTGTTGCCTCGTTTACGATGGGCTTGTGCGAGCACAATGTGGGATACTACGACGCGTTCAAGCTTGAAAAGCACAGGAAAGATTTCGACGCGAATGTGACAAGGCTTGTGCTTGCAGGCATATGGGATGAGATAACTGATATGCTAAAAAAATATGATCTTCCTGATGAAATTGAGGCTATATCAGATTGGGTAGAGCTGGGAACTGAATATCGCCACCTTGTCGAGCCTCTTGAAATTGCTAACTTCTACAGGCACGCAAGGGGAGAAGACACCGGAGTCTATATGGAGAGAGGTAGGCCAAAGCGTTACAAATACACACAATGATGGCTCGAGCACGAAAAAAACTGCCAGTACCCCGGGGGAATCCTGCCTTTGGGGAGAGTTGGAGGAGTTGCACAATCTTTCTGGCGACGACCAGGACCACCAGGCAGTGAACAAGGAGAAAAAGAGAGCGATGAACCTTCAGGGACAAGTAGGAAAATGGATTGAGGACAGGGTTCTCGGCAAGGATGTGTTGAAGTCGTCCACCTTCAAGGCATGGTGGAGCGAACTCCCCGTTGACCTCAAAACTGAAACTATTTCGGGACTTATGAATGGTTGAGGAAATATGCAAGTGGATTAGTACCAATTAAGTGATAATATTGGGGGCAGACCTAGGAGTAGTGCCGTAGCCATTGGCATTGACGGTGTGCCAAGTGAGGTATACATGCTATGTCAACCAATGAGTTTATCGCGTTGAGTATTGGTTATATGTGGCAATTGTCATATCACGTTGTACATGAATGTGGTAAAAAATTATGGTTTGTCTAGTATTTTCTGTTTAGATATTTTTTTTCCAGTACTTACAAACATTCACGTTTTTCTTGAGCTTTGGGTGTCATCGATGACGATTTAGCATTGACTTTTGGTCTACCTAAGCCTGTAACGTAACTTGTAACGGTCAGACTCTCCTTCCTATGAAAGTGAACCCCATATTACAGAACAAAGCGTTCCTCTGCCTGGCTCCAGCTATTCACCCAAGTTTGAATCCACTCTCTACAGTTTTAGTGTTTTGCTTTGGTATAGTTTTGGTTACAAGTACAGTTTTCGTTTGTAATAGTTTTGGTTCCAGACATGCTAGGAATGTTCAGCACAAATAACATCTATACTTTTCTTAAGGGAACCAGAAGGCTTACAAAAATATGACAACAAAATGCAATTGTTGAGGTTGTGTGGCTCGATACAAGCTATGAACACAAGCGAGCGTGACAATTCACTGCACAAATACCACAATAATTTACACGCCAAAAAAAAAAACGGAAAGAGCACTAAATCGGCATAAAAACAAAAACAATGTCTCCATTCTAGCACTATTTTACAGTAAATTTCCAAAGCAACAGAGCAAACACAATTTCCTGCACAGTGAGAAGAAACTTTCGACGAAAGTGGAAGGCAAAGACGTTGCATTGCAGTATTAAGAAAACATTTTCTTCTAGTCTTCCTTTTTCTTTTGGGTCAACTTCTAGTCTTCTTTAAATATTAAGAAAACATTTTGTGGAATTAGTAGGAAACTTACATGTGAAGTACATCAAATTTAAGCCTCGTCAGCCAAGGTAAAGCATTACTTGTTTATGACAATTAATAAACACTTTACAGAAATATCCTAACCACGTCAATCATATACATGCCATCTTTACACCTACTCGCAACCAAGAGGGCCACTAATGAAGTCAAATAAAGATGCGTCCTCCTCTGTTGTGTGTGGGAGTGCAGATGACGTATATCATAAAAAAAAATGAAGTTCTGTTATAAAATTAATTGGTAGTATGAGAATAATACAACAATTCATACTCCCAATAGTCGACTGGTGAAGACAAGAATTCCAACCAAAACAAAACAGGAAGCCCAAGTCTTGACCAAGACTTGAGGGCATCCTTATACTTTTCTCATCCATTCCATCCCGCCACTCCTTTAAAGCAAGACCCAAATCAAATTATCAAAAACCAGAAAAGAAAAAAAATACCATAATTTAGAAAAATGGGAAGTGAAAGGCTGGGAGAGAAGTTGAATATAAGCGAGGAGCTTATCAAGAAAAGCTGCTCTCTTGCCTTCAAGGCACACAAATCCCCAGATGATCTGTTTCATGTGGAGGAATATGCTTCTGGATCATCAGATGTTGTTTTCAGCTTCCCAGGATCTTGGTCTGTGGAGAGTTGGGCTTCTGGAGAAAGTGCTTTTGGGGAAAAAAAGATCCAACTTTCACTCTTTCCTTCCATGAAAAGCATAGGTCATTATGATGAAGCTGCAGGACCTGGTGGGCACCAAGATTTTGCCATTGCAAGTTTCAACCAAGCCTTTTTGCAGAAGTTTGAACATGTATTGCAGAATTCCCAGCTTAAAAATAAGGTATCAATTTGATATTGTTATTCATTTGCTATAGTTGCTAATTATAAATTTTTAATTTTGCCACATAAACATTATATGTAAAAGAATGTAAAGTACTACGTCGAAAACTTAGACAAAATAAAACGCTATGTATAAGCGAGTGTATTCACAATAAAATTATACAAGTGCTAAAACTGACGCGGACTTTTCATGTATAAGCATTTGATAGCGTTACACTTTAAAGAAAAACACTTCAAATCCAATACTTCAGAAAAACTGTCTACTGCGTGAAGATTTTTCCTCCTGATGTGCTATTTAAGTGCTTTTGCATAAAACGTATAGTTTTCAGAGCAATTTTCCTAGTTTACTAAACTATTAACATTTTGACATTTTGTAATAAAACCCGACACCTATTGGCTGTGCCTTAGTACGCACAAATATAATGTGTTGCGGGATGTTAATTAGTAACTCAGGTGGTCTTTCATTCTTAATTCTCTCAGGTACAAGAGGTTGTCAATGAAAGGAAGAGAATAGTATTTACCGGCCACTCTACAGGCGGTGCAACTGCCGTGCTTGCCACAGTCTGGTGCTTTGAAAATTACCCGAAACAAAGCCATGAAACATTTTTCTGTGTGACTTTCGGGTCTCCCCTTATTGGTAACCATATTATTTCCCATGCTCTTAGGAGAGAAAATTGGTCTCAATACTTCATACATTTTGTCATGAGATATGACATTATCCCTCGGATTCTGCTTGCTCCGCTCTCTTCCATTCAACATGAATTCGAGAGGATCCTTCCCTTCTTCGACCCAAATTCCCCCGCCTATGCGAGTGAGTCGATTGGATCATCCCAGGAAGCCTTCCTTTTGTTTAGAAATGTGATGAGAAATGCAGCATCTCTTACAACTCATGCTGCTTCCAAACTACAGGGGAGTACCAACCCATTACTCGAAACTGTAAAAAAGTTCGTTAAGCTAAGCCCGTACAAACCTTTCGGAACTTACATTTTTTGCACCGGCAACGGGAAACTGGTTGTCATGAAAAACCCTGAAGCTGTGCTGCAACTCTTGTTCTACTCGTGTCAATTGAGCAGCGAAAGTGAAGGAGCAAGGATCGTGCTTAAATGCTTAAACGAGCATTTGGCCTACGAAAATGAGCTTGAAGGCAGCTTGGACATGCAGTGTGTGACTTATGATGATAACCTAGAAACGCTCCCCTTAGCCTCAGATGGTTTCTTTGATGACCTTGGCATGGTAAGTACTTTAATCGTTTCAATAATATTACATCACTTCTCTTCAAAATAGTACGCTCTAACTTTGTCGAAAATCGCAGAGCGAAAGGGCTAGATTATGCCTTCGCGCAGCAGGAGAATTCGAGAAGCAAAAACGAAGAAACCAGGAGAAAGTTGGTTCAAAACTGGAGATGATCACGAAACATTTGAAAATAATTGAAGACTACCGGGCCTTATGCGAGCACACTGTCGGATATTACAAAGCCTTCAAAATTCATAAAAACAAGACAGATTTCGATGCTAATTTGAGCAGGATTGAGCTAACAGGTATAATGGATGAGGTCATTGAAATGTTCACAAGATACGACCTCCCCGATGAACTGGAGGCTACAAAAGAGTGGATAAATCTTGGAACTAGGTATCGCCGCCTTGTCGAGCCTCTCGATGTGGCTAACTACTACAGGCACTCGAAGGACGAGGACACCAAATCCTATATGAAGAAAGGCAGGCCAACGCGCTTCAAATGGATGCAGAGATGGCTCGAGTATGAACAGAAACTGCAAACTGGTTCATGCGGGGAGTCTTGCTTCTGGGCAGAAGTGGAGGAGTTGCACAAGCTTTCCGGCAACTTTGTGGCGGTATACGAGGAAAGGGAGAGAGTTTTGAGAGTTCAGGAGCAAGTAGGGAAATGGATTCAGGACGGGGTGATCGGTAAGGATGTGTTGCTTAAGTCGTCCACCTTCGAGGAATGGTGGAGCAAACTTCCCGCTGACCTACAAACAGAAACGATTTCGCTACTTGTGAATGGTTTAGGAAATGTGCAAGCGTAACAGTACGATGGTGTGCAAATTTGGTTCCAACGAGTGGGAACCGAGAATAAGATGTAGAGTCGTCTTCATTGTGTATGTCTAAATGTATGCCAGTTCCTGTAAGCCTTACAGAATAACAGCAAAACCTGGATTTTTCGTGGATTTGTTCGTTTTCAAGATCAAACGCGAAATATAGAACTTGACACACCCCGTTCTGACGTACTCGAGATCAAACTAAAAAGATTTACGCAGAACGGCACAACAGGATTCAATCTTATCATACATCCTACACCGGCACGTTAATTTGCTCGAGTGTGCTACAAATCACTTCCAGATAATACATTATATGTTCCGAACGAATAACATGTATAAGATAACCAGAAGGGTCACAAAATAACATTAGTTTGCTGGACTGTCGGGAGCTTTTATAAATGGCTTCCCTACTGCACATGCACAAGAGAGATCAGATTAGTTTGCTACAACGCGTTTTCAACACATGGAGGGAGTGCACAAAAGAACATCAACATTACTAATCAAGGTCATAGTCGACGAGAAGAAACACATAAAGCAAATACTAGTAATCACCATAAGAACTACGAATTCTAAAACGTAACAGTAAGCATCAAGACATGAATAGTTTCGTTATGTGTAAAAGGCAAATTGGTGTATCAAACCATTCCATATATGAAGAAATGCAAGTGAAACATTTGAGTTTAATTTCCTTGCTACGGCTGCTTGAGAAAGAACAGAGAATCCATGTATACAGTCAAGTTAAACTGCAATAGAAATACGAAAAAAGCCATGAAAGATACAGACAAGTGAAACAGTGATAGAAACATGAAAAAACCCATGAAAAGCAGGACTTACAAGTGACCGGAGTCATTATCTCCAGGTTCCTGAGGGATAAAAGATACCCTCTGTATTTTTTTGTCGAAGGAGATAAAAGATAAATAGTACTAAATCAAATGCAACATAAGTCTAATACCTTCATGCCTTAAACATTTGACTAATCCATAGACAGAAGTTGAAAAGGTACATAGCCCTCGACAGAGGGGTTAAGACCCTCGACGATGGTACCAACACCGTCCTAAGCAAGAGAAGCTCCTAGGTTCCCTCTTGAAATTGTACCCTATTCTCTCACATGAAACATGTTACCAGCAAAAACTAATTGTAGATTACGGTTTGCTAATATCCATGTTAACCTTAAAAGACTGATGCCCATGTACAGAAATCTTACCCAGACGAAGCTCCACATGAAAATTCTACACACCATAACCTTAGAAAACTAAGATCCCCTACATTAGAAGTATAAACAGGTAAGTGTATAACATTGTTCTCAAAAGTTAAACAAATATATTAATGGACCACAAACAAGATCCGAAATTTCTAGATTACCATGACTTAACAGCTGAGATTAATGAAAGGGACCTCGCGTTTGAATCCAAATCCAGCCATAGAGATGTACAATTATGAAGAAACTATAGAGTTAAACCATTAGGAACAACTCATCCGGGATACGGATGGCTTCTACACCATTAATTAGAAATGAAAATAAACCAAAACTAAAATACGACAACCAAATACTACATAAAGGAAAAATTAAACTAAAAGAAGTAGCATACCAGAGAATAATTGATTCATGTATTGAATTTCTATACCACCTTATATATTCACATAAGAACACCGAGTCACTGAGTTCTAAATCAGCAAATGCACCATACAGATAAGAACCAACTCAAAATAGAAGCAGGTCAATTCCGGGCGCTCAAAACCCTATATACCCACATCTAACTAGCTAAATCAAATTCTAACACTGTAAAACACACAAAACGGAGGACTCGAAAAACCAGAGACCAGCATACATACATAACTCACGAAAAGCAGAAGCTCTCCTTAGGACCTTGTGATCATGCTACAAGAACGAGGCAGCTGAAATGTGAGACTTCCTCCATGCACACTTGTCTCTGCCTCAACAGGCTCATGCTCGTACGGCTTCCTGCAGCCAGGGCAGCGACCGTCCTCCTCCAGAATCCTATTGTGGCAGAAAAGGCAGAGCCGGAATCCGCACAAGCAAGGCAAAAAGCTCGTGTCCGTGAAATCCAAATCTTCATAGCATATAGGACACGAGGATGGCACGGCAACACCATTATAGGCCCAAGGAACACCACTACAACTGTAATGTTTCCGGTTTGAATTCGGCAAGCTAAGCTGCTTAGCCAAATTGGGCAGACTCTGAGGCCGAAATGCATCGTCAGGCCTCCAAGCATGGGCATTCCCCCAAGCTTTAGGGATAGCTCTGCCACACTGAGGGTTCAAATTCTCAACCCCATCGGACCCAATAGTCGTTTCCTGAGGAGAAACCATTTGAGCAATTGGCTCTGGGGGCGATTCTGGACATGGGATTTTCGGCTTCTCATCCGCAGCTAAGGCGTCAGCCACCGCTTCCCAATCGTCCAAGCAACCATCGTCACCACCAACTTCCTCATCCTCTGTGATATTACCAGAGCAACAGCCACCGCTGCTACTACTGCTGCTAGTAAAGGTAGTCTCGGAATAGTTGCTGCCCAAGACACTACTTGTCAAACTGGTCGGACTGTTCGACTCCAAATCGCTGTCATAGTGGTGGTGATGGTGGATCGATCCGTCAATCTGTCCACCTCTGGGCTTCATCTCCATATTACCAAATGAACGGTTGTTATTCCGCTCCTTGCCCACTTTAATGACGCCGTTCAGTTCCTCCTTGCAATCCTTGTTCTTCACAGCGCCTAAATCCCACCAAATCCAATCAATCAAATGCCAAAAACAATAAATTTTTACAGAAATCCCCACAAATCTCCGAAATTTAACAACATATACAATCACAAAGCAATTAAATGTATAAATTATAAGATCGCATGCACACCTTGAGAAAGCCATTGCTCCCGACGAACATCGAGCTTGCACTGCTTCAATTTGGCAGACCTGGCCTGAAAAATCCCCAAATAAATCAATCAAATCGTCAAAAATCAATCAAGAAACAAACTTTCGCACCTAGAATCTCAAGAAATCTAAAAAAAGAGGGAATTAAAATTTGAAATCTCACCCTCTTCTTCTTCCCCAAATCCCTGCCGCCGTTGTTCGGGGCTGCATGGACGGAGGCGCTGGTAATTGCATCGGAAAGCATTGTTCCTGTCTCAACGGACGGATTCAAAATTCCAAAGATTCACAGAAAAACCCTAAAATTTGGTAAAAATCTTCAAGAGATTGAGAGAGAGAGAACAGGATGGATAACGGAAATTCGTAAACTTCTCTGCTCCGCTCGCCCTTTCGTGCTTCTAGAAACGTCTGGGTGAGTTACATTTATATAGCGGTTTATTCACGTAAATGCCCCTGTATTTTATTTAATTTTCGGGCTTGTCCCATTGAGGTTTACAGAATTTTGATCCCTTTTTAGGGAATTATTTATGTACGGAAAGGGTGTTTTTGTAAAGTGCTTTTAACGAAAAAACGTGCATGATTCCGCTTCACGGAGACTTTAAATCCGATACGCCATCGTTTCAGGTTTTGATTCTCTAGGAATTTTTATCTTTTGAATAATTACAAAAATATTGGTGCACGAACGTAAAAGTAAATTCCAGATGAGATACACTTAATTACACATTAATATCGATAACCTTCTTAATTTATTTTTTAAAAATTAAAATTAAATTAAATAAATAAATTTACTGTACTTCAAGTATTTCTTAATCCTTATAATATTAATTCTAAAAGAAATGCCGATCTCACTTAATGGGATAAGCCCTGATTGTTATTGTTATTGTTGTATTCTTATTTTAACGACAATATCCATAGGATAATCAATGTGATTAAGAACGCGTGTTCAATAGCTATATTTGCACAATTTGACTGCATCTTTGAAATTCATTGTATTGAGTATTTCATATCCCGGCAAATTTGTAATAAATAGTAATTTTACACTCGTTTTCTCTTTTTGCACTTTCTTCTCGTTTAAGTCGTATTTTCATGATAAGACTTACGGTTTGGTTAATGGGCTGCAATGCAAGTAATAATTTTACACTCGTTTTCTCTTTCTACATTTTTTTTCTCGTTTTGGACGAAGTTTCATGTTTACTCAAAGTTTTACTTGAAAGGGTCAAAATAAAAATAAAAATAAAAAATTGCATGAAAAATAACATGAATGCACATCGTTGTTTTGGGTTTAGAAGTTCAAGATGGTGACATTAAATCAAATACTTAGTGAAACTCAACTCCTTACAAATTTCTACTTTCTTCTGACTATCTGAATTGGATTAGGACAGAAGTATGATTAACATAAAGACAATTGTCAATTATATATGTATATTTATATTACTACCACTCTTCTCTTCCATCATAAAAACATGCATTAACTGCTTATTTAATTCAAAATTTAACTTGTTATGGTATAAATAAATATTCTGTAGTTGGTATGGTATCTACGTGTTTCATACTAAAAGTTTTTTTATTGTTCATACGATGACAGCCAATATAATATGTTCATATGTGTTTGATGACCGCTTTTGAACCAATATGGTTGTTTGAAATTGACATATATTCTCAGTTTGATTCTTCACAATGAAAATCGATAAAAGTGGTATCTAAGTTTGTCCATCATGAATCGTTTTGGTCATTCTATGAAAAAGCTGTCAATATATTTATTAAATTGTCACATAAACGACCACGTGACCACCTTTTAAAGGGTTTTTTTGACCAAACCGACTCTTTTACTTAACGAGAATATTGACAAATTTTTTATGAAATGACCAAAATGATTAGCGGTGAACAAACTCAAGGACTACTTTTATCGATTTTCATTGTTAGGGACTAAAGTAAAGAATTATATCAATTTCATATATTGTTTTGGCTAAGAAGTCATTTGATGACACATAATGTGACAATAAACTTATGTTGGTTTAGTTATACTATTGGGAGATATTTAATTTGATCGTTGCTATCAATTGTTGATCATGATTCATCAAGATATGCGTCTTCAGACTCATTGAGATATCTACATAAAAGTTGACGATCAACTCGGTTGCCATGAGTGCAAGATGCTAGACAAAATGCTTCGTAAAACCGGAACTAATGAGCTGACGTCTCAACTCTTAAAACTATATTTAAGTGATGATTAAGAAGATGGTTAGTCAAAATTATAGTACTAAACCAACCTTAAAACCCATCACCATATATATTGACATCACATCATGTGTAATTCCACCCCTATGAATCATATATTTAATATTGACGTCGATCAAAATATGTAAGATTTAAAAAAATACGTTGCCTAAAGAAAAGATTTCAAAATATGCATAAATATCGAGGGAAAAATGAAGGAGCCGGCCTTTGACTAGCAGGCAGGCATAGCCATATTGTTTTTGCCAATTCAAGAAATCAAGCTGTTGCTAGCTGCGGCATAATCGTGTGTTAATTAATATGCATTGCAACGTCAACAAAATTTTAGAGCAAAATTTAAAATTTGTATATGACCTCGCATCGAGTTTAGAATTCGTTCCTTAACTTAATAAAACGTGTACCATTGATCTTTGCCGTTAACTTCCACAAAATAATTGTTAGTTTGATGATGTGTCATCTATGTAGGTCCCACATAACCAAAATCTTTCACCATCCAAACAATAGAACATTGATATTCATCTTCACTTGTAAGTGAGAGATTTTAGTTCGATTCTCACTACGACGAATTGAAACTGAATTATTGTGGTTAGTTCATTGTAAGACTTAACACACTTTTCACTCAATAATACAAATTATATCGTGTGTGTAAAAAAAAATAGACCTTTTGGAATTCAATCAATAACAAAGTTACAAAAATGGCTTAAATTAATTGCTCTACTCCAATTTGACCAAAAAAAAAAAAAAAAGGCTCTGCTCCAAAAGAAAAAAATTATACGCTTAATCTTCATGGAGATGCAGGTCCTGCAGGGCATGCCAGTGCTTATTGGCTCTAATGGTCATGTACTAGGCCACTTATTTTCAGCTCCATCAACTAAAACAAGTTTAAGTTCCATCCTAATACATGCAAGATGTTCCTTCAGTTTTTAACGTAGAATCACATTCTCAATGCGCGCTCATAAGGGGTGTCATTTATCTTAACGCATAAACAATATATATTGAGTGACGTGAGAACGCATAGATCTTTGAGCTCAACACGTAAACGTAAATGTTTCACCTTAAAACATATTGGCACTAGGAGAGCAGCTAAACTTCTTACAAGCACATGTAGTGCAATGTCTTTCAACATCAACACGATAACTATGAATAAACAACGTAAGTCAATGCAAACATTACAATTTGTAATTCAATAACTGAAAAAATAGAAATTAAATTGATTATTGGGAAATTTAAACCAGTAAACAATCGTTCTTCATAAGTAAACCATCCAATACAAATCCAGTCATTTGTGGTAGATTTTGGCTTCATTGTTGGACATTTCTTTCAATCTATAGCTTTCGACTGAAATTTGCTGGTAGGAAGCTGTAAAACTCGTCGAGAAGATCACGATCCTGAAGAAGAAGGGTCACCTGCAACAATATTCAGCAACAGTTTCAATAATATGTTTTTTTTTTTCAGTCAATTTATGACTTGTATGTATATACGGGTTCCTTGTTATGTCGTATGAATAAGAATCTCGTCCAACAAGAGGTTTGTAACTCACGTAATTGAGAGTGATTGTGAACATATATTCATACGTGTGTGTTCAAAATCTCCGTTTCTAATATATGTACAAAAATAATAACAATAATATTAACCTCGTCCACTACTTTGGACATGTCTATCTTCTTCGCCTGAAACTCATTCAGAATATGCAAGAACAACCTGTATTTCTGCTCGTCATTGGAAAATCGTTTCTGCAAAATTAAATACGTAGAAAAACAAATGGAAAAAAAATTAAAACAATATATAGTTCGTGTCAAAAAAAAATAAAAAATAAAAAACAACACTTGCAAATTTGTTGCTTTGAAACGTTGTACCTTGACTTTATTTACTAAATTTAACGCGTCTTCAAATTCGGCCTCAAAAAGCCAAACGGGTCTTGCAACCATCTTCTTTTTTTTTTTTTTCCTTTTCAGCAAGAAGCTGTCCAAAACTAAAATGCTCATAATAACCAAAAAATTAGGGTTTACGCAAGGAAAAAAAACTTGCTTACAAAAAATATCGAGAAATTACTCAGAGGTTCACAGGTAAAAGTTTACAAACATTTTTTAGATATATTTAAAAATAATAATAATAAGAAGGGCAACTCCATTTTAGCAAGCAGTTAAATGACATGTATGAAGGACAACTCGAATTTTCAGAAAAACATCACCCAAGTCATTTAAGAGACTCATTGGAGTTCGGATGGTCAGTTGAGAGTACTCATCAGTTGACCCCCTTGCCCCTTGATAGGTCTGACATTGGACCAAGTAATAATGCAAAATATGTAAAATATATTACCAACAGTGAGTTTCATATAAATCTCACATCAATCAACGGTTTATTCATGACCCGTAGATTACAAATTATGATAGGGTTGAAATACAACGAAAAAAAGAAGAAAAAAATTTAACAAATCGAATCGAAAACTCATTCAGATATGCAATTTCTAGGGTATCAAGATAGTTGAAAAGTGAGCATACTAATTACCTCAGTTTAAACTCGAAGCACCAGTGCTGAACAAATATTGAAGATCACGTTTAAATAGAGGGAGACACTCTTAATCTGTTCAACTTTGACACAAATTCCTTGTTTAACGAAACAGTAATCCATTTAATTAGACTAATTAGTTAGATTAGAACACTGTTTCTGGAGTGGCGTGAGTTTTTTGTTACCCCAATCTTTATCGACCAAACGGTTTGATTCCTACACAATAACAAACTTTATGGTGATGAGAGTCATGCTAACTCACGAGATAAATATATTACTCAAAATAAATATTAATTAAAAAAATTAAACTCACTTGCAACTTTTCGACTACCGTGTGAGTTTACAACAACAATAATAACAGAGTCTTATCTCATTATTTAGAATTGGTTGTAAGAATTTTAAAACGCTATTGCGTTCGATTTTGCACCAAATATTTAGTTTGTGACAAATGCTTGCCATGCTAAGAGCATAAATCGGGCCAAGATTAAACAAGGTTTTTGGACTTGCCACAACAAAAACCCAATTAGTCCCGCAACTAAGAAAGTAGAATTATGGATGAAATCTTCTTGATGCTATTGGAGCTCATAAGAACAATGCTTAGCTACTCAATAATGAGTAAGAACTCTGACTTAACAATTTTTGTCTCTGATTTATAAAATTTCGTGCCTATAATAGGAATAATTCATATTATAAATCACTATGCAAAGATAATTCTTGCAAAAGTTGAATATAAAATAAGGTCATTTAGTCAATTAATTATGGAAAATAGATAGACGGTTTGTAATGCTTTTACTATTTTTATCCATCTGTTTTTATACAGTTCACTGACTAAACGAGCTTAGAGCATTTACTATACTAAGAAAAAGTGGGCTGGACTTATTTTAAAGATTTGCATTGGGCTAAAACTTAAGCAAGTTTTCGAAATCTTTGGATGGCCAAATTATTGAGGGCCCAAAAAACAATTCTTGGGTGTCCATAAAATCAGCACCAAAGGAAGAATGAAACTGTCCCTGTCCTATTTAGTTCACCTTTCCATTTCAAATCCAACCACAAAATTATGTTGCCACCAACAAGTTCAAGGCAATTTTCAGGTGTATGCATCTCATTGCGTGGGGTTCTATGACTGGTTAGATCTGATGTTGAAGGCCTAAAGTTAGGGAACTTCAAGTTTGGACTACCATATCCAACAATCTTGTGGTCCTCAATATGGTTGACCATGGCCTAAACCCAAATTACAAAAATGATAACATCAAAGTATAAACATCAAAGTTTTGGGGTAAAATTAATGTTTAGACGGCGAGCCTAGTAGCGTAGGCTTGTAACTGAGTAAGACATTAAAGTGATTGGTGATACAGCCTTGGTCAAGTGAGGCATAGTGTTTTAATTTTGTTCATTTTTGTTGCGAAGTCACTTTAAGCTCACCCTAAACCACTCGGGTTAGTAGGGATGTCCCACCCATTATGAGTGGGTAGCAAACAAAAATAATGTTTAGACCTAATACGATTATACAAACCGTAAATTTAGGTGACACTGTTGAATTTAGTCGCTCAAGCACTGTTTTATCATATGAATATGAATTATGCTGGAGTTGGTCTCTCACACATTGTTTTATCAAAAGAGTGAGATTGTTAAAATTAATCATCCACGCACTGTTTTATCTGATAGTTTGTATGGTAAATCAAATAAGTAGGTCTAATTAAACCCCAAAAAATGCGAAGAAATGAAGACCCTAAGATGGTGCCAAGGACATTTTGTTCTTTCTTTTAATTCATTCTCTTTGAAAGCCAAAGGCCACCACCTAATTGTCCTTTTCCTTTGCATGTGGAATTATGAGGTGTGTTGAATCCGATGAGTTATTTTAAAGGCACATTACAGAAACAAGTTATGAATGATAATCACCACGGTGGTTCAGTAGTCGATGACGAACTATAGACCTATATTTCACACGGTATATTCTGAGTTTGATTCCTGCGTTGTGAATCACAAGATGGTGGCTAGAGAAAGGTAAGAATACCCTTGTGAATCTTCTTAACCCCTGAAAAAATGCATTACCTTGACGAAGCCACCAACTGATTGCTTTATAAAAAGAAAGAAGTTGTGAATCATGAAAGATGATACATGTATATAGGATACAATAATTTATAATTTTAATGGCTATAATGCCACTCAAGCTAATTTTGAGTCCACATCCCATGTGGTATGATGACCTTGGAACATGCACATTGCACACCTATAAGTCCAATCAAAGTCTTGTCTTTAATTCTAAGTCACCCACCTATATATTAAAGCAAAATGATATATACCACTACAACAAAATTCCCAAAACTTAGATCTTACGATATTATAAATTCTCGTACTCTATGTGAAAAAGTTAAGAAAGAAATAGAAGGTTTTTAGGAAAAAGAATTCATACATAAGTTATCATTATGTTAACTTTTGTTATTTTATCTTTTTCAATTCATCCGATAACCAGAAATTTAAAATAATATATGGAAGGTAAAAATGACGTGTGAATAACACAACATGGCATCAAAATCCTAATGATCATAAGATTGACTATGTATATTGATGTGTCCAATTAATCTACATGAACAATAAGAAAAATTTTCACGTGACAAACAAGCATGGCAGCAGGCAGTACTCTAACCAAAAGAATGTTTTGTTCTTGGCAGTATCTGCCGCATTCCCTGTATATGGTTTGTATACACACAACTTGGGGCTTCCCAACATATCTGAACTCGTTATCCTCCACCCTTCACTTGATGCCGAGATAGATGCCAGCAATCAATATTCACTTTAATTCATCAACTACTTTTGGCAAAAATTAATTCCAAAATCAACTTTTTCCTTTCGCTTTGTGACCCAACTCCAACGACGCTCTAAAAAATTACTCTTTTCCTTCATAAATTGAATCTAGCAAGCCCTAATAAGTGGATTGACAAAAATATCCCGCCCTGCGAGAGGCACGTGACATGCTTGAACTCGTAATCCTCCACCCTTCTTCACTTAATGCCAAGATAGATGCCAGCAATCAATATTCACTTTAATTCTTCAACAACTTTTGGCAAAAATTAATTCCGAAATCAACTTTTCCCTTTCGCTTCATGACCCAACTCCAACGACGCACCAAAAAATTGCCCTTTTCCTTCGTAAATTGAATCTAGCAAGCCCTAATAAGCGGATTGATAAAAATATCCCTCTCTATGAGAGGCAGGTGACATGTTTTAACTAAAATGAATGGAAAGTAACATATGTCATATATTTCAACAGTTAAGAGAGTCCAAGTTGTTAAAAATTAAAATTAAAAATTCAAGTGGTACTAGCGTGCATGCTTTCAAGTTCAGGTTATACTTGTGTACAATCTCATACATATAACATATAACATATATACATATGTATATACATATATATATTATAATATATTACTACTTGAATACTTAAACCGGATATATATGTTTTGAGCTTGGAAACTTCATGTTATTTGTCGCGCTACATACAAAGCAAATTGCACATGGCCTGCACCCTGCAAATAGAATTCACTGAATTGAGCCAAGACCAAAGTTCTCGTTCTCTGCATGAGAGACATACGGATGAGTTTTGTGCATCAACAGTCAACACATTAGAAAACACGTTAAGGTATGGTGCGTTGTCCTTATCGTCCCCACAATCATACATTCAATTTTGCTTGTATGGCACCCTTTAGATAAGATGAAAACTTGATTACCTCGATTTCATGCACCAGTCGTGTATGTGTCGTGCACACACTGACACACATTTGGTGTATAAAACCGAGAGAAGACAATTCTTCTACATGTATAAAGGCTGATTTAGGATTTATTGAAAGTTGAATTCAAATACCACGTGTTTTTAAAAAACTGAAAATGTTTTAGCAATAATATTTTTTTAATTTTAAAACCACTTACAATATTTCCTGCAAGAAATACGTAGCTTTTACAAGTTCATCAATTTTATTCTTTCTTGTCCACAATCATTGCCGTTAATCCAGTTGAAGTAATCAGTTCTTTTGCTTCAGAACCATTTAGCTTTCCAATGAGGGGTTAACTGGTTAATTAGGCTGGTAGGTAAGGAGAGGTTGAAAGGTTGAGACCCATATTTTACTGTACGGTTCGAAAGCACACATTTCTTGGCCAGTTGGCCCACAATTATTAACAAATTGCATTCCTGATTTGATTTTGTTGGTCCACTAATTGTTGTCAAGCACCATAAATATAACAATCAGCATTACGATTAATGGTATTTTTATTTACTTATAAATAAAATATATCATGGTCATCTTACATGAATGATGAAGACGGATAATATTGTGACGAGTTTGACACCTATTAACAACTAGTTCATTGTGTGACGTAACCTAATCCAACTTTTTTTAAAGTAGAATATCGTTGTACATAAAAATACCAAAACTATGGATATTATAGCAGTAATGCCTTTGTGAGTTTCCCGTCCCCCGAAAATGTGGATTGACGTGACGAAACCACCACCTCTATTTAAAAATAAGAAATCTATACGTTCTTATTATCTAATTCATATGGTCTAAAATTTTATAATTTTGTATGTATTCTCGTGCTAATATGCTATCATATTGAATCTTTAATTAGTTAAACATCTCTCTTATTTGTTAGGTGCAACAAATAAAGGATTAATCCGAAATTTTGAGTAATTAAATAATTAGTTCTTAAGCATGATCAAGTAAACCAAACCCTCCGTTAACCACTATGCACTCCGTTATGATTTAGTTGAATCGGATGCACTACCAGAAAATTCGCTTCAAGCAGTTATCATTTTTTAACAGTAAAAATTGTCGGCAGTGCACAGTAACTTTGGCATAATTAACCCCGGCAAATATCACGTGACCACCTTAATGCTAGGTCCAAAATGAACCCGCCATCTACACCCGGTGTTATAATTAGTCACGTGCTCTCTTGTCTCCAAATTTACCTCTCCCCGTCTCCCGGACCACCGTGGTCCTTCCACCTGAAATCCCTCCCATTCTTAAAAGTTCCCCAATTGGACCAATCAGCATCTAACACCAATGTCTGGCTCACGTGTACAGTGTACTCATCCTCATACAATCTTGAATTTCGGGCTACAAGCTCGTGACATGTTTACCCGTTTTGAATGGTATTTTATTAACTGAGACGCTAGTATTAATGTTTTAATGCGCGTATACAATTTGTAATCTAATATTCGATCTTCGATTTAAATGCCAGATTGACTCAGAGATATAATCGATTGCATTCTCATTCTTTGTCTTTTACGTTCATGATTTCTCCGAAAAATAAAATGTCGGATAAATAAATAAATGAGGCTCACAATACAATTCATAATCTAAATTTCAATCTCTGAATCAGGTATTAGATTAATTTGGAGATATAATCGATTGCATTCTCGTTTTTGGTCCTCTATAATTATGACTTCTTCGAAAAACAGAATGCTGGATAAATAAAAAAAATAAAACCCTCACAATACAATATGTAATCTAATACCCGATCGCAAAATTAAATATTAGATTGATTCGGAAATATAGTCAAGTGCATTCCTATATTCTTAACTTCTCGATTCGATTCCCATGTTCCAAGTAAACATAATCAAGGGTGATTCGGTAATCCAGCAATGTTTAATGACTAAACATCCTTGAGTGAAGTGAAAAACTGGTAATTAACGAATAACGACTGCCTCCCTAACCGAAACGACACCGTAGCGATTACCCGCGTCAAAAGTTCCGTACACCGACTCCTCTTCTCTTTCGGTTTAAAAGCACAGAGCCTCGAACCACCTTTCTCTCTAAACACACACCGACCGAACCACCGTCAGCTCCTCCGGCAATGCTGCTGGAGATTCCGGAAGCTCCGCCGCCGGACTCGTAAACTCGACCCGACTCCACCAAAACCGCTCTATCTACAATGCCTCCCGCCCAGAACCTCAAGCACCGGGTCTTCACCTGCCTGAATAAGCTCTCCGACCGTGACACTCATTCGCTTGCAGCTTCCGAGCTCCAATCCATCGCCCGGACCCTCGAACCGACATCCGTACCCGTTTTTCTTTCTTGCATCCAGTCCACCGACGCCTCCGACAAGTCTCCGGTACGCCGACAATGCGTCCACCTCATCACCGTCCTCTCTGAAACTCACGGCGACACGCTGTCCCCGTACCTCTCCAAAATGCTCACCAGCATCACCAAGCGGCTCCGCGACCCGGACTCCGCCGTCCGATCCACCTGCCAAAACGCCGTCGCTTCCCTCTCCTGCCACGTCACCAAGCCCTCTTCTTTCGGCTCGTTTCTGAAGCCGCTAACCGACGCGCTTTTCACGGAGCAGGACCCGAACTCGCAGATCGGGTCGGCCCTCTGCCTGGCGTCGGGCATCGACGCCGCGCCCGACCCGGAACCCACGAAGCTGGCGAGGCTGCTACCGAGGCTCGAGAAGCTGATAAAGTGCGACGGATATAAGGCGAAGCCGGCGGTGCTGACGTTGATCGGGTCGGTGATCGCGTCGGGCGGGGCGTCGGGTCACGGGGCTTTGAGGAGCTTGGTTCCTTGCCTCGTCGGGTTCCTGAGCAGCGAGGACTGGGCCGCGAGGAAGGCCGCGGCGGAAGCGCTTGCCAAGCTGGCGGTTGTGGAGAGAGACACGTTGTCGGAGTTCAAAGCTGGGTCCTTGAGAACGTTCGAGAATCGGAAGTTTGATAGAGTAAATTTTAATTCTTTTGTTTTAATTGATAAATTTATTTAACTATCGAGTTTTTAGCGTAATTAAATTTGTTTAATTGTTAATGTGGGTGATTTTTAATTATGTGTGATAGGTGAAGAGTGTTAGGGAGGTTATGAATCAGATGATGGAGGCTTGGAAGAAGATTCCCGATCTCTCCGACGAGGCTTCCCCACCGCCGCGATCAAATGCTTCCTCCAAAGGTATTACTAGATTTGAATCATTGATTAATGGGTCTTAGTTTTAAGTAAATTCATTGGATTAGTAGGTTTTCTAGTCTTTGAAGTGATTTTATTTGATGTTCTTCTGTTTTTCGATATTGGTTTCAGGTTCTTTGATGGATCCAGAGAATGCAAGTGATGGTGATGGACGCCATCCGGTTAGGTCTAGAAACAGCGATGCTCCTGGTTCCGGAGCTACTCAATTGAAGAAGAAAGCTACCTCGGCTAGCAGATCAACTCCGCCTGAGAGTTCTTATGCTACCACTGCTACGAAGACAAGTACTTTGAAGAGTAAGGACAAGAAGGCGAATCCAGGGACGTTAGGGAAACCAGACCGTAAGAAGCCTTCAGATTGGGAAGCTGAGATTAGTGCGCTTGGCGCTCCCTCATCGGCTGGGGCCTTTGATGACGGTTTTAAGGAGATGGATGAGAATATCCCAGAAAGAAGGATCAATGGGAACACAAAACGTACCTTGTTCCATAGGAGTTCTGATAACAAAGTGCACAAATTTGGTGGGTCAAGGTCAGCATCTCGTGTGGCTCCGTATCATGAGGAGAGGACAGAATCTACCGTTGTTGTCAGTAATGTTACCGTGGATAATCATAAGAACCACAGAGAATGCGAGGATTTATCCCGGATCCGCAATCAACTTCTTCAGATTGAAAAGCAGCAGTCCAGTTTACTTGATCTCGTGCAGGTTTGTTTCCGCTGCTTGAAAATCGAGTTTACTCGATAGTAATTTGTTTTATTTTCCTGGATAATTGCAGCTCGAAATATGCCTATATTATGATTTACTCCGTTGTAAAGAAGAAGTATAATCAACTCTTGAATCGAAACTAATGTATTACGCTAGTACTCATCCGTGAATTTGTAGTGCATTTTGATGTAGGGCTGCTGCTAATCATTTTCTTCGTTTCACTTCCTACATTAGAAATTCATGGGCAACTCGCAAGCTGGAATGCGTTCGTTGGAGACTCGTGTACAACGGCTAGAGCTAGCACTGGATGGGATCTCATATGATTTGGCTTTGTCAAGTGGAAGGATGACCAAAGTCAAGTCACGCCGCAGCTCGTGTTGCCTGCTACCTGGTGCTGATTTTTGGAGTTCCAAGTTCTGGAGGAAAACAGAAGGCAGGTACTCAACGCCAGGGCTTCCTAATTCCAGGGGCATTGCACCGGCGGTAGCCATGCGCTACAGAGCAGATGACAGTGGCAATGCTGAAGCATTGGAGAACCTTAGGTTTCAGCTCCAGGATAGGAGTGGGTTCGTTGTAAACCCTTTGGCAGAGATTCGGAGTGACTCAAGGCGTATATCAGATGCCACACGTCACTAGCGAGTTGGATTCAGAGGTACCTTACAAGATTTTCATCGCATTTCTGATGTCATTTTCATAGTGTTTGGATCGTTGGCCTGGTTGCTATCACTAGATGCCGATATGATCAAAGCAATCCGAAGGTTTGTGCTAT
Organism: Pyrus communis; assembly: GCF_963583255.1. NCBI lineage: Eukaryota > Viridiplantae > Streptophyta > Magnoliopsida > Rosales > Rosaceae > Pyrus > Pyrus communis. The sequence goes on from NC_084814.1 coordinate 22,599,590, forward strand.
GTTATTGCCTTCTCGGTTAGCAGCCTCCGCCAAATCACCGGCGATAGTATTCTTTCATGCGGTGAAACGAAGATACGAAAAAGAATATTTTGTGTTCTCTTCATTCCCTGCACCTCTCTTTGTTATTTGTATTAAGATTTCAAAGGAGTGGTATATCATCAAACGCCATTTTTCTTGGTGGTTGGTGCAGAGAATGTATTGTGTACAGAGAGGGGTCGTAGAGTAAGAGAGCCGAGAACACGGTCCGGTATATCGGGTGTTTTGACACTTGGTGTACCGAGCCCTGTTCCCAGTACATTGAAAAATCTCTTGTAGTGCAGGGCCTTCATTCCTTTTAAGTTGTAGCTTTCTTACTGATCATTACTTGCTCTGAAAGAGTTTAAGATGCGATGATGAAGATGAATTCTTTACTTTTTGAAATGGCTGTTTGTTTTGGGGTGCGACCCGACCCGACCCATTCAGTTTGATCGACGAATAAAGCAACGCAATAATTAGGCATGTTTAAAAGTATTTGCAACATCATGTTATGCCTTTAAAAGGGGAGGTATATGAAAAAATTTTAGAATGTGTCGGCCCATAGCATGGACCGGATTCAATGGTTACTGACGGTTATGGAATCTCGATCCATGCTATGAACCGGTCAATTCTTGACAGACTCAGTCACATGAAATAAGGAATTTTGAAAAAATAAAATTATAACCACCTTTTATAATTATACAAAAAAATTGATATAAAAATATTAATATACCCTTCAAACGAGGTTTTTCCCAAAATGAGGACCAAGTGTCTTTTGTGGCAAGTACGCAGGGAAGAGAAAGACAGATGGAATTTGGCGATGCAAGAATTGTAGAAAAGTGAAGCTTGACGGTGCCTACCGTGGCACTCCTAGTTTTTTCACGGCTAAGAGCAAATGAGAAAGTTTTTTAGTTATTAAGCGTATTTGGTACTTTCATCTCGACTTTTGGTTATAATTATTATAAACTTAAAAAGATTATAATTGGTTTTTTCACTTTATTGCTTCTTGCAGAAAGCACTTTAAGTGCTTTTAGAACTCAAAAACATTTTCTCTATAAGTGAATTCTAGAGAAGCACTTTATTGCTTCTTGCAGAAAGCACTTTAAGTGCTTTTGGAACCCAAAAACATTTTCTCTATAAGCGGTTTCAGTCATTTTAAATACAATTCCGAACAAGCCCTTATATTGTCAACAATATTGTTTTCACAGTTTTGATGAGAAGAGAACACTTCGATGGATTTGAAGAGCATCTTAAGCACCTGGACACAACTCCGAAAATCTATTCCATGAAAATTGGGGCGTTATCGCATATTTCAATCGAAAGGATGTACAAATCTAATAGGTTTGTGGTATTCTTGGCTTCTTATATTGCAGAAGCAGTTGTCCATTTTGTTAATGGAATGGGATAACAGTCACACCAATTGCACTTCAACCAACACAAAATTCACCGCATAAACTAGTATTGACTTAGAGCTCGTTTGGAATTACTTTTGAAATAGCTGAAAACGCTTTTGGTGAAAATGTTTTCGGAACCAATCCTCAAAAAAAATGCAAGTGAATCTTGGAAAAATACTTAAATGTCTCATGCAAAAAGCACCAGTTATGTGCTCTGGAAAACGCTTTCAGTCACTTTAAAAGCATTTCCAAACCAACCTTTCTCTAATTTACGCCGTCTTTCACATTGGATTGCCACTATTCTGAACAAAGGAAGGCGGAGAACTATTGTTTACCGGTGCGCCGGGGTGAATGGGTTCAAAAGCTTTTTACTATCGAAAATGGCTACAAAATTTAAACAGAAAGGGACGATCTTTCATGCTTCGTACAAGATCACATTGATAACAAATCACAGAAACTGAGAACATAAAGCAAAACCTAGTTGGAGAGAGAGAGAGAGAGAGGGGTGTTAAGAGTTACCGATTGAGCTTTGTGCCAGGCGAGGCCTTTGTGGACATTGGCGGAGAAAGTGGCGGCGAGGTATAAGGTGGTGACGCCGAGCCCCGCCGTGAACGCCTTGAATGCCCAATCCCCTGCCTTGCTTACTATCCCCATCTCTCGCCCTCCGCTAGTTTTGGTATCGTCTGCGCGTGAGTGCGAGGCGCGCAAGCTCCTCGTCCTACTGGTTAAGGGTTTGTTTGGAATTGGCTTTGGAACGACTAAAAGTGTTTTATGATAATAAAAAATGCTTTTGACTATATTTAATTGAAAAAATATAAATCTTTATGCATTGTGAAAGTGATTTTAGGAGAAGCACCTTATGATCTTTCTTTGGAAAATCCGAGCTTTTTAAATTGCTATGTGTTTAGAATAAAAACACTTCTAGCTGAAACGCTTATGAACAGAAGTGCTTCCAACATAAAAAGCCTCAAAGGTTTTGTAAAAGTGCTATAGTCTGTTGACAACCGTTTGATGCATAGGTGAATTATGTATGTCCTAAGCTGCTCGGGTTAGTAAGCCACCGTTTCATTGTGGATGCATAGCAAATGAGTAATTTCCAAAATCTAATTACCAAAATGATTAAGAAAGGAGGTAAATCCCAATTATATATATAAAAAAAAAAACCAATGATTTTACCTTCAATTATATATATATGGTAAATGTTACTACTAACTCAGGAATCTACACTTGTTCCTCGACAATGGATCTTTCTATCCATTCTTCTAAGTCTTTGTTGCAGAGGAAGATGATCTGGTTTTGTTTCTAACTCGACGTCAAAATCCTCGCCGTTGGTATGCAAAGTCCATCGATATCTCTATTGCCACCACTTCTTCTCCGACAAAGATATAAGCTGTGCAACAGAAAATGCAGGAGGTATCAGTAAGTAAAATTCTTCCCATGTTCTCATCCAATTTCAAAACAAGTAAATTATTCAAGGCTACAAGATCCTCAGACCGTTTACGCCGTCTACTAAACAAAGAAAACCTCAGGCTGAGCATTTATCAACTTTGAGAAGATTAGGGATAAACCGAAAACATGGTGAAAGTCATGTAGGCAACCTAACAAGGTGAAATAAAGGGTGGACGACTAGATAAGGACAATGCCATTGGAGATCCAAAAAAAGTCGGAGGCAAATCTCTTCGAGGCATCTGAAACGTCAGTGAAACAAACAAACAAGACGGACAAGTGTGATGCACTAGAAGATGATCTTCGAGCATCGGAAAATCATGACAAAGAAAACTTATAGGAGATTCGACATGGAAATTGATCATTAATGAAAAGATATTAATCTCTTGGTGAATATTTTGAATCTTTTTAACACATATAGGTTGATCTCTAAAACAAGGTGCATATACGAGAGCACTTTTGGGGATGTGAACAAGTTGACCGATGATATTACACAACTACGGTCATTGGCATCTTATTCCAGGATATTGATATGGCAACGCCACACAGCATTCAACATCGAACCAGCTTGAGTTCGGCTCTAATTCACAATATTTTTCAGGGTAACACAGGCATACTAAATCTTTTCGGGAAGAACAGAAGACAAACTAGGCAAGCACTCAGATTGACCTTCTCAGTATTCAGCATCGACAATTGGATCTTGCATAACTTTACTAGCACACATGCATGAAAAAAAACACACATGACAAGAAGTAAACACTAATATTATGATTATCCCTACCTGACGAGCAACCTGTGCTAGTCGTCGACTGTCCCGAGATGATTTGAGCAACAAGCTTGACGTCTGTGGCTCTAGAGAACCATTTTGTTCCTCGATTGTCTTCCTTTCCAAAGTGTTATTGTCAAGAAGGGACTCGCTTTCAGGGTTGTTTAGCGTGTCCTTCTTGCGCTTTCTGCAGAATGTATATTTGAGAAACTTATTGTTTTCAGGTTGACTAGCAGTGCCATCATCTAAATTGGATACTTTCGTATTTGACTTATGTAACGGATAATCTTTCTCAACATCTCTTTTGCATGACAGAACCACCAGACTCTCGGCAGAGACACATTCCTGCCCGGTCAATCTGGATTCTTCAACAAACATTGTTGCCTTCTGACCACTATCATTTTCAGTAACATTAGCACATTCGGACTGTGTACTCATTTCAGTTGTCTCCAAGGGCAGTTTTGGGATCGAAATGGATGATGTGACTTTTTGAATTTCATCTTCAGACTTCTTTGAAGCATTATCTGTGAGAACACTGCTATTGAGTGAGGAAGCAGAAGTTCTAGAGCACGAGAAATCAGATACTTGGCGCATTTCCATCGACTGATGAGGATCAAGATACCTGCATGAGGGAGCTTTGCTTCTCCTAAATCTAGCTGCTCTCTTTCTCTTCTTCTGGAAGGACTTAAAGGCAGGTGCTTGAATATGGCTACCATCTGCCTGCCTCACTTTCAGTTTTGGGTTCTCCTCCACCCCATTTGCATTATCACCATTCGGTTCAGGGGTTTTATGCAGATGTTCATCATCTCCTCTGATGAATGTTCCATTCTTCCCATCATCAACAAGTACGGAAAGAGAGAATTTTTCATCCAACAGGCTTCTTTCAAATGCACGAATTCTCTGAGTGCATCCATTTCTGTATAACTCAGGCTGTTTACCTCTCATTACTAGCGAGGCGAAATCAGGATTACAAGCACAGTAATTATCCTTAAGAGAATCATACGTCCCATTCGAAACTGAATTCAATTGCGATGTTATTGACCCTCGAGCAGCAGTATTACCCTCTAAATTTTGCTCATCCAACTGTCTTGGATTACTTCTCGCCTTCTCCAGTTGAGCCTGCACTTCACTCAACTCTTCCCTAAGCTCCTTCACTATATCCTCAGCTTCCTGCAGCTGGGCTTCGAGTTCGTCAATCTTTTCTTGTTGACTCAAAGACATCGTCTTTGCCTCGTCATCCTGAACACACGGCGAAATCAATCACCCCCTCGATTAATTTCATCAGTAAATTAACAACAAGCATGTCTTTTTCTCCAAGAAATCCCCTTTCAAATGAAAACAAAATATAACAAGAAATCTAATCCTTCATCAAACAACAACTGATCATATGTTGTTGAGAAAAAACACAACCTTAACCAGACAACAATTCACACTAACTCACTTCACAAAACACAACTTTGACCAATCCCAACTGCAAATCCACATTACTCGATCAACAGAAAATCAAGCACGGTCAAACCCGACATCCAAACAGACCAAAAATAAGCAATCCCATAGTCCCCATTTGAGACAAAACATGTTACCTTGGAATCCAACATTTGTTTGAGCCTGAGAAGCATCCGAAAGGCCTCGTCTTTCGCCGAAAAGAGCTCCCCCTGAAACCGCAGAGCTTTCCTCTCCGACACCACAATTCGCGACGCCGCCTCTTTCGCCTTGTCGAGGATTATCTCGGCGTACGCCTTCTTCAGCGCCGTCAATTTCTGATACAAAACCCAGAACCCAACAGACATAAATCAAACGAAATCCGACACCAAACCAATCGCATACAAGATCATAGAACCAAAAAAAGAAAAGGTAGTTAGTTCCGAAATTACAACCTCGGACTCGCCCATTTCCGTCAATGCATACAATCCCGACGCCGCCACTGGCTTAAAACGAAGTCGTTTGCGAGTCCTGAGTAAAAAGAAGGAAGAAGAAGAAGAAGACGCGGAAGTTTTTCTGTTTGCCCCCTCACTTCGCAGCAGCTGTCTGTTACGAACTGAATGTCTTTACCATATTACCGATTTGCCCTCGTTACCCTCCTTGAATTGCGGTGTTTGCCACGACCCCTGACCCGGCGCATATTCGGTGCGGTTTTTTTAGTCGCAATTTTCAGTTGCGACCCTTGTAGTTTGTGGGTCCCGCGCCATGGTTTCGGTCCCACTAGTGGTGACGTGGACGTCTAGTAGGCACAAACGTTGAGAGCGGACACGTGGCTGAATGACAGGCATTTGGGTTTGGTGTAGAGAAATTTTTTATTGTGACGGGAATACGGATGATATACGGATTTAGATTTTTTCGGGACCCCCTCACTGGGGATCTGAAGATCAATGCATAGTAACCGTTTATCAAAGATCGTGCTGTCACAATTGAATACTTTTTATATTTTTAAAAGTAAAGTAAATTTATTTTTTAAAATTATTAACTTTTTAATATATATATTTCATCATTTATAAATTTTAAAAATTTCTCTTCTGGAAAGGGAGCGCTTTGAAATGCGTGGTGCGACAGAACTCGTTTAAATTTGACACGACCCACTAACTCTTCCCGCTTTCTTCCCCCTATTATGCACAACCAGTTCCACGTGTCCTTCTTCAAGCTCAGTCCTTCCCGCCCGGTCTCCTCTTCTGCTGTCTCCTGTAACTTTCTCGAGAAAATTCACAGAGAAAATCCAATCCGAAGCTCCGAAAGCTCATGCGAGCTTAATTACCGAAATGTCCTTCTCCCCCACGCTCTCCATTTCCAGCTCTTCGCCTATATCCACCTCAGTCTCCATAATTAACCCCAAGTCCCACCAGCTCACCGTCGTCATCAAGGCCCCGGACTCGTCCGTGCACCGGAGATTCTTATCCGTCCGCCATAACTTCCTCTCCGGCGACCGTCGTCTGGCGTTCTCTGCCGGGGCGAAGCCGAAGGATCTCATCCTCGGGAACCCGTCGGTGACGGTGGAGAAGGGGAAGTACAGCTACGACGTCGAAACCCTAATCAACAAGCTCAGCAGCCTACCTCCGCGCGGCAGCATCGCTCGGTGCCTCGACATTTTCAAGAACAAGCTGTCGCTGAACGATTTCGCTTTGGTGTTCAAGGAGTTCGCCGCGCGCGGCGATTGGCAGCGGTCGCTCCGCCTCTTCAAGTATATGCAGCGCCAGATATGGTGCAACCCGAACGAGCACATATACACGATAATGATCAGCTTGCTCGGCCGCGAGGGGCTGCTGGATAAGAGCGCCGAGGTGTTCGACGAAATGCCTAGCTAGGGCGTGGTCCGCAGCGTCTTCAGCTACACCGCCTTGATCAATGCCTACGGGCGTAACGGTCAGTACCAAACCTCCCTTGAATTTCTTGATAGAATGAAGAAGGATAAGGTTTCGCCGAGTATTTTGACTTATAATACTGTGCTCAATGCTTGTGCAAGAGGTGGGTTGGATTGGGAAGGGTTGTTAGGATTGTTTGCCGAAATGCGGCACGAAGGAATACAGCCGGACCTTGTTACTTACAATACTTTGCTTAGTGCTTGTGCTGGTAGAGGGTTAGGTGATGAGGCGGAGATGGTGTTCAGGACTATGAATGAGGGTGGGATTGTTCCGGATATAACCACGTATCGTTACCTTGTTGAAACTTTTGGTAAATTGGACAAGCTCGAGAGAGTCTCGGAGCTTCTTAAAGAGATGGAAGCTGGAGGGAATTTGCCTGATATTACGTCGTATAATGTGTTACTAGAGGCATATGCACAATTGGGGTCGATTAGAGAGTCAATGGGTGAGTTTAGGCAGATGCAGGCAGCGGGGTGTATGCCAAATGCCGCCACTTATAGTATTTTGTTGAATCTGTACGGGAGTCATGGAAGGTATGATGATGTTCGGGAGCTTTTTCTTGAGATGAAAGTGAGCAATATAGTGCCAGATGCAGCTACGTATAACATTCTCATACAAGTGTTTGGGGCGGGTGGGTATTTTAAGGAGGTAGTGACTTTGTTTCATGATATGGTGGAGGAGAAAATCGAGCCCAATATGGAGACGTACGAAGGGTTGATATATGCTTGTGGAAAGGGAGGACTCCATGAGGATTCCAAGAAAATTTTACTTCACATGCACGAAAATGGAATAGTGCCTCGTACCAAGGTCTATACAGGGGTTATTGAAGCATATGGGCAAGCGGCATTGTATGACGAAGCTCTTGTAGCCTTCAACATAATGAATGAAGTGGGAAGCAAACCATCAGTTGAAAGCTACAACTTGCTGATACATGCATTTGCAAGAGGCGGATTATACAGGGAGACTGAAGCAGTCTTGTTGATAACGGGCTTGGCTGGTGTTGCCAGGAATGTCCATACAGTCAATGGCATGATAGAAGCTTTTAGGCAAGGAGGTCAATTTGAAGAAGCTATCAAGGCATATGTTGAGATGGAAAAGACAAGATGCGAACCCGATGAGTGGACCCTTGAGGCAGTTTTAAGCGTTTACTGCGTTGCAGGTCTTTTTAATGAGTGTGAGGAGCATTTCCAAGAGATTAAAGCCTCAGGAATATTACCCAGTGTCATGTGCTACTGCATGATGCTTGCTGTTTATGCGAGGAGTGACAGGTCAGTATTCACGCAATAGTTTCACAATAATTTGCTTTCGTTTGTTAAATTAAACCATCCATTTTAAGCTAATGGATAAGATATGTATTTGCTAAAAGAAGTGGCAGTAAGGGATTTCGGATTACTGAATTTCAGTAACTAACCTACCAGTCTTAAGTTCTTAATCTATGTTAGGTTAGTATCGAAAAATCAGTCTTCCTAAGTTCTTAATTATTAAAGAATCCATGATATATTAGTAGCTTGCACTGCTTCAGACAATACATCCTTTACATTCTCTGTCCCAGAATCTTACAACTAAGAGGACTGGCAATAAATATGTGCAGTATGGCCTCTGCAACCTTAAAGCTCAACCTGTCATTCTCCATTCACTACATTGTTAATCTTATAGCCTTTAGCAACCGTTCACTGGAGATTTTCAAATCAATTCTACTTGGATTGCTTTTGAAGCTTGCATAAGTATCGTTGGTCCATGGGATTTTGAAACTTTTACAGAAACAAAGTTTGTTTGTTTATCTTGTGATGTCTTACCGTTTAGGCTCCTTGCTTTCAGGTGGGATGATGCCTATGAGTTGCTGAATGAGATGCTTACAAACAGGCAATCAAATATTCATCAAGTGATTGGGCAGATGATCAAGGGAGACTACGATGATGACTCTAACTGGCAGATGGTAGAATATGTTTTTGACAAATTAAAGTCTGAGGGATGCTGGTTGGGAATGAGGTTCTACAACACTCTACTGGAAGCACTTTGGTGGCTGGGTCAGAAACAGAGAGCTGTGAGAGTTCTTAATGAAGCAACACTGCGGGGGCTTTTTCCTGAACTTTTTCGTAAAAATAAACTTGTGGCGTCTGTTGATGTGCACAGGATTGGAGAATTTCTCTTTCTAGCCATGTTCTTTCTCTTACTTAGCTTTATTTCAGTCTTGACGTTGACCATTTTGCAGGATGTGGCAAGGTGGTGCGTATACAGCAATGTCAGTTTGGCTAAACAATATGCATGAGATGTTCCTCAATGGCGAGGATCTACCCCATCTTGCAACTGTCGTCGTAGTGTAAGCTGCTCTTTCCTTTGTGCAATTTCTTTTCTGATGTTCGTCTTCTAAAAGCCTACTTGATCAAAACTTGCTTAGGGATTATATGGTCTGGGTTGGCTAGGATTTATATGGTCTAGGTAGGTGAGAATAAAAAAACGTGAAAGGCTATATTTAGGAATTACAAATCGAATTCAGGGTTTTTGTAACTTTGTCATTGGTAATGCATACTTCACCTTGTCTGACTACAGGTGAAGTGTTTTTTATTTGATCAGACGAGGGAAGATGGAGAAAAGTTCCATATCACAAGAACTACCGATTGCAAAGGCTGCCTATACATTTCTGCAGGATAATATGCCGGCATCCTTTTCTTTCCCAAAATGGAACAATGGTCGAATACTCTGCCAGCGCCCTCAGCTCAAGCGGATTCTATCAAGCATTGAACCATCCACGGAGGGGTCCGAAAGGAATAATATAACCACGTTAAGTAACTCTCCGTTTCCTCCTCCAGGAACAAAGACATCCTCCAGTGCTGTCAATAGTGGACGGTATAATGATGCCAGTTCGGATGAAAGAACTAGGACAAGAACAGAGCTTTTGACAAGCCCGGTTTAAATACACACTCGATATACTCATCATCAGCTAACAGGTTTTGAATGTTTTACCAACTTTTTTCCCAAATCAGAACGACGGGAATGCTGCTTCACGATAAGTTCACCGTTTGATTTCTTAGAGTTTCAGTTTCAGTTTGACGGAGAATGATTTTCGGTCCTCACCGCGAAAAAGGTCAGTTAAACGTTGTTTACAGTTTTTGATGCGAATTCAGTTTTGGTCCTTGGATTACCCGTGTAAGACCTCAAGCGGCGAGAATTGTGTTTTTGTAGGCGTAGGTTATTCTTTTTCATGTGTAAATGTACACTAGAATTTTGCGTCGAGGAAATCTTTGGACACAAGTTAAGAGACTGTTCTAGTTCACACTTCACAATATAAACGACCTTCAAAAGCTTAAGTACCAATTAGACGCAGTATATTTCTGATTAATATTGCAAAATTTGGAAAAAAACATTTAGCGTGCTGCAAACACGGTACAGTACAACATTTGTCATATTATAATTGGTTTGGAATTTTTTTTTTTTTTTTAGTGGCACTTGATGTACCGGGCTGAAAGTTCTCTCCGAAATTTGATGTATTACTATTTTCGAGGTAAAATTTTGGACATAAATTCTAACGGACTTTACCATAGGTCCTAGTTTTTTCACCACAAGGGCCATTTTCTAACTACTTTATCACCATGGGAACTATTAATTCAATTAGACCAATATTTTGTCTTCTGTTTTCAAAATATATAACCAAATCTGGCAAAGAAAAAGCTAGACCCAGGAACCTTTCAGCCCACTGCAGCCACCGCTCTTTACCCTAGCTAGTGTTCTCAACCATTTAGGCCAGCTTTCAGGTGAACCTCCAAGGCATTAGAGCGTCCCATGGTGTGGGGCTCTATGTGCGGTTAGAAAAGTGGTGGATATAATCTATTTTAGAGTTTTGAGGAATTTTTCAGGCTTTATAAAAGAATGTCTCATAATGAGGCGCTATTAGCTTTATATGAGGTTATATATATATATATATATATTTATATAGTAATTTGATTATGCAATAACTTTGATTTTTTATTTTTTTTTATGTGTTAACTTCTCGTAAGTTGATTTTTGGACGTGTTATTTTAAATTTTTTTTTATGAACCTTTCAACCTAGAAAAGTTCAAATTCTAATAAAGTTAGATTTCATCAATTATAAACCGTTCGTTGGATTAGAGAATTATCTCAATCTCATCCATTGAAAATACAAACATCTGCTTGGCCCTCTGAAATAATTTGATTTTCACGTACAATACAACAATTTACCTAGCACCATTTGGAAGTTACTATCATATATTTGAAAAAAAATATTTGAAAATTTCACCCACTAATACCTTGAACGTTAAATCAATTTGAAATTTTAGGAGGAAATTGTAGCAATGGTCCCTCAACTTTAACCCAATTGGAGCGATTATCCCTTAACCAAAAAAAATCCATGACCAATGGTCCCTTAACTCATCAAAACGTGCAGCTATGGTCATTTTCGTCAACCAAAGTCACTTGCCACACATATAGGCTGAATCAAGGGGAAAATACGAAAAATGAAATGAAAAAAATTGTAGCAATGGTTGCTCAACTTTAATCCAATAGGAGAAATTATCCCTCAACCTTAACCCAATTAGAGCAATGGTCCCTCAACTTTAACTCAATTGTAGCAATGATCATTCCAACATGAGTCATGACAAAGTTGACAAAAACGACCATAACTGCACGTTTTGATGAGTTAAGGGACCACTAGTCATGGATTTTTAGTTGAGAGACCATTGTTCCAATTTAGTTAAAGTTGAGCAACCATTGCTACAATTTTCTCAAAATTAATTAGCAAAATTGCAAGAAAAATATGTAAGAAACAAGAATTAAAAGAAGAATAAAAGAAGAGTATAAGTGTATTCGCAAGTAGAGTGAGAGTGATAGAATTTTGCTCACCTAGGTTGCTACTTTTTTAGTGGGACCCACTAGTTTTTGGGGTTAGATGTAGCTCAATTTTATGCTACTCAAGAAAGGAAGTTGCTAGCCCAAGTGATGGATCTAGCCCTATTTTCCGACTCATTAGGGATAAAATTTCTCACTAAGGCTTGAAATATGGTAGCCTCATGGAGAATAAAGCGCCCATTGAGGATGCTCTTACCTCAATACAACCGAAAAACCCACCCCAATTTTTTTTTCTGGGAGATTCCAAGAGTGTTGAGCTCAAGGGTCGCTGGTGGAATCATAGCTGTTATACGATGGCTTTGGGAGATTCACGTACAGAGTATTTAAGGGAATGAAAATTAGTTGTGAGGTCTACATCACATCGAACTTCTACGATCCGAATCATCTTTCTTGTAAGTTTCGATTCATAGATCAACCTTGTAAAAATTCAATTCTATAAAGTATAACTTAAAAAATACACGATTTGGATGATTGAAGTTCTACACACACGTATATACAACACACATGGGGCTTTGTATGTGTTTTCTTTCCCCAAGGTTCATGAATTTCCTTGTTAGGGTTCAAAAAAACTAGAGGTGTAGGTATACGTTGCTGTCGAGATATGCAACCAGGCTTGGAGAAAGTTGAAGAAATTAAGCCACAAAAAAGTATTTGCTTCTTTAGTTTTCCTTTTGATGTGTAATTAGATTTTGTTACATTGCGAATTATTGTGTTTTTTTATCTTAAGTAGGACTATTATTCATGTATCTATTTCTGGGGCCTGTTTGAAATGCTTTTTTAAAAGGCACTTTGGCTCAAAAGCGATTTACTAAAAGTTCGCACATCGAAAGTTTTAAAAATGCACATTTGTATTAGTATTTGAATTGTTTATTGAAAGCACTTCGAAGTATTTTCATTTTTCTTTAAATCAAAATTACTTTTTATTTCAAACATGTTAAAACGTTTTATCTTAACAGCACTTTCAAATAAGCAAATCACATGGTGCGCCGTTCCATTTCATATTCATGATCTCTTATCAACTTTCAAATAAGCAAATCACATAGTGCGGTGTAAAAGTGACTTATTTCTCTTGATGCTCCATCATTTTCTTAAAGACTAAGAAAACACTCGTGGGAACACAAAGATACCAAATGATTCTTCGCATAAAGAAAAAAAAAGTCAAGAAATATCACACCGTCCAAATGCAAAGTAGTACCTCCTTGCCTGGGATTGAGATTCTCTTCGAATCTCAAACTCCAGATATCGAAGATCGAGCAATTCAGACCGTTTAATTTTAAATTATACGATCTTTATCAATCTATCTTATTGGTCGACCTCACACATAATATCTCACTTCAACGCTTAGATATTTTTCTCTTAAACATTTCAGATTGCTCGATCTATAGGCCCAAAGTGTGAGATCTATAAAAAATCTCAAAGGTTGAAGTGATGAAGTACCTAGAAAAAAGGGACACTTCCATATCGATGCGAATAACAAAATCAAAAACAGATTTAGATTCAAGCACGCTTGTCTCCGTCAAGTCAAAAATATATGTCCAAGTTTAGAGGTAGAGACATGTGCTTCCATTGGAAGTGCATTCTTTCATGGGATCCATCACTTGATATCTGGCTTTTTACCCATTTGCCCTTTTATTCCAAAATTAGTAGTTTTGGTGAAGGCTTTTTATTCCAACCAATGGTAGAAGTTCAAGTCTTACACTCTACCATCTCTGGTAATATAAATAGAAAACAAAAGTAGGAGTTCCAATGACGCGTGAAAGAGATATTCGGTCATACAACAATGCATACTATGTAGAGTAGTGGTACGCTTACCATCGAGTTGTACCATTATTTATATTATCTCTCTAATAGAGATAAGATCCACCAACGTATGTGAGGTTCATCCTTATTAGAGAGATATGACAAATGATGATACAAGTAGATTGTAAGAATAACATTTTTGTACTATGAATATCAGCCTTTTTCTTTTCTTTTTTCAAATGGAGAAAAATCAGGCGAGAGATTAGTTCTTTGGCAATAGTCGTGGGCGAGACATCTACTCTCTCTCGAAGGAGTACGGACTGTTACACCTAGAAACCCCTGCCCGTCCCCCCCCCCCCCCTCCACCAAAATTTATGGATAATAATGAAAGTAAACAAAAAAATATAAAAATAAAAATAAAAATACAAGCAGGGGACTGTGTCAAAACCTTCAAAGAGATAACGATAATAAGGATAAAACGAAACTCACAAGCATGGGTAGAGGCTACAAAATCTAGAGCCGGAGACCATCAGTAATAAGCATAACTATCTGCTCCAAATAAAGCTAAAAGATCTGCAACTTGGTTTCTTTTCTATAAACATGTGTACACATAAATTGTATTTGACGAAATTGCTAGAGGCAATTCTTCGAATCCAGTACAGATTAATTTGGTGTGCAATGTTCATAGACAATGGTTACCAGAAATTGACTTAAAACATATATAGAAAGTAGATAGATAAGGAAGGCATTGAGCACCATTTAAGTGCATGTGTGGAATCAAACTTTATCATCAAATGAGGTCAAGAAGAAGATAGAGCGCAGCAATGCATGATGGAGGCCCACAAAAACCTTATCTTTGGTGTTATCTTAGCTGCTCACATAAGCACCATTACCCCACCATAAAAGTGATTAGTTTATCTATACATACATACCTATATATTATATGCATAGCGCGGATACGTGGCATCATTTTTTCTACTTAACATCTGACACTTGTGTTTGTGGATCTTATTTCTAATGTATTTTAATGATTTGATCCGTCTATTTTTAAAACATCGTTCATAGATCATCTTGCAAAAAATTACACAAATTCAAAACCACTAAGATGTTCATTTGTAGTGAAGAAAATGAACGAATACGGTTCTACAAATAAATCTAAACCTTTAATTCATATAATTTCAGATTTGCATGACTTTTTGTAAAATGATCTTTTAAAGGAAGATCTAAAATATAGACGTTCGCTTCGTATAAATACATTAACGAGTGACTTCACAAGACGTATGATATATAAATATATATATATATATATATATATATATAAGAAAGTGTACGCTTAAGGGATAACGAAATAAAATCTACCTCTTTTTTTCAGTGGACAAAAAGCGAATATTCGAACTGACGGTCCATATAGCATCTCTTAATAATTTAACTTATAATGCATCCAAAATAAATAACAAAAATAATCAGAGATTGATAACTACCATAAGCATAAAGATTAGCATTGAGCTGGTTTTATCAATAACTAATTGCAATTTGCAACCAATTTAAGATTTGGAAAGTGGGGTGTCACGTTGGGTGATGCTATTAAATTAAATTAAACAAAACACGCGAAGCTAGAGTTTAATTTTTTATAATCAGAATCGCAGAAGCAAAACCGTAGAAGATAAACTACAACACGCGAAGCTAGGGTTTCAATGGCGCTATGATTAAAATCTATAATCCTTTCCATGTATTACGAAAAGCTAGGGTTTTGAAGAGAGATAAGTTTAAAGAATAGAATGACACGCCAAATAAATGAATCTAAACAACGGTTGAAATCAAATTTAACGATTAAAACACATATCATTTCGACTGCCTCTTGAAAAAGAAAATGTTGTGCATTAGTTTGGGGTCTAGTTTTGGATGACAAGTTGGGTTTTGTGGATGACAAGTTGGGTTTTGACTGGATAAGGAAAGGAGTGCAGATAGCATATAATATTTTGTGAAATGCCATAAACCATGTGGGATGCTCTTCATCTTTTGATTCTTTTAGGGACAACATGAGTTGGTGGTTGAGTGGGTCTCAATATTGACTCTCTCTAGTAATGTTTATATTCCTTCTAACTCTTTCTATTTTTAAACAAGCTAGCTAGTAGCTAGGGTAACTCATATGGTATGGATGATTTGGATTGTGGAAAAAAATTCCAATGAAATGTGGAATCTTTGTGTTCAAGTTTATCACCAATAGCAACATTTGGTTGTCACATCCCTTCCATCTATTAGCATGAATATAATATTGTGAGACCATACTTCATGCCCTTACAATAAGATCTCAAAACTTTACGATTCTCAACAAGTACCTTAGAACCACTCCACCGTTAGAGTCCTAACGAGATTGTACAGTCCGTCTCATAAAGGGTTGGATATTCTGAACTCTCTCAATTCACTTGACATCCATTCCACTTATTTCCCTCATTTACTGACTTGATCGTCGAAGTGCCTACTCCTTAAATCAAACTCCCCGGTGCTTGGTTTTACGATCTTTCTTGGTCTTTGTTCTCGCTGGTTCATTCCTTTGCTGTGTGCAGAATTGGATCCAACAAATACCTCCCATAATTGTTAGCAGAAATCGTGATAAAAAATATACACGTTTTAAGACGATACATAAAAAAATATTAACTTATATGGTATATACCAAAAATATATATAACAATATTTGGAAATTTCTTGTATATTCATTAATCTCCAAAGTGAAGTATATATAGGAGTTACAATTGGTATTACATATGCACTTTATCAATATGAGACAACATATTACTATTTACATCTTAACTAAGTACAACTCGCAACAATATCAGGTGGCGTAGCTAGAATTTTGTTACGTTGACAGAAGATTGAGATGGTAATTAGCGAAGGATAAAAGCATATAGTTATTTGAATTATTTAAACTCATTTAACCCGTTTATTGTATCCATAAATATTAAGAACTTGCATTTATTACTTGAAGGGCAATATTTAGACGGACAACTGTCCTCGTGTTTCATGTGACTAAGTTTTGTTTCTTTCTGTGTTGGAAGCGTCTCGAACATTTGTTAATAGTTTTGACCAATTCCATATATCTTGTTTGCTATACCAACTCCCATTTTGGGAATTTTAACATCGTTGGATAAATGCTAAACAATTCTATTTCTTTTATATAATTTGGTCTATTAATAATTTTAGGCTCGTATTTCACAGAGTACGTTCTAAGTTCGATTCATAGCATTAGTGGATTTCACGATGATAGTGGATATAGGAAGGTTGAAATACCTATATGAGTCTTCCTGACCCTCGAAAGTGTTGAATACCGTGGCCAAGTCATCGGCTGGTCCCTTTTAAGAAAAATGAAATCAAAATAAAATAACTCAAATATCTATTTTATGTAGGTAAACATGTAACTCGAATGAATGATGCTAAACACATTAAATTTTTGCACCAAAAAATGTGTCACCAATCAAAGTTTACTTTAATTCAAGTTGAAATTTGATTAATCATTGTAATAAAAATTTACATGGTGTAGAAAGTGACACATTATTTATAGCACAAATGTAATGTATGAATTTGATGTATGATTGTATGTAGCACCATCCAACTCGAATACCAATTATTTATAAATAAACACGTCATGAAACGACATTAACTTATGTTGGAAAAATAATGATTTTAAAAGAAATGTTAGTCATACCATATTTTTTATATTATATTTGTATCATTTCTTTAATAAAAATAAAACTCACACGTGTTAATGGATTTTATATCTATTAAAGAGATTGTACAAATGTGATATGAAAAAAAATGAACGATTATTAACACTCTGTGCAAGGCTGAAGACATCTTAAGTCCCATCCTAGTTGGTCGGGAGGCCTGGGACCTTATTCTACCAGTCGACTTCTAAAAATCTCATCTTACACTCATCTCCAATGTGTTTTTCTTTATAAAGATACAAAAAATTCAGAACGAAAAATAATTTTTTTTTTGAAGTATCAATAATAATTTTTATAAAAAATATAACAAGTGTAAGCATACTCGGAATTTAATGCAAATAGTTCTTTTTCAATTAATTAACAAACAAAACAAAACTCATCTTTTTTTTTCTTTTTTTTTTGGGTCAAAGATAAATTTTGTTAAATTAGAGATTAGTTACTGATGAGGTTCGAACACACACCGTCATGTAAGGACTAAATACATTTCCATCACATGTTAGCATCTGACGCGAATCCCGAAACTTTACAGCCTTCACACGCCGTCCGTTCGACGATCCATCACATGGTGCCGCTTCAACCTTGTCGTCTCCCACGTATATATATGTACAAACCGACCTGCAGAGCCCTCGCGCTCCAATCTTTTTTATCATTCGCTCCATCCGAATCGTACGGCCTCAGATCAATCGTCGTCGAGGAAGAAACAGAGACTGATCAATCCGAAACGTCGGCGTAGTCGCGGTCGGTGAAGATGTCGTCCGGCACGTGCTCCACCGTCGAGCCCGCGGGCGCCGGAGAATTCATGCTGTTCGGCGTGCGCGTGGTGGTCGATTCCATGAGGAAGAGCGTCAGTTTGAACAATCTCTCGCAGTACGAGCAGCCTCAGGAGGCCGCCTCCAACAACGGCAATAACGGCACCGCCGCCGGAAAGGATGACGCGGCGCCCGGTTACACTTCCGAGAATGACGTCGTCCACAATTCTGGAGCGAATCGCGAGCGCGAACGCAAGCGAGGTCAGTCACTCACTCTCTCTCTCTCTCCCCTTGATAATCTCCGATCATTTATTTAAAAATCCTTAAATCATTCGCTTAATTATGTTTATTGTATTCAGTTGATCAAGAAATGGAACAAATTTGAACAATGTTTTGGTCATCGTTTACAAATTTGAATCTTTTGCGAATTTTTCACGTTCTAATTCTAAATTAATCAAATCGCTAATTCTGTTTTTCTGTGTGAATTGTTCATATTCGATATCGGTAAAAGAAGAAATTTCGTTTGAATTTAGTTAATTTTTGTTGGAAAATGTGTATTTATTGTTTGTTGTTGTGATCAGGGGTTCCATGGACGGAGGAAGAGCACAAGCTTTTCTTGCTTGGATTGCAGAAAGTAGGGAAAGGAGATTGGAGAGGGATCTCAAGAAACTTCGTGAAGACTCGCACCCCGACTCAGGTTGCCAGCCACGCACAGAAGTACTTTCTGCGCCGGAACAACCACAATCGCCGGCGCCGCAGATCTAGCCTCTTTGACATCACCACCGATACGGTAACAATTAAATTCCCGATAGTTCCTATAGAACTCAATCCATTTCATGTATTTTGAATTTTGTTGGAGCTTAATATGTTTACATGGATCTTAAAAGTAGTTGTTTTACAGTCATTTGAATTGGTGGATCTAGTTTTATAAGTGCTTTAGTGAATGAAATATGTATGCAATTTCTGAAATTTCGATGCGATCTCCTAGCCGATGAGAGTGAGCGTAAGATTATTTACGTTTTGATGATATATGTTCAAGATCTGGATTGCTTTTACTAGCTCGAGAAAGTTAAGAAATCCAAATCAAATCTGATGAACAATCCTATGTGTTTTGATTGTTTCAGCATTGTTTTAAAGCTGAACAAAAAGTCAAATTGTAGATTCGTTATCCTGCTGAGTGGATGTTATAATTTCGGTTGTCTAATCAATTCTTTTCGTTGTTTTTTCGCAACCACCGGAAGGAAGAAGTTGGCTTATCATGATATTATCTTTTGCTTTTGTGTTAGGTCTCTCCAACTCCAATGGATGAAGAGCAAGTACATCTTCAAGATAACGCATCTCAGTCGCATCCATTGCCTCCTCCGCCACTATCCGACCCTCGCAACGCCAGTGGATTTCCAATGGTGCCAAATTTTCCAATGACTGTAGGTCCAGCTGTCTTGCCAGTTGCCATGGAGAATCCTACGGAAAATCTAGCTCTACGACAAGCAAATCACGAGAATAGTGCTTCGGCTAAGCTCGTCCGTCCAGTTGCCCTTCATTCGGCCCCTCATGCCACCGCAATGTCTGATCTAAACGCGACCTCAACAATGGACACATCAACTCTCACTCTCAACCTCTCCTTGTCAATGGACTCAAGGGAACCGTCATCAAGGCATTCGGCTTTCCAGACAATGTCCGGATTCAGCAATGGGGATGGCGTGATCAGCGTCGCTTAAGAGTGTCGGTATGTGGGAATGGTTTATAATTTAGAGCAAATCGGTAAGATGAAAATTCTCTGAAAAATTCGACAACGGGTTTAGAGAGAAGGCGAGGTAAATTAAGGTGACCGAATTTGTTTTAGTTTGTTGTACAGACCCTTGAAGATAATGTTATGTCCTGTTAGTGTTGTTTTTCTGCTGTTCTTTCTCAGATTTTTGCTTTTCTTCTTGTTTCATTTGGATTACTGATGTGCTGGTCCCCCCTTGCTGGGGCCTGGTCTAAATTCACTAGTGTCCCTCGTAGAGGGGTAAAAGTATCAATTTGGGTTCCGGAGAAAAAGCAATCAGGGATAAGATCGAAGAGAACACAACGTACGTAGTGGTCATTATAGCGCTTCCTTCTAGGGAAAATACCCCTTCCGCACCCCATGTGGATGTCATCATAGCGTTTTGGACCAGTGATACAACACGTCCAAAAACTTCGGTGTGTCTTAACTTCTCCTTATGGTAATTAGGCCATCTCTAATCGAAGGAGGGCCAGATGGTTCATTTTAGTCCTCTGATCCTTCAATAAATTAGTATTTTAATGAACAGTTCAAAACTATATTTCTTACCATCTTCAACCGAGGGTCATGGGGCCAAACATAATTTATTATTTAAATTTAAAAACTACAACTTAAATTCAAGGCTAAACTGCCAATTTACCTCCTGAACTATCACGCAACTTTTGATTTCCCCCATGAACTTTTTAATTGGAAAATTATGGACTTAAACTAATTTTTTTTGGCCAATTTCTCCTTACGGTTAGTTTTTCATAGATTTGATCCAAATTAACGTTTAACTCTTATCATGTGAACACCACGTAACTCTCCTTTGTAGACAAAAGCATCACTTCACTAGACTCTTAGACACAAAAGTTATAGAATCACACATATTTGCATAGGTTTATATTTTAGAAATCTAAGGTTTTCAATTATTTTAAAGAATAAAGCCACCAAACTACCCACATTTGTTATGCGTTTGCTTCCATTTAACAGAAATTTGGATGTAATGAATGAAAAATTAGCCGCAGGGGTAAATCGGCCAAAAAAATTAGTTTGAGTCCTTAATTTTTCAATTAAAAAGTTCAGGGGGGAATCGAAAGTTAGGTGATAGTTTAGGGGGTATATTGGCAGTTTACTCTAAATTTAAAAACAACTTAAATTTAAAAACTGCAACAACTTAATGTTATTTAATGTTGTTTAATGGCTTAGGAAGTTATAGGAAAAAAAATAGAATTTTTTCTTTAATTTTGTAAAAAAAAAAAAAATCAAATATAACGGCTAGCTGCCGTCAGCTAGCCGTTGCATTCAAATTTGTGGTCTAGCACAGGGCTGGCTGGGTTAGGCTACCCAATTGGCCCTTTGGCCTTTTTTGTCATGTGGGGCCCACGAGCCTTTTGGCCTAGCACTCGGTTGAAGACTATTTTCAACCCTCTGGCCCTCTAGACCCTTCAGTTGAAGATGGCCTTTAGGGACCAGTGAAACAACACGGTCTTCTTCTCCATACAACAATGTAACATTGGCTTGGAACATTGTCACGTTCCATCACATTGGCTTGGGATACTGCTATTATAGCTAGTATATAAAATGGTATCGGTAGAAATATTGTTATGCAAATTTGTGAAATTATAAGTGGATATATCAATATTGGTTGCCGTCAATGGAAATGATGGAAATTTTCTCAAAAACATGAAAATTAAAATGGAACTTTAGGCATGTCATATGACAGTTTGTCGATATTTAACCGATATATTAAAGATATCAACAAAATCTTTCAATTTTAGCCAAGATTTAAAAGTTTCTCCGATATGGGATCAAATTTAGACTTCACTCCTATTTTTCATATCTTTCTCTGTAAAAATATCGAGTATATTAAAGAAATTTTAAACACGAAGGGGTTTTTTATCCTTTATTTATTGTGGATGGACAAATTTATTTTCGTTATCGTGGGCAGAATGTGGCAAGGCCCTCAATAATGGATCATGGTTGTTGTAGGCACATTATAATATAGAAACGTGTACGTGACGACATTGGTGGATGGCTTATCGGAATGGCTATATGGGTTTCAAGGTGTCAACTTTTATGACTTTGGTCGGCTTTTGGCACTAGATGGATTGGGTGATTAATTAGGCACAAAAATGGTTGCTTCACCGCCACTTTTTGAATGGGATGTGGAAAGCTTAGTTTGGATGGCTGAAAATAACTAAAGTGCTCTTGGATTTTAAAAGCACTTGTTGGTGCTTTTCAAGAAGCATTTTCAAGTTTGGCAAAGGATTATTTTGATAATGATCATTATGAATTCACAATACTGATAAATAAAATTTTATTTTTTTCGGGTTGAAAAAGTAATGCTACACTCATTTTTACTTCTCACACATCCCTCTCACTTTTCGACCATCAAATTGAATGTATTAAGAAGATTGATGGTAAAAAATTAACAAGCGTGAGAGGTAAAAATGGAGTGTGAATATTCCAATAAAAAAATGGATTCATTGTGACAAAGATACACGATCATCCACCATAAAATTTGATATCAAGAGTTGAAATTAAAATAGTAAAAGCACACATATTTATTCTCCACCCTTGATATCAAATCAAGGGTCGAGAAATATTTGTGCACATGGAACACAAGATATAATACATGTTACAATACAAGTAAATGACATGGTTAATATGTTCCACTAAGGTTATATTTTTTCATTTTCCTCCACTAATATTATGCCACGAGTTGTACCGTCTTATGTTCCAAGTACATTCCGTTAAAGCGACACTTCTTTCCTCAAACTAAAGACTCCTTAATTTGTATTAATACATTGGACATGAAATTATATATTGAAAATGGAACAAAATGTGTCTAAATTCAAACTTTCACCGTTACATGGAGAACAATTTGGAAGATGATCTTCACTTCATCTAGTTTTCCTTCCTGTTCCTTTCACTCTTCCAGTTTTCTGCTTTCCAGCTGAGCCTTCAGCTAAATTTATACCGACGAAAGCCACGGGTTAGGTGCCACGTAAGTGTACCCCTGGAAATGCTGACCCGCAGTTGGTGTGGGAGCGGGTGAGTCTTCCAGAGGCATTGTAGTCCAGCACCGGTCAAAGTTGGCCGTGCAGTCTTTTCCGCTCACATCCGGTTTGAACTTTGGGAGCACTTCTCTGGCCTCCAACTTCTTCCAGTTGATTGATCGAAACCACTTATGGCTTTTGACGTTATCCCCTCCGTTCGGCCCGTTACCTAACCTCTGTGACGGATCCTTTTGTAGCAACTGCAAATTGAAGGAGAGATATTCCCTTGTATCTAGTTGTTCATCTGACAAAATGGAAATGAAAGGGGAGAAAAGATGATATGGAAGCATGTACTTACTCCTTTCAGCAGAGAGTGAGCTTCGCTGGTTAGATACGACGGGAGTTTAACTTTCTCTTTGATGATTCTCTCCTGAAGTTTCTTTCTGTTTGCGTGTGTAAATGGTGGCTGCAGTAAAGCAGCAAAACAAATTTTGAGCAGGCAGACAAGAGTTCGACAAGCTTCTAGTTTGCCGATAAACATACCCATGAAACAACACAATTTTGAACGTCAACGTTGCTTTCCAACGTTGATATTCAACATCAAGCTATCTGCTAGGGAAATTACAAGTTTACCTGCCCTTTTAGCATCTCATACAAAAGGATACCGATGCTCCACCAATCCGCATCTTTGTTATGGCCTTTAGACTGCAAAATTTCCGGAGCCATGTACTCTGTGGTGCCACACATTGAATTCGATCTGCTGGCTTCGTCAATTTCCTTTGCTAGCCCAAAATCAGTTAGCATGACCTGCATCGCAGGTACCAATTTGAGGAAAAGTAGATGTCTGAGCAAGAAAAGGACATCTGAATACGATGCATGTTCCTATGACAAGAGTGAGTAAACAAGCATGGTCATTACGTGCCCATCAGAATCCACAAGAACATTCTCAGGTTTAAGGTCCCGATGGACAATCCCGCACTTGTGAAGATGTGCAACAGCAGACACTATCTCAGCAGTATAAAATCTCGCCTGATCCTCGCTACTCAACAAACATCCAAGAAAGTTGAAATCAAACCATAGAAAAACATAAAGCGAGAGTAAAGCAATTTTCAAGCAATTCAAACACAAATTACCTGAAGATTCCCTGCCGGTATAGATGAAAGAAGAGATGCCCTCCGTTTATAAAATCCATGATCAAATAAAGCTTAGAGTTGGTCTGCAAAGTCAATACAAAACATACACGATCTTAAGAGCCTACAACTATCCACAACGAAATTCACATAAAATGGTTCACAGGGCAAGCAATCAAACAGTCACACAAATTTTCTAACATCTAATTTCGAAAGGAAAGTAAAGACAGGATCTTTCGTACACAAAGGCCTCGTTTGGCGTCCATTGGATCGATTAGACAACTCACTAGATTCAATATAAGTTCCCTTACAATTCTACCATTTTTTCGGGATTCGAAGGGATAAGTTTCCTTAACGAGTAATACATCTATTACAATAAGCTGGGACAAAATATGGAAGTTGCATCCATTTCTTCCTTCAATATACCAGTTATCCAATCCAATCCGAGACACCAAACGAGGCCAAAAAGACCGAGTGTTGAAAACCCAGCAAGTTTTTTCTATCAATTTTCAAATTAAATTCAATAAAATTAACTAAAAGAAAATGAAAATTTAAGAAATAGTACCTGGAAAGAGTAGCGGAGCTGAACAATGAAGGGGTGCACAACCTTAGTGAGAATATCTCTCTCAGCTTTCATGTAATCAACATGGTTCTTCTTTATGATTGTGTCCTTCCTCATAACCTTCATGGCAAAAAGCCCATCACCGCCGTCACCGCCGCCGTTACTGTCGCCGTCGCTCTTCTTTCTCACTTGAAAGACCTTCCCAAACGCGCCCTGACCCACAACTCTCAGCATCTCAAAATCCGCAGGCCCGAACTTCCGAGCTCCGAGCTCGGTCTTCTCTGATTCCCCACCATTCCGATTCTCAGTTCCGATTGGGGTTTCCGATTCGTCGTCATCGCTCTGGGAATCGAGGAAGTCGGAGGTGAAGGGAAGGGAGGAGGGAGTGGGAGTGAAGCGCGGCGAGGGGCCCACGAAGGAGTGAGAGCGGTTGTGGATGACTAGAGGCGGAGGCGGGAATGAGGCGGCGGCGGAGGTTGATGAGTCGTTGGGGGTGGTGGCTGTGGGGCCGAAGATTTCGTTAAAGTCGAAGTCTTGAGGTGCGGATGAGGAGGAGGGGGAGGAGGACGGCGGGATTGTGAGGCTGCTGAGCTTCGCGGCCAGCAGGGAGTGGAGCGTTTTCTTCCGAGATGACGTCACCATGGTTCTTCAGCGAGCGCTCTCTCTCTCTGCTTCTACATCGTTGAACAGCGGAAGAGAGAGAGAGAGAGAGAGAGAGAGATGAGCTGAGTGTGTAAGGATGTCAGCTCATTGAAAGGAAGAAGACGTTGACTCGTTTTTGGCGGCGCGGCAATTGGTATTTATTACCGACACGTCGTTTACCCTCGACGACATCGATGTCTCACTTCGAAACGTATCGAAACGTTGAGTTGCAAACGACACAAATTTGATTAGACATGTAAAAGAATGAATTCGGTTCGGGTCGGACCTTAATCCAAAAACAGAAGTCACTTACGTAGAATAGGTTCACCGTCATATGTTGTGGTGGTGAATCTGTTATTGTCATGTGTTGTGATGGTGAACCTGTTTCTTATAAGTCATTTTTAAAAATTAAATTATTTATAATTGAGTTTGGAAATAGATGTTTACTTGGGACTATTTCCGAAAGAAATCTCATATGTAAAACTTTAAAATGATATTTGATGGTTTATGTGGTAATTTAATATTTTATACAATTTTTGCTCCACCCAATATGTTTAACAAAACGTCATTCTATAATTTTTTTTCATCTCTTTGTCAGTTTAATTATTGAGAAAATCAATCAAATACTTGGAATACACAACAACATTTATTATGAATATAACATCACATCTATTAAAAAATTATTAAACCAATTTGACAGTTGTTGGTAAAAATGACAGCAAAAGATTTTGCCTTCAATTGACTCAACTCTACGTAAGAAACCAAAAGGCTTGGTTGGATGGGGTTTTGCTACCATTTTTATTGTTGTATGTTTATGTGGCAGTTTTGACATCTCATTTGAAAATGCTCTTGTAAGTTATAGATTTGTAAGGAATTCATTGCTAAGTTGCTCTTAATCTCATAATTGTTACAAAAAAATTAAAGAATAAAAATGTTTAATAAAATCAAGAAATTGATTATATCGGATAACAAAGAGGGATTATTTATTCATCCATTCTCGTACCAATTCATGAGTTCTCGAATTTCAAGTACAAAGAATAATACTTGAGTATTCACTAATGAGTATCTCATGATGCATTCAATTTTTAACAATTTTTTTTTTTTTTTAAATGTTGGGATTTGAAAATTTTCAAATTTAGATAGGATCTACATTTCCATTCCAACTTTAAAAATCTCGACTCTGCCCGGGAAAGCACTGCTACATTCAACATAAGAGTTAAGAACACAAAATGGCACTAGTATTCGCCCATCCATTTTTACATCTCACACACCTATTTTAATTTTTAACGTCGAATCAAATGAATTAAAGAATATCAATGACAAAAAATTAACAAAGCCGTGTGAACGTGAACTATTCAGCTGTCTAGATTACAACACATGAATCAAACCAACAAAGCTTTCAATATAATTTGTTCTTTTTTTCTAGCATCGCAAACCAATTGAAAAAAAACCTGAAACCCGAACAATGCCACTGTTTGGATTACAATATATTGAAGCTTTCAATATAATTTGTACAACCACCACCACCACAGCTTACGATATCGGACGACATGAAAGGACGGAATACTCCTAAAGAATGCCTACATTTTTCTTTCCTTCAGTAATCTACAACTCTATACCACCATGTCATCCTACCCCAAAAAATGACAATGCCAAGGAAACCAACCACTCAAATACAGAAACCGTCCCTTCTCTCCCATCGATGCGAAGGGCATTGATTCTCCTTAAAATTTGGAGAACCAAAGTAAAACACTGAAACAATGAGGAAAATGCACAGAAGACAACTCATTTTACCGCTGACAGGGCGAGGCGTAAGCAAAATGGTCGCTATCTCTCGTTTATGATCCCGGTGCTATGTTCAACTCAAGTGGCCTCAAAGATTGTTGAACGATCTCCATAACTGTTCGATTACGGCGGCAAACATCCGATAGGTCCTCAATTGGAACAGACAGGGCATTAACGTTAGCCCCGGACGCAGCATCTGACAATGCTTTCAAGAATCTCGAACGCTCAACTTCTGTCACAGCCGTCAAAGGAACTAAAGAAATACTCTCCTTGGCCCACTCCACCGACTGAGGCCCATAAGCTCGAGATAAAGATAGTAGCGTGTAGGTTACCTGCAGGATGGGAGAGCACAGCGAAATTCCAGACAAATATTGAGCACGCGTACTGCCAAATACTCATGCAGTTAACAGTGTGAATGTAAGAGTCGATGCTGAGGATACATGCAAAAACTTACCGATTCTAGTCGGGAACTTGGAAGTGCTCCTGTTAGTGAAGCAATTAAAATTCTTGTTATGCTGGACCCTCGAGGAAGAATGACACCATTCCTGATTGGTAAGTATTGTTCTCCCCCGGCAGAGTTTCCAAGATCAAATATATCAGATAAGAACGTTAATATTGAATTTGATGCCTCTCTGCAAAGAAGAGAACGAAAAGGTAAATAGCCACACTCATAAAAGGTTAAACCAAGAAGATAACTGATATCAAACACGGAAAGAAAATGTCTATGACATTTTAATGACACAATAGCACCATATACCAAAGACCACTTGATACACGCAGATTCAGAAATCCGCCAAGGCTAAGTAAGAAGCTTCAACAGAGGCAAACTTTCAAATAAATAACGCGAGGAGAGAGGGAGAGGGAGAGAGGAGGGAGTTGTGAAACAAAAAATAATTTCTGAAACAAAGATCTGAGACTCAACTGCAACCAGATATTTAACAGAACATGGTGAAAAATAATTTTACTTGAGAAGTTGAGGTCGAGTTGAAATTACTACGCATACAGTTTTGCAATCTCCTGGAAATTGTTTGAATTTTCAAACTTTTATTTACATGGAGGGGGAGAGAGAGAGAGAGAGAGAGAGAGAGAGAGAGAGAGAGTACCTGTGATGCACTGTAATCCCAATCAACGAGCAATCTACTAATGATGGAAATACAGCTGATGGAATAAATAATTGAGGACAATAGCGAATGCATCTTGATGCCAACAGAAAACAATCATCTGCTATATCAGGTCTGGCAGTAAATTCCTGCAATACTTGTCTAAGTTAATAAGAAAAAAGATAATATTTGAAAGTAAAAACAATTTCAGGCTCCAGCCCAATGAAAACTTACCTGAATGCTCGTGAGAAGACGTGTTGTGTGCATAAAAAGTGCTTCAATCAAACTTTTCAAATAATTTGCACAAGATGGGTCAGAACCGAATATCTGCAGCATAAGAAGCAACAAATGCACCATTTTAAATTTACAGGAAACAATAAAAAAGAAGAGAAAAAAAAAAATTCAGGTTTTTGGGTTTTAGGATAGTTTGCCTTTATAACTTCACTAGATAAATAGAGGAAGCACGGTTGGTGATGCTGTTGATATAAACCTTGAATCTCTTCTAGCATTGCTCCAATTGTAATTCCCATGCACCTTCCAGAAGTCCTCACCTAAAGAAGGAAAATGAGTAAGGCAAGAAAGATTTCAATATAAAATTACCAGAGAATCAAATTCGTATGGCTCACACAAAGCCGGTAACGATAGAAGAAAGGAAGACCATCTAGATATATTATTCATCATATCATGTAAGGCAATGAGAGGCGGCAGGCAAAAAGACAGGAACCCACAGTTGGATCACATGATAGCTTTAAACATTTGAGCTTAACATTTAGAAGCGGGATCAACGAACTCACAGCGTATTTGCAAGCTCGGCAAAGAGACTCCATTGTCCGCATGTCCCAAGCACGACTTCACCATAAACATTCAAATCATGCATTAGAATAAAGAAAAAGATTAAGATATCCATACTGAAATATGTTACACAGCTAGGTATGTAAAAACACTTACAGATCAAATATGGCTTTAAAAATTGGCCAAAGTCTTTGAATTGCATCTGCCACAGCTTCTGCATGATTCACATACCTAAAGATGTATCCAAATCGATCGATGTGAACTGTTAAATCACGAGCAGGCTTGCTATTTAGCGTGTCTGGGCCTTGGCTGACAATTTCCTGGTTGTTGACAGCAGTAATCAGCATATCACCAACAAAAGGATCCATACGTAGATTTTCTTCTAAAATGAAACATACCTGTAGAGGAGTAACAACGGGTAAGCACAAGGCCTCCAATGCCCTCTTAGCATGGTCTGGAGGAAGTTCAGTAATGACCTTGCTGCATGCAACAGTTCAATAGACACTTGGATCAGCTGTATCATGCAAAATTACGTAGTTCATGCAACAGTAGAACATGCAGAAAATAGTTACCTTAAGGCTTCAACTAAATGTAGTGAATCATCAGCAGCAACCTTGAAACTGCCTTCACCACTCACTGCCCTATGGTATATATGGAAGAGTCCATCCAAACATCCACAGAGCTTTAATCGGCAATCTGCATCCAAAAATAAAAGCATTCAGAGTTATTAACTATGAGGCTAACTAGGTTAGAACTCAAAGAGAAAAACAAAAAAAAAAAAACACTACGTAAATTTTTTTCTTAAACTTATGAGATTAGTACCGTCACAAATCTGTCTAAATGCCACAGCTGCAGCTGCTGCAGAATCTTCAGATATACCCATGCCACTCATGAGGATATCTAGAACTGAAGGCAGTATGGACAGTCCGCCTGATGCAGAATCAAGCCACTTTGAATACGCTCCAATAGTTAAGCAAACTGCAACACTCTCCACATGCAGGTAAAATGAATTTAGTACACCATATTAGACAGACTGATGAAATATAACTTCTATTAAACATAACCATTCACAACAGAGGAACTACAACTAATATAAATACATTACCTGTCTGAAGTAGTTGAGGATGTTGAGGCAATTTAAGTAGCCTATCCATAACCTGTGCGAATCAAAGAAACCAAAAAAGAAGTGAGTTTTGTGAGATCATAACTTAGGCATGACTTCAGTTTCAATTTCTATAGGATTATTGGGCACAACATCGTACCTTGGGCATTACTTCAGCTTCAACTGCTGAAACATAACTAGATATTGCCCGGATGCCGAACAAAGCAGCTTCCGCTGGGCGCCATTCACTTTGTTCATTGTGACAGCACGCTGCAGCCTTAACAAAATGAAAATATTCTGTTCAAACCGTAGTGGAAAAATGACATAGTGAATCCTACACAAAAAGAAACTAAAACTGCTAAAGCAGTAAAGGACCACTCCATGAAAGAGAAGATTAAGCAATCCTTCAATGCATTAAATATTTCCAAACATACAAGTTCTTTACATGTTAAT
Organism: Pyrus communis; assembly: GCF_963583255.1. Classification (NCBI taxonomy): domain Eukaryota; kingdom Viridiplantae; phylum Streptophyta; class Magnoliopsida; order Rosales; family Rosaceae; genus Pyrus; species Pyrus communis. The sequence goes on from NC_084814.1 coordinate 22,629,950, forward strand.
AAGATTTCAATGGACTCACATTTAATTAAAATATCAAAAGAATATTTAATGAACTTGAAAATAAAAATATGGCCAAATAACTATATTTTATGCTCTAACTTTCAGAGTTTTGGACCAAAATTTCATCCCACTGGAGTTACAGTGAGAAAAATCAATACATACCTCATCAAGCTTCATGTAAAGAATTCTAAGTGTGGCATCCCCCCCTAAAACTGATGCTGCGTCAATTAAGACATCCGCAACAGCTGGAAACAATATAGAATCAGTTAGACATGAAGCAATGCTACATTCGGTGTCTCACAAAGAAGAGAATGACTAAGGAAGAGGCAAATAAACTGACCAATCACATTTAATAAAACTAAACAAAACAAAAGACCAACTTTCTAGTGGCACTGTGATCTCCAACCCCAGTGGTTTGGAAAAGGACTAATATGAACATAACCTTACAGTACAAGACATTTACACATGGATGAAATTTAACTGATGAACCAATAGAGAGAGCAGGTTGATAGATTGACACCAATAGCTTAACTTATAGGCTTTGCAAATAGTATAACTTGCACCTATAACCTGCAAATCTGGGACAAATTACATCAGGAGGCATTAACAATGAATGCAAATTGATCAGCTAGAAGTTTCGTCCTATGCTTTCTAAACGCTTCAATAATGAAAACAATAGCATACAACATAGACAAAATTTATGAATGAAACTATAAGACAATGATGGACACCCAACCAAACAGCGAGGAATTACCATATCTAGTATGCTTAAACTCCTTAAGATCCTCATTTGAAAGGTCTTGATAATCTTGAGGATATTGAATCCGAAAGCTAACCTGTCAAAAGTAGCAGCCTCTCAAAGTTTAGTACAATAAAAGAATGTCAAAATGCATGTATGTGGTATTTCATTGCTTCCATCATGTTGAAGTTCAGTTGCAGGATAATTGACCATTTTCCCATAATAATGTACTTCTTATGATATGAGGAAATTAATTCTCCAATCGTTTCACACCCATTTAATTTATGTGACAAACGGTAACCATGGTGGATCCCTGTAGCAGATAATCATTTCTTTCGAAATTCACTAAGCAGAACACAGATACAAATATCAACAACACTAAAGAACATATGTGATTGTCTTTAGAATCATGAATCCCAGGATAAGAAGCTAAACTATTAACTTGGTAAAAGCACTTAATTATCATGAGATCAATCCAAAAATGGAGGGTGACAAATAGTGATATCATTACATTAAGAATACAACACACATCAGATACCATCAATTGGTGTTTGGAATGATGCCAATAATTACAATTTCAAAGCTTCTAAGAAAAAGAACTTACTAAGGATACAAGTGACTCATAAGCTGGACGAAAAAGTTGCAGCCTTCTATTTCTCTCAGCTTCAATGGAAGATTCATTCATAAATGAAATATACGATTCCCTGGAAGATTAGAGTTCTTATACTGAATGTCTTGTTTTAGACAAAATCAAGTAGACTGTAATTCTAGGATGACTAACCTTCTGGTCAAGTTCACCTGAAGACTGTGCCAAAAGTTGAATGTCATGGAAGCAATATAGTACTCTGGGTGTGATGCAACTTCCAATAACGCATGTACAATCAACATTGATTCATCTGAGCCTGAAGAAAGGATGATATCAACCAAAAAAGAAACAGATCAGAGACAATTCAAAAAATTTGGAACTCATAAGAGGCAAAAAGCATCCAACAAATCCTCAGAGAAGTTTTTGATAGCTTCTAAATATGTATACCAGTTGCAATAAGTTCAACATATGAATCACCCATGTCAGAAAATAAGCGAGCAATGGCCTTCACGTCTTCCTCATCCTGAAAACAAGTATAGAGATAGGGTAAAATAACCATCAATGAAATTATTTCCCACTTAAATTTAATGATTAAAGAGTTGTTAGTTGATGCTTTTCTTGTAGGTAAAAATCACTTTTTAACCCAAATTAGAATCTACTGTCATTGGCAATTGATGAAAAAAGAAGGTTTGAAGTTTATATGAAGCTCACCTTCATATCTACTGTGATAAATAAAAAATACCTCCTTATACTTTGACATCAATGAATAAATAAATCCTTGAAAAATACAAGTGAATAATGTTTAAACAGGAGACTATGTGTTTAGACTCTTTTAAGTAAACAATCCAGTATAACTTAACTTTATGAAATTATACACCCCCTCAACCCTCAGAATAAAAAAAAAAATAAATAAAAACGAAACTTGTACAACGCTACACATAGAATACCTTTGAAGAATCTCTTAGCTGTCCCTTCAGATTCATTACTTGAGGGACAAGAACTTGAATTAAGGGCATCTGCACAGAGACACCACCTGAGCTTCCAGCTGCTGTATAGTGGATCAATTCAGATATAACTGCAACGAAAAAGAAAACGATGAGGGGAAACAAAGTAAGAAAATCCACCCGAGGGTAAGGCATAAATTGATGCAGTAAATGCATAAATAACAATATGTTCTTGACAGAGAAACAATATGAAATGACACAAACAGAGAGCTGAGTTAACAGATTTCAATAGAAACTACACCATCCATGCTGAGAGAAATGCTCAAACATTGACATGAAATAATTTGTCAATAACATTGAACCAAATGTCAGAACATGATGATTTTATAGACAACTTCAAAAGAAATATAACTAAAAACATATTCTATTCAAGGAAACGTTATATATTTACAAGAGTTACTTTCAGTCCCATATTTTCCACGGGTTTGATGTAAGAAAAATTAATGTATGTTACCTCTAATTCCATGACAACTATCTAGATAATACGTACTTCAAAAGATTTATTGTACTATCTAAGCAACAAAAAAACATTCAAATACCCTTTTAAATATCTTTCAATATAGAACCTCCAAATGTTGAAACTGAAATCCTAAAAAGCCAAATTGATCCAAAAAAGTCCGTTGGATGTTCTACCAGGAAATCTACACCTCAACAAATTATAGAATTACATCATACTCAAACAAAGAACAAAAAAACTCTTAAAGAATTTTCACATATAGCAAGCCTTTGAAAGAATTTTCAAAATTGAAACAAATTGGATTTATTGGGTGCTTTTATCACTGCCATAAAATCGCCATAGTAAAACCAACTGAAAACACAGATTTATCATACAGTTCCCTAAGAACCACCAGGTTCGTAAAGTTGTTTTTACCATTTACTGCAGCCTCTGAAAGTAGCTCAGAATTCAAGCTTGAGAGAGCTGTGAGCACCAATGGATGGGATGCAAGCACAGATCCAGGGATCCTGAAACCCACATAAGTTCATTTAAGTACCATGAATTGCTATCATTTATTTAGTCTCCCTATAAGAGGAAAGTCAGACAACTGCACAAGATGTAATTCAGGACTACCATATCAACACCCACAAACAATACCAAATTATAAGAACAATTACACTGACGGCGACTTGTGTAGGCATGCAACTATGTATATTAAAGAAAGAACAGCCTTCATCTATAACAAGCATTGCGTAAATCAAAACTTGCAATGTTTGATACCATAGGGAAAATAAATGCACACACATAGATGAACTTGAAGGACTTTGTCTCAAGTTTAATGCCTTAAGTTGTACGATCAAAGTATTATGCACTCTCATATAAGCTAGAAGGATGTAATATATGATCCACATTGACTACTGGTGAATCCTAAACCACAGACTCAAGTCCACATACAAAAGTTCAGAGTAAAACTTCATATTGCAGATTGTTTGTCACTTGGGCGGCATTGCAAGGCCCTAATTAATATTTCCAATAGACTATACATCCTCGAGAAACGACTCACTCAGAGAGGAGAGAGAGAGAGTTCATACCCATGTTTCAGTCGAAGCCAAGAAGCAAACGCTTCAAGAACCTGAAAAACCAACCAGCTAAAACGATTAAAAATGGCACTCTAGCAGCCGTCAGAAAAAAACTGGCAAGTCTCAAACATCAGCATAGAGTAACTTATACAATTATGAAACAATAATTACCTGCTCCTTAAGTTCAGTAATATTCAAACAGGCAGTCAGGATGTCAAGAGCAACCTCAATTTGTGAAGTAAGCTCCTTTTCAAATTGGCGGCGTCTTTCCGGGCGAGCTGCAATTTTGTAGTTGAATACTTCCTGAATTTAAATCCCAGACGGAAACGAACATGGTGAAAAAGTAGCCATCTGTCAATCGACTAAAGTTTTAAGAAAACATACATTGTTTCGGCTAATATATGAGACCACTACATGAATTCCCTCAAGGAAAGGGTAATGAAAAGACTGAAGAACATGATGCTGAACAACTTAGGAATCATTAGGAAGGGAAAGGTATGCTTTAGAAAGGACATGCATCATTTCTAAAGTGTACAAAACACATTCACCATATTACATGGAGAGTATTTAAATCAGCCTTGTCACACACAGTTGCACACTACAGTGCAAATATAAATTCAGCAAGCATCATATCTAATAGTTATTTACCTCGGGCAAAACTGTTAGTAACTCCAAAAGTCCTGGTATGTACTCTGGATGCAAATTCATCTCATCACGAAGCCACTTCACAATCCCACCATCCCCCCAATCTTCAGCGCGAACATGTACAGCCAAAGCAGCCACAGCAATGCTAATCTACAAAGACAGATAGTTGAGCTTAATATCCTCCTGGGATCCAAAAATCTGATGAACAAGTGTCAAAGAGACTTCTGGGACACTACCTGAGTTCTGACTTTAGGGGGGCCTTTGTGGAATTTTCTCAATAAGTTCTGCATTCAAAATATGCAAGAACAAATAACGTTCAATATTGTATAGAAACAATCAAATCATTCTTCATATAAATAAA